>NW_012121154.1:6071339-6090847 GCF_000951035.1 Colobus angolensis palliatus | reverse complement strand
AAAAAAAAAAAAAAAAAATAGAATTCAGGCATCCCAGCACTCGCTACTTACAACTGAGGAATCTGAAGCCAGGAAGGTCTGAGTTTTCAGTTCAAGAAACATTTGTTGAATGTACGTCATATGCTTAGCCCCAGGCTAAGTCCTGGGGACGAATAGGCAAATGAGAAATAATCATGTAAGGATTAAATGTGATATTGTACATTATGAATGAAACACAGCATCTGGCATGCCGTACTCATTCACACAACAATATGTGGACATTTTACATTTAATATTGTGGCTCTCAATTTTCCTAGATTGGAAACAAAAAGTAAAAAACCTAAGGATTGATTGAAAGATGAGGATTCCTTAAGGATTTCACCCTCAGTCTAAGATGACACACTAATATTTTGACTATTCTCTGATTACACAGCAAGTAATGAAAACAGAAATTTAACTGAGGTGGCTTGACTCCTGTTTAGAGGTTTTTTATTTATTTAAATCTCCAGTTACAACTATTAGAGTTATACTATGGTTTACAGACTTTACTGATAGGTATGAATATTACTATGCTAGGAAGTAGAACAAGAGCAATGGAACAATGGAAGAAAAGGAAGACGAGCTTTTCTCAGCTCTATAGTATACCTACTATATTTACGAAAACATACTAGATTAAGAAAATATATACTTCCTAGGAATTCTAGAGGCAAGAAAGAGAATCTTATGCCAGACACTTCTACGGTCTTCTGGCACTGGGGAATGTAGAAAAATTTTGAGAGGGTAGGCAAGCAAAGTTGGGGCCATGCATGGGCCTGTTTGCCTGTTTTCCTTGACCATATTGTCTCTAATATGGTTTGATTTGGTTGTATGCATCTAAGGTCAGAACTATTTTTAATTCATATTGATAATATATATTCAATTGTTAAGTAAATTCAATGTTAAGTAAATACTATATTAGAGGTGATTTTAGGATCTGGCTTTTTTTTTTTTTCTATCCCCACTTTTCTTCCTGGATGTTACCCACAGCTCGCTAGTGGCCCACTGAAAAGGTTGCTTGTTTAACTGTCTTTCACATCTGTCTACTCGCTCCATATTCCTTTTTGTCATTCACAGCACCATTAGTTATGTTCCTTTAAACCATATCCAAAACACATCATCCCTCTACCGCTGAACAACAATCGTAGGTTTTTTGTAGTACATAGGTAAAAATCCAAATTTCCTCAGTAAGTATAAAATACACCATTTTCTTGATTAAATCTCAAAATCTCCCAGCTCCTGGCCCTCTATTAAGGAGCTAGAAATTTGGGTGGGCGTGGGGCTCACGCCTGTAATCCCAGCACTTTGGGAGGCCGAGGCGGGCAGATCACTGGGTCAGGAGACCGACACCATCCTGGCTAACATGGTGAAACCCTGTCTCTACTAAAGAATACAAAAAATTAGCCAGGCGTGGCACGTACGCCTATAGTCCCAGCTGCTCGGGAGGGTGGCGTGAACCTGGGCGGTGGAGCTTGCAGTGAGCGGAGATTGCGCCAATGCACTCCAGCCTGGGCGACAGAGCGAGATTCAGTCTCAAAAAAGAAAAAAAAAAAAGACGCTAGAAATTCGGTTTGGGCATGGTGGCTCATGCCTGTAATCACATCACTTTGGGAGGCCGAGGCAGGCAGATCACGAGGTCAGGAGATCGGGACCATCCAGCCCAACATGGTGAAACCCCATCTCTACTAAAAATACAAAAATTAGCTTGGCGTGGAGGCATGTGCCTGTAATCCCAGCTACTCAGGAGGCTGAGGCAGAAGAATCGCTTGAACCAGGGAGTCGGAAGTTGCAGTGACCTGAGATGGCACCACAGCACTCCAGCCTGGTGACAGAGTGAGACTCCGTCTAAAGAAAAAAAAAAAGCTAGAAATTCTACTGATATACCTTAAATAACTATGTTTTAGTCAGCTCAGCCTTCCATAACAAAATATCACTGACTGGGTAGCATACGCAACAGATACTTATTTTTTCATAGAACTGCTGGTAGCTGGAATTCCAAGATCAGGCTGATTGCATGGTCTGGTTGTGGTGAGGGCCTCACAAGGCTGAGAGAGTAAGAACAAGCTTTCTGGTGTCTCCTTTCACAAGGGCACAAATCCCATCACTAGGGCCCCACGTTTACAACCTCATCTACCTTCCAGAGGCTCTCTTCCTGCCTGTCTCTCTCTCTCCACCATGTGAAGACGTATTTGTTTCACCTTTGCCCAGGATTGTTAAGTTTCCTGAGGCTTCCCCAGTCATGCCTCCTGTACAACCTGTGGAACTATGAGTCAGTTAAATCTCTTTTCTTCATAAATTACTCAGTCTCAGGTATTTCTTTATAACAGTGTGATAATGGTCTAATACAGAAAATTGGTACCAGAGAAGTAGGGCATTGTTATAAATATGCCTGAAAATCTGGAAGCAGCTTTGGAACTGTGTAATGGGCAGAAGTTGGAACAGAAGTTGGAACAGTTTGGAGGCCTCAGAAGATGACAGGAAAATGAGGGAAAGTTGGGAACTACCTAGAAACTTGTTGAATGGTTTTGACCAAGATGCTGATAGTGGTATGGACAATGACGTCCAGGCTGAGGAGGTATCAGATAAAGATGAGGAACTTATTGGAAACTAGAGTAAAGGTCACCCTTGCTATGCTTTGGCAAAGAGACTGGCGACATTGTCACCCTACTCTAGGGATCTGTGGAACGTTGAACTTGAGCGAAATGATTCTTTTTTTTTTTTTGAGACAGAGTCTCACTCTGTTGCTGAGGTTGGAGTGCAATGGCGCTATCTTGGCTCACTGCAACCTCCGCCACCAAGGTTTAAGCAATTCTTCTTCCTCAGCCTCCTGAGTAACTGGGATAACAGATGCCCACCACCATGCCCGGCTAATTTTTGCATTTTTAGTAGAGACAGGGTTTCACCACGTTGGCCAGGCGAGTCTTGAACTCCTGACCTCAGGTGATCCGCCCACAACAGGGGCAGGGCTGCCTTGGTGACATTACATCATGGAAGTAGCATGGAGAAGTAAAAGTATGGATCTAGGTAAGCTGGTTCTAAGACAGCTTCTCAGGCAGGCTGGTATGTCTGCCAAGAAACTCTTTCTAGTTTTACATATTAAGGAAATAATTTGGCCCACCATAGGAAAGAATGAGTGAGAGGTGGAGATAGGGGCAGACACTATCCACTACTAAAACTTTCCCAGCTAATGAGCTGAGACAGAATGTGAAAAATTAGAGTTGTTTTTATCTTGTTTTGCTGTTTTGTTCTTGGGTTTGTTTTTCTCTCTAGAATGTACAAGCAATACACTCAGGTGGAGAACAAAAACCTTATATATATATATATAAAACATGTTACATATATATTACATATAGCTCAGAATCCTTTTTACTATTTATATGGGATAATTATAAATTATTTCATAAGAATCAAGGAACTAAGGATCAATACTAAAAGACTATGCACTGAGCAAACAAGACCAAGATCTATTAACAATGAAAAGAGGCCAGGTGTGGTGGCTCACACCTGTAATCCCAGCACTTTAGGAGGCCGACACGGGTGGATTACCTGAGGTCAGGAGTTTGAGACTACCTTGGCCAACATGGTGAAACGCTGTCTCTACTAAAACTACAAAAAAAAAAAAAAAAAATTCAGGCATGATGGCAGGCACCTGTAGTCCCAGCTACTCAGGAGGCTGAGGCAGGAGAATTGCTTGAACCCGGGAGGCAGAGGTTCCACTGAGCCACGATCGCACCATTACACATTGCACATTGGCAACAAGAGCAAAACTCCATCTCCAAAAAAAAAAAGGAAAAGGAAAAGAAAAAGAGAGAAAGAAAAGAGAAAATAATCACAGCTGATTTAAAATTTTCTTTTAGGGAAGGAATTTGGAATTTTATGGTGTTTAAGAAAAATACATTGGTAAACCATCGAGAGTAAAAAGAGATTCTAATTAGTCACCACGCCCGACTAATTTTTTGTATTTTTAGTAGAGATGGGGTTTCACTGTGATAGCCAGGATGGTCTTGATCTCCTGACCTTGTGATCCACCCACCCTGGACTCCCAAAGTCCTGGGATTACAGGTGTGAGCCACCAGAGAATATGATCTTTAAAAATACCAAGGCTGCATTTTTCATCATTAAGCAGAAGTATCCCAACTAAAAAGCACATACATAACAGCCGCAGAGGTAGAGGAAATGTGAAGTAAATTGTAGTGCACACTCTGGCTGAAGCTAATGTTGGTAGCATGTGTCCAATTTTAAAGCAAAAGGAAAGAGGTGTTTCAGTATAGCTCCTTCAGTACCATGTGTATAACTGTCTCTAGCAACCAATATTAGAAGTCTGGACTGTATTACCAGTATAGAAAACTAATAATATAATACCTAGTCAAGTCACCAAGTAGTTTGCAGCTTTTAGAGCACTAGACAAAATCTTGGCCAGGCAGTCACTCCAGTCACTCTTTTATGAGGTACAATGTCACAGCAATAGTGACATGGTTTCCTCACATGACTTCAGAACTACAGATAGTAGAATTACATGCACTTTGGGAGGCTGAAGTGGCGGATCACCTGAGGTCAGGAGTTCAAGACCAGCCTGGCCAACATGGTAAAATGCCATCTCTATTAAAAATCAGGCCAGGCGTGGTGGCTCATGCCTGTAATCCCAGCACTTTGGGAGGCCAAGGCGGGCGGATCATGAGGTCAGGAGATCGAGACCATCCTGGCTAACATGGTAAGACCCCATCTCTACTAAAGAAATACAAAAAAATTAGCCAGGCATGGTGGCAGGCGCCTGTAGTCCCAGCTACTCGGGAGGCTGAGGCAGGAGAATGGCATGAACCTGGGAGGTGGAGCTTGCAGTGAGCCAAGATTTTGCCACTTCATTCCAGCCTGGGCAAAAGAGTGAGACTCCATTTCAAAAAAAAAAAAAAAAAAAAAGAGCATGACATGAGGATACTTGGAAGGGGGATGATGTGATGAGGTCATCCAGTTATGTAAGGCAAACTAGCAAAGTTTGGTAATAGTATTATTATGACCTCAATTTGTACCTACAATCTTGTTTGGCTGGGTTATCAGGTTACATTTAATTTTCTTTCTTTTCTACCTTTTTATCCTTCTGATACCCTTCCCCTTTATTTGGTGGCTATAGAGCTGTGATATTTTAAGATCATGCTCTGTGCAACTCTTGGTAGAGAAAATGGCAATGGTGTCAGAGTGCCCAAGACTGATAGAAGCCCTGGGAGATAAGCGGCAGTCTTAGCGGCAGTGCTGTCTATGTTGCGACAGCAGGAGCAGCAGTGGTTCATTCATCCTCAGTGTTGTGTCACTGCAGCATATGCAGATCAAAGTAAGTGTTCTTAACAATCAGTTCCCTGAGGGATGGGAATGACTATGTTTCTTTCACATGGGGAATTATATATTTATAGAAATAATAAGATAGGACCTACTCAGTTTTTGGTGGGGTGTGCTTATGTGCTAGGTTCTAATGCCAATCTACAGGTCTTCCAAACTCAGGTGATTACTACCAGCTAGAATGAAGAAAAAAGTTGTTCTGATTTATCTTTCCATTGTTCAATAGACAACCCTCAAAAAGCCAAAGGAAGGAAGGAAATCCCTTGTTCTCTATGTGCTGATATGAACTGTCATACAATCTAGTCAGACTATGATAAATGTTATCAAAAAATTAAACCCATTTATAAAGGTTGACTACACTTATTTAAATTGGAGAAGACATTATTTTATTTAAAAAAGAAATGCCTTTCTAACCCCAAGTAAAATATAATCATCCAAAGTTTCCATGAAAAATGTTCCAATGACAAAGCATTCCACAACTTTTGGAAGACTCTCAGGTGAGCATGTACCTGCTCTGTGCAGTCACCGTTATTGATTTTGTCGTATTTGCTTTACTTAGAAATAGAATTCCTCTCTCCTATTAAAATCATATAAAAGAAAATGTAAAAGGGAAAACATAGGCCTACATAGAAATAAATATTGCATATAGTTCAAGAGCACAGACATATTGTGGATGATTTATAATACCAAGGACTAGAAAACAGAATTAACCTACCTCTTCTTGAATTGACACAAAGTCATGAAAAAAGTGTTTTCACAGTTGTCAGGATCTTCTTGACAAGAAGCCCAGCTGAATAAAGCAAAAGAAAAAATGGCTTGTAATATGAGTTAACATCAAAAGTTTTATGGAATTATAAACTTGTGTCGATATCTTGACCAAAAAAATTGTAGAAAATAAAATGACATAGAATGTTACACTGTTCCTTTTTGGGGACTTGAATAAAGTATTTTTTTAAGCTTACATAAAAGTTTAACCACAAAATTCACAATTAATGAGAGGTGAGCTTGCCCTGAGGGACTAATCTAAAACAAGAATTTTAAACATGTGATGAAAATTCTCTCTCTGATCAAAGAGGCTGTTTTCACAGGAAAGTTGTATTTGTAAGTAAAGGTGTGACATTTTAAAATGGTAGTCATACATAACAGAGGATGGTGAAGTATAAGCATGGGATCATCAGGACAAGAATAAAACAGAAAGCAAGAGATATTAAAGCAGAACTTTGTAATATCTTAACTAAGCATTTAAAGATTCTAGTTGAATTGGCAAAGCTCTTTCTATAGTGGGCAGAAGCTTCCCCAAACTTTTATGACTCAATTTTAGTCTTGGTAATTTGACTTCCATACAATTGGCAAGGTTACAGAGCGAGAAAGAATATTTCTTAGCTATAGCAGATAGAGATAGAATTTTAAAACTATATGTATACATACTAAAGCAAGATTCTGATGTTCAACTTCCCTTTAATGTCATCCAAGGAGAGAATGCTCTGATAATTTGGATTTCAATTACTCTGGCTCCTGTCATAGTTGTTTCTAATCATAAATAAATTTACTCTCATATTTGTATGAGTTTTCTGATGACCTCTTTACTTTTGGACACTGAAAGCTGGTCTTTGAAGGAACACAGCCAGACCATAGAGTTAAAGTTTTACTTGGTGAGGCCCAGCCAAACTTCAGCAGGCTTTTCTGTGGACACCAGCACTGGCCTTCATCTGCTTGTTTGCTACATATTTCTTAACTTATATGTATTATTTATGGTCACTATAGGTTGTGCAACCTTAAATTGTCATAACAACATTGCCATATTGAAGTACTAAATTGAAGATTCCAATTTTTTTTCCAAGGGTAATATTTGTTGAAAGGACACTTTCAAATAGAACCCGTATGTGTTGCTTTCTTCCTCTATTCCTCTATTCAGCAAATATGTGTTGAATACCTGTTGTGTTATAGAAATACAGCTCAACAATGGTGATACAACAGTGACCAAGTTAGAAAGAGACCAACGTCTGAGTTCATGCCTCGTAGTTGACACAGATTATTAAAAACACAATCTGCGGGATGCTGTGTAATTACTGAGTTTAGTAGGTCAGTGACATTTTAGTAGAGGAAGTGATATGTCAAAGCTAAGAAGAAAAGGATGAGTAGAAGTTATCTAGGAAGGAACACAGGTGGAGTGACCATTTATTAAATGTAACACATTCCCTAATATACTACATGTCAAACTTAGCCCCTGAGGACACAGGACCATACCAGATCTCTGTTCTCCCGGGGATGGGGGCAAGGGCTTACTCTTTACATAGGCAGCTTATATACTTATGGGGAAGCTGATGGATGTTTCCTCTCTTACCCAGTATGAATGCATTTGTTCTAAAAGCAATTTCATCTCTTTGCAAACAATCAGCTGAGTGATTCAGTTCAAAGCAATGAAGTCAGGAATGGTAATGTAACACAATTCTAGCCAATGAAATATGAGGGGACACTTACTCAAACCTCTAAGGGAAAAGCTGCTTCACTCTTAAGAGAAAGCCACAGGGAAGAAAATGGCTTCTTTGTTCCTGTGTTTGTGATGCCTAGAGCTGCCATATCCCTGAGTGGCTGAGAGGATCTCAGAGAAATAAGGCTATGATTGAGCCATGTCAATTTCCCCTGGATAGTTGCTATATAGCCTCTGGATAGTTGCTATATAAGCCAGTGATCACAATTGTATAAATCAGTGCCACTGTGGATTTCTGTTACTCATTGAAATCATTGTGAATTAAACCAGGGAAAGTGTTTAATGTGTTAGAAAAAGAGTCAGTGAAAGAACACAGGACAGGGTAGGTTCCACTTTAGACTACCTAGTCAAGAACCTTCATTCTGAAGAGATGATATTTAAGCTGAGACAGTAAGCCATCCAAGATAAACCCTGGGAACAGACTCTTCCAGGAAGCAGAAAGAACAATTCAACGAAAGTCACAAGATTCAGTTGAAAAAAACTGAAGGTGTACAACTAGATTTGAGCTATGTCCTGATGATAAAAAGCTTGTGAGTCTTGTGGAGAAATTTAAGATTCATTTTAAGAGCCATTAAAGCATTTGAAGTTTGTGGATGACAAAGTATTTTCTTTTTTGTTCTGTGTAATAATAAATCTGATGTTTTCAATTACTGTTAAAATGTGTTATGTAGTTTACAGAAACCATATTCATTTTACAGTGGTAAGAAAATTAAAATGGAATTAACATCATTCTTTCTTATGGCATGCAAATTTGTCTTATTTCCAAAGTATTTGATGACAGGAATTTCTTACAGAACAAAATGACATTGAGTAAAATGAGTTAATAAGTAAATATCCAAGAGAGTACAATTTTAATGAAAAATAAAATCTAGACAATTTGTCTTATTTTTAAGTAATACAGTAATCAAAGTAAAATTATAGGCTATTGCTGGCAAAGGGCGTTTTTGCTCTAAAACCATTTATTTTCCAAGATACTGCTGTACTAGGAATAGGGTAATTAAGTAAGAAGGCATGGCTGAAAGAATTAGAAACATTTAAAATAGCTTACTGGAAACATTTAAAATACCTTTCCTAAATTTTCACATTGCTACTCTTAAGAAACTATACGTCATAAATATTTTTTCATTATGCATATATGCACTAAAATATTCAGCATGGAAACCTACTAATTTCCATAAACATTTACCAAATTCCTCTATGCGCAATGCAATACGCTAGGGACTTCAAAGTGTGCACACACACACGTACACACACACACACACGTCAGACTTAAAAATAATATAAAGTAGAATGAGACATCATTTTGAAAGAGAAATAAAAAAGGATTTCTGAGATCACTTTTGATAGTGAATAAGAAAAGGCATCATGAAGAGGCATTTAGAAGTCTTCAAACATAAGCCAGGTACTTACAGGTCAGGCAGAAGTGTTCTAAGTAATTTTAACTTAAATATTGGATTTTGGTGGCATAGTGTCATGATTATAGGATCACTTATGTCTAATTTCCTGTCTACTAATCTTAGAGAACAAGTCATATTTGGCCTTACCATAGGGAGCTATAATTGTCCATGTAGCCACTGATGCACTATGTACATGAAGGTTAAATCTCAGAAATATATTTCCTGATGCCAAGAAATTCACAACATGATGAAACAGGGTCTTTGATGATTTTAATGCACTTGTCTTCTTAGGGTAACTCTCACAAGAATAAAGACGATAGAGACCATAAGTAGCCAGAGAAGCCGTGAGGTGTATAGTAAAAGAATTACAGTTGTAATTCTGCCACGATGCCTGTATGATCTTGTCTCTTTGCCACCATTAATTTTAATTTTATCATTTGTAAAATGGAAGTTATATAATACAACAAAGTTTAAGATACAAATGAGAAAATGTGTGAAAGTTTTTTTTTTTTTTTTTTTTTTAGTAGATAGGGTCTTGCTGTATTGCCCAGACTGGCCTTTAACTCTTATGTTCAATCACTCCTTTCACCTCACCCTCCTGAGTAAGCTGGAGCTACAGGTGCATGACACTAGGCCTGGTTTCATTGTACTTTTTAAGCTCTAGAATTGTCCTGTTCAATATGGTAGTCACTAGTCATGTGTGGTTATTTAAATTATTTAAAATTAAATAAGATGTAAAACTAAGTTCCTTAGTCATAGTAGCTATATGTCAAGTAATTAGTAGCCATATGTGGCTAGTAGCTACCATATTGAAACGCATGAACATAGAATATTTATGTTATCACAGAAAGTTATATGGGACAGCACTGCTCTAGAGTACAGTACAAATATTAATTGCTCTTTCTACCTATTTTCATGATCATGGAATAAGATGTTATGGTCAATAAATGAACATTTTTAGGTAGAAAATATCCACATGCCTGTAATCCCAGCACTCTGGAAAGCTGAGGTGGGAAGATTGCTTTAGCCTAGGAGTTTGAGACCAGCCTGGGCAACATAGTGAGACCCTGCCTCTATAAAAAACAAAAGTTAGCTGAGCATAATGGCATTCACCTGTAGTCCCAACTACTTGGGAGGCTGAGGCCAGAGCATCACTTGAGCCCAAAAGTTTGAGACTGCAATGAGCCAGGATTGTGCCACTGTACTCAGGCCTGGGTGACAGAGTGAGATCCCATCTCTAAAAATAAATGAATAAAGAAATAAATATTAAAAAATAAAAAACAGCCTGGGCACGGTAGCTCACGCCTGTAATCCCAGCACTTTGGGAGGCTGAGGTGGGCGGATCACAAGGTCAGGAGATCAAGACCATCCTGGCTAACATGGTGAAATGTCATCTCTACTAAAAATACAAACAAATTAGCAGTCATGGTGGCGGGTGCCTGTAGTCCCAGCTACTCAGGAGGCTGAGGCAGGAGAATGGCATGAACCCGGGAGGTGGAGCTTACAGTGAGCCAAGATCACACCACTACATTCCAACCTGGGTAACAGAGCGAGACTCCATCTCAAAATAAAAAATAAATAAATAAATAAATAACAGAAAACATCTAGATGCTGGATAAGTGGTGCAAAATCTATCTTTGTAAGAAAATATCTTACCAATAAATTGCTGTCCATACACTCCTATGTGTTAATTTTCTCAGGTACTTCAATTGTTTTGGGGGGGTTCCATGAAGAAATAATTACATTTATAGACTCAGAAAACTGCAATGGGTACTACAAATCATTCTGTAGTCACAAGGTAAAGGTAGAAATCATATCAAGTTTCAAAACATGCTTCAAACACTGATGAGTATTAAAAAAGAAACCAATGCCATAACATTCACAACACAAAAGTGTACAGATCTTATGCCTACAGCTGGATGAAGTTTTGCTTCTATGCACACCCACCACAACATCCACTTCCCACGAGGCTCCCTTGTAATCCTCCCACTCAATACAATTCCTTCCCACAAATATAACCACTAGTCTGGCTTCAGTATTTGTGACTTGTTCTTGAGTTTAGATAAATGTCATTATATGTAGATATTATTTTGTTTGGCTTATTTTACTCAGTATGATGTTGGTAAGATGAGGCTATGTTCTTGTAAGCTACAATAACTAATTATTTTCCAAAATTGAAATCGATTTTGATACTAAGCTCTCTTGTTAGGTGGAAACAAGGTCATCAGTCAGAGAAGAAAGTATAGTTGCCTAACTGATTTTGATGCTTAGAAAAAAAAGTTTATACTCACAGTTGTAATGTGTATTGGCTATACGTATGGTTAAAAACTTGCTTGAAGAAATAGATTTATTTTTCTGCTGTTTGTGTCCCCCTTAAAGTGTACGAGATTCCCAGACATCGTTGTTCTTAGCCTTTAAAACTGCACTGAAAGCTTATTCTTTAAGGTGGCCATCATCTTTTCAGAATATGATGAATAATTGCAACTTCAAGCAGTCTATGGATTTCTAGCTCCCTAAAACTGAGGATTTCTCTCTATAGAAATAGCCCTTGAAGGCAGTGAACGTGAAAGGTCTTCAGCAAGCCTAGGGTTTTCAGATCCTCTTGTCGTTTGCATAAAAGCAGTTGTGAATATTTTTTAAAATTCCCTTAAAGACTAAATAATAATCATATAGTTTCCTTTTGAACATAAAATTATCTAAACATTAGATCAGAACAGGTCTGAGGTTTTATCCCTTGGTAGAACAGTACACACAAATAGTTACCATTTGTTAATATGTGCCAAGTATTCTGATACTCTACATAATCTTAAAATCCTTCCTACCCCTGTTGCACACAAGTGAGATTTTAAGATAAGAATTATTTTTCCATTTTTAAACGGAGAAACAAAGTTCAGGGAGCTTAAGTGATCTCCCCAAATAGGGTCAACACTAGAGCCTGGCTTCCAACTCTATTTGACACAAAGCCACGATGGCAGATGTCTATTGTTCTCCTATGTGTTTTCCTGCAAGGGTATGGAAACTGTAGGTTTTAAAGAAATATTATAGATTCTGTGCACTTTAACATCTGGGTTTATATACAATACCTATTCTTCTGATATCAGAATCAATTTTTTTAAAAGAGAATTTATCTAATTGCAAAAGCTAAAGTCTAATGCTGGCAAATGGTAATGATTTTAAAATAGTGTTACCAAAACAGATCGAGTTTAGAAAGTTGAGAATTTTGTAGATCCCAAGTAATGTTTGCACATTTTTCTAATTTGTAGACTATTTGTTTATCTTGTTATAAAATGTGAAAAAGTATCCTTTAAAGTTACGTACTAGTGCAGAGTTTCCAAGTTTCTTTTTTATTGTGCTAGAAAAAATGTTTTCCCTTATTGTGGAACAAAGAAATAGTAAAGCCATGGAAATTAGGACTTTCATTTCATTCACTTAATTTTTTTGCATATTGGATGGTAAAATTTAAGTTTAACACATGTAGTTATTACCTCTACCATAATAGTTAGACACAGCCTAATCCAAAGGTGGGAGGACTGGGTTAAAGTAGGTCGGAAAAGTCAGGGTAATTAATGTAGAACATACAAAATCAAATGTTGCCAATAAGTTGACACAATTCAGGCCTCTATTTTGGGAGGAAAAATTCTTTAAAAATGTTTTTAAAGATAAAGGCATGAAAAAATCTCTTTTGTCATGTCAGTTTCTCAGGGGGTTTAACAGCTATTAGATACATCATGTTATAGTTAGTAACTACACATTTATGAGGTAAAAACTAAGGTATTGTCTTAGAAATTTTAGGATTCACTTCGTAAGAAACCTTGAGAATAAGAATATAGGAGAAATTATATTTCATTCTTTAATATAGTATCTTTTTCTCCATTTCTAAACTTTTAGCTATTGTCTGAGGTTTAGAGTAGAGTTTTTAACCTTGCTTCTTTTAGACAAATGAAGTCTCTGGAAATAACTAAGTAGAACTGTTTTATAAATGTGCTGTTGGATATGGGCAGTGACGTATGTAAAAAAATGTGCTGCTGGATGTGGGTAGGGAACTATGTGACCAGGAACTTGTTAACCAAGCCTATCTTCCCTGCAAAATACCCTTTATTAATCTCAGAGGATACTAAATCAGTGAATCTGACATGGAAATCTGTTTTACTAATTTAAACAATTGCCATGATATTTACATAGTAACTGAATTTTTAGGAAAATTCAGCAAATCATTAATGAAAAGGGGGGTTCTCTCTTTTAACGCTTCAAGGGGAGAAAAAAGGGCATACTAATGTAGTGAGCCAAAGACCCTTAAAAGAAATCAGCTTCAGATAAGTGCCCTGACAAACGGCTTTATTTCCATCAGAGATCTTGTTGAGTTGCCTTGTTTGACTGTGGAAAAGATTTTTATTTCTGAGATTTAGGAAGGCATATTTCCACAAAAGACAGTTCTTGTGCTTAATTGATCTCTCAGAAGGAGTGTGTTTCAGCTTAGGAGGCCAGAGTGTATTTTCTGTTGGATCAGACTCTCAAGCAGACATTTATGGGGGAATTCTTCCATTCTACTCTCAGCTGCTAGGCCAGTTGGTTAGATTTTGCTGCCAGTGAGTCAAAGGTCATAAGTCTAATACTTGAACAGATCACTTTGCTTTACACAGAGAAAGCTCTGTAACAAAGACATAGATTACAGCCTTATCCCTGCCAGCACCAGCTGGGTTCCAAGTGTGAGGCTCTTCCCATAAGAGAGACCAGATTCTTCAAAGACCTGATGGGTCCCCCAACAAACAGTGTAAATTCTTTTGCTCAAATTATTTTTTCCAAAATGTAAAGAAACCAATCACACACACAAAAAGAAATTCAATCTTTAGGGTTTTCTGAGAAAATTATGATTAATGCAAATCAACTTTAAAAAATGACATCTAAAATTTTAACTGGAATGTATATTTTTTCAAGTTTTTTTTTTAACTGGACTAGATTTTTTGTGGGGGTATAAGTAAACTATTTTTGGTCTAGGACATTAAAGTGAGGATGTTCAACAACAACAAAAAATAAATAGTTTTAGAAGAATATTTTAAAATTGTATCCATATGTGGTGAATTTTAGAAATGTGTGACTTATTTATGCCATAAACTTGAAATACATTTATCCATTACCATCTCTGAAACTATTTCACTTAATTAAATCAGTATTTTGTCAGTTCTACTTGGGAGTATTTTGTTTTTACCTCTTTTACATACTGTACAATTTTAATGTAGAAGAATATAAAGTATACATTAGTGAATAGTACTTGACATTGGTCTTGACTTAACCACACACCTCTGTGATGTAACTGTTAACTGAATCGTATTATCTCTCTCAAGCAGCTCTGGAAACTGACATTCTCGTATCCAACACACTGTCCATACTTTAGGTAGCCTCTTATACTCCCTCACCTGAATTTCCTAATATTCTCCTGTTGATATGTTTGCCTCCAAAGTCACAATCATCTTTCCAGACACAAGTTTCACAGTGCCATCTCCTAGCTCGCTGTTCTCTGTAGAGTAAGTGTGAGACTCCTCTTGACCCATGCGTTGTCAAGCCGGGCCCAGTTACATTAAATTAGTTGCAGTTCCCGTAAAGTGCTTGCTGGCTAATAGTTCCATTCATTTACATAATGTTTGAAATCAGTATTTGCCTCTCCAGCAGTCATCCCCAATCCCTTCCTCTTTGCAAAACAACTGATTCTTCTGCTTCCTCACTACAGCATTCGGGCCCCTTCACATCTCCCAGGGATGAATCTTGTTTAGTCTAAGCTCATCATGATGTTTCCCTCTCCTCTCCTTGTCAGTGATTACTTCTAGTATAAGCATGTGAGCATTTGAGTCTGAGGGACAGTCTTCTAAAGGCTTCTAATAAAGTCTCCCTTACTCTTCTTTCTTTTAATTAATTAATTAATTAATTTCGAGGTAGAGTCTCTCTCTGTAACCTAGGCTGGAGTGCAGTGGCACGATCTTGGCTCACTGCAACCCCTGCCTCCTGTGTTCAAGCGATTCTCCTGCCTCAGCCTCCCAAGTAGTAGGGATTACAGGCGCATGCCACCACACCCAGCTAATTTTTTATATTTTTGACAGAGATGGGTTTTCACCATGTTGGCCGGGCTGTTCTTGCACTCCTGACCTCAAGGGATGTGCCTGCTTTGTCCTCCCAAACTGCTGGGATTACCAGCATGAGCCACCATGCCTGGCCCTCACGCACTCTTAAAGTAAGGAGACAACACAGAAATTTCCTTTTAATACTGTTAGATGATGTTTGAGGAGGACATCATACTCTAAATAGTTTTAGAGGACCAAAGCTAAGTGAGAATAGCAGAGCAGAAAGAGAAAAGAAACTTGGTTCCTTAATGATGTCCTGAAACCAGTTAATTAACTGTACTGACTGTACCTCCACTCTTCTTATGGGAGATACATATTTTCATTTTATTTAAGCCACTTTCAGATGGGGCTTTTGTTTTGTGTAGCCAAAAGTATCCTAATGAATACAAACTCCCATAGCTCCTAAGAGAGAGTATACTTGCTGATACGTACCTCACCTTTGCTCATATTCACCTCCTCTGTGAACATGTTCTTTAATTTCTACATCCTTAAAATCCACCCTCTTTTGTGCCATTACAGTATTACAGTTTATATATGCAGGTTTTACACATACCTATAAGACAGCATTGCAATATTTTGACAAATCCAAGGCATTTTTTGTTTGTACTTGGCACATAGTCTTGCTACCTATATATCAATAAAACATGAGAAAATGAGTAACTGCTTCAATTAATTTCTTTAGACTTATATAGTTGTAGGACTGGCTATCATATAAATGATAAGCAAATTATTTTGTTGATGAAGATAAATGGTAGTTCTATGTGCTTAATTTTTGTTTTTTTTTTTTTTTTTGGAGACAGATTCTCGCTGTGTCGCCCAGGCTGGAGTGCAGTGGCGCGATCTCGGCTCACTGCTGCAAGCTCTGCCTCCTGGGTTCACGCCATTCTCCTGCCTCAGCCTCCCGAGTAGCTGGGACTACAGGCGCCCGCCACCGCGCCCGGCTAATTTTTTTGTATTTTTAGTAGAGACGGGGTTTCACTGTGTTAGCCAGGATGATCTTGATCTCCTGACCTTGTGATCCGCCCGCTTCGGCCTCCCAAAGTGCTGGGATTACAGACGTGAGCCACAGTGCCCAACCTAATGCTACATAGTTTTAAAATATTGTTATAACATCTTACATTGGTATATAAAAACAAAAAACTGTTTTGCCTTTTCAAAGCTCTTCCTATACATAATTGCATTTTGTTTTAAACAATGTCCTTATGTATAGGGGAGAGCAGCATTTTTGTATACATCATCCTGGTAAGATTTACTCAGTCATAGAAAGAATAATTCATTTGCCTAAAGGATTGAATTCACATGAGCCTCCTTTTCAAAATACCTTAGACTTTTCTCAGATCAGTTCTCTATTTCACTACAAATGGAGGTGGCACTTAATGTTTGGTATATATCAGAATCACCTGAGGAATTGTTTAGACACAGATACAGGCTCCACCCCAGCCACAGATAATCAGGATCTCTGGTGGTCAGACAGAGCCTTGGTACATGAATTATTGATGGGGATCTCCACGCACAGAGATTGAATGAGGTCAGTGAGACCCACAGCTCTGTTAGACACCCCTGCATCAGAATCACCTGATATTCTTGTTAAAAAATGCTGGTTCCTGCACCTAACTCTAAACTTTCTTAACCAGACTTACTGGGTTGATTTGGAATCAAAGAAGCTGTGCTTTTGAAAGTTTATCAGGTGATGGATATACAAATTTTAGAACCACTATTCTATGACTTTAGTTTTACATTGTTGTACTTTTTCACAGCTGCCATCACCTACTCTGACCCTGATTTATTTTCCCCAGGTCATGACCATTGTTGCAGTAAGACTGACACCTGTAATTTTTGCTGCCTGTGCATCAAGACAGGCCACTTACAAAAACTTTTCAGGTGTTCTCTTTAGAAATAGCTAAGCAGGCAAGATAAATACAAATGTTCTAAGAGTTTACTATCTGTATTGTAGCATGCAAGGCAAGGTTAATCTCACTGTCATGTCTGCTTTCTATTTTGATAGATGCTGTGGTGGTTTCTATATCCCTATACATGGGTGCTGCATCATGAGAATTTAGTTTATGGAATTCGATTCTACTTGCCTGGCAAGTAGAATAAGAGAAAAAATAATGTACCATGTTGTGTTTAAATATTTTGCTTGATGCATAGTGTTGTACGAGACCCCCGCTAACCTCAACAGGGATGGCATCATATTTGAGAGGCCAAAGAAGGGACTCAGAGCCAGTAAACAAGATATAGGGTTCCATTAGCAGGAAACTTACAGGGACGGTCTAGTGACAGCAGGATGGAGAGGAGAACCATAACTGCTTGCAAAAAGCATTCAGTTTGTATAGCATTTTCATTTAGCACCCTCAGCCTAACAACTTCCACCTAGCAACCTTCATTTACCCCAAAACAAAGGCCTAGATCCCTGTACAGCCTGAGTTCCACAGAACAGGCAGGGGGTCCAGTTGTTTGTCATAGATAAAGAATGAATCTTCGGGTTGGCCACTCCCAGATTCCTTAACTCAAAACTCAGATCACACATTTAGGTGTATCTGCCATACAGGGTCATTCTCGTATATGCTTAAGTTACTGCTGTCAGATGCATCTGCCATACACATAGTAAGTAGTCAGTTGTATTAATTTTATATTATTGCATAAAAACTTACCAGAGGCTTAGCCCCTAAAAACTACACCACTTCATTTTCTTCTGGTTTTCATGGGTCAAGAGTCTAGGCATAGCTTAACTGGGTCTTCTGCTGAGAGCCTCATAAAGATACAGTCAAGTGTCAGCCAGGGATTGTTCTCAGCAGATAAAGGCTGCCCTCTAGTTCCTGCCACACAGGCCCCCCTCATAATATAGCCATCCTCAAGGCCAGCAGGAAAGATCTCTATGACCTCTAGGTCCTTTTAAAAGGCACATTGATTAGGTCAGGCTCACCCAGGAAATATCACTTTTGATTAAGTTAAAATCCACTCATTAGTGACTTGCATTACATCTGAAAAATCTTACCTTTATCTTCTAATGTAACCTAATCGTGGAAGTGAAAGCCATCATATTGACAAGCCTCAGTTGTACTCAAGGGCTATAACTAACCTCAGGGCATGTACATCAGGGGATAAGAAACTTGAAGGCCATCTTAAAATTCTGCCTACTGCCTCAATAAATGTTTGTTAATTGTGGAACCTTGTTTTGCATTGTCTATTTTTAAATTAAATACATGTAAATGTAAAAATAAAAAAATCCAAGAATACAAAAATGTATATAATGGAAATGTGTCTATAACCACTAAATTTTAGTCCCCTTCCATGCTTGCTGGCAATATTTTTAAAAATTCTTACATAGGCTTCCAGATTATTCTATGTCTCTGTGTGCTATAACCCTGATTTGTATACTATTTGTTTTTTCATTTAATCTTCAAGATATATCATTAGCAGCACATACAAGTCTACCACACAAGTGCATATATGTATTTGCATTGAATATTATTCATTTGCACACATGGATTTTAAAATATGTGACTAGTCCTGTATTGACAAAATATAAGTATCTACTCTTTTATTATTGCAAATATTTTCACTATTTGTATAATTTTGTCCATATGTATTCATATATCATGGGATAAATTCTCAGAAGAATTGCTGCTTCAAATTGTAAGTGCTCTTAAAAGTCTGATAAATATTGACTTTTTTTCAAAGATATATATCAAGTTACAGTTACAGTTTCATTCTTGATGATACTGCATTAGAAAATTTTTAGCTTTACCAATCTGATGGTTGAACAAACACATTATATTATTGTCATAATTTGTGTTTCCTTAATTAAGAGCATGGTTGAGTACCATTTGATATGTTTCAAAGACATTCTATTTCTTTTTTCATAAGTTGCCTCTTTATATTCTTTACTAACTTTTATTCAATGGCATTTCTTTTCCCTGGCACATAGCAGAATACTCAAGGATTATGTATTCCAATGTGGGAAGCAGGAAGTATACTATTCTAATAACTTCAAAGCATAATGAGTCATGTGAGTATTTAAGATGTAAGGAAAATTCATGATCAGAGTTTCCATCCAATTGGTTATGGGTTCTTCACTTCCAATTCTTTCCTCACTCTCTTCTGCTTTACCCAAGTAGATTCCCAGTGCCTGTAGATCGGCAGCCATATATATATATA
>NW_012121154.1:6034007-6070803 GCF_000951035.1 Colobus angolensis palliatus | reverse complement strand
TGAGCCGAGATCGTGCCACTGCACTCCAGCCTGGGTGACAAAGGGAGACTCCCTCTCAAGAAAAAAAAAAATATATATATATATACGCCGAAACAAATAATGGGCACAAAGAAAATCTGCCTTTAAATTGCAGTTGTGAGGTTTGCTAGCTTAAATGACGGCTTAAATGATGTAAACTAGGTGTGCGTGAAATAAGTAAATTAAGTATTTCAAGAAAATAAGTCTTTTCACTTTTTACTACTGGTTTAGTTTCTGATGCAAGAGTATTTTAAAAATTCTCATAAATTTTAATCTACAAATGTACCAAGAGGTAGCACACATAACCATATATAAAAATTTAATCTATAAGTGCAACAAATGAGGAAGTGCAAATGATATGTGTCCCCACCCAAACCTCACGTCAAACTGTAATCCCCAGTGTTGGAGGAGGGGCCTGATGCCAGGTGATTGGATCATGGGAGCAGATTTTCCCCTTGCTGTTCTCGTGATAATGAATCCTCATGAGAACTGGTTGTTCAAAAGTGTGTAGCATTTCTCCCTTCACTTTATTCCTCCTGCTCCAGCCATGTAAGACATGCCTGCTTCCTCAGTCATTATTACTTGTCCAGAGGCAAAACATAAACCATACCTTAAAATATGTTTTAAAAATTTGAAGTTCTCAATGATATTAATATGCAAGATCTTGAATAATTTATTTTCTTTACTCATAACATTCAATGGTCTCACCATCGTGAGTTTTAAATTGCTTATTCTGAAAGTTTTATAAATAACTAAGTAAATATAATGAAAAATAAGCTTCTGGTCTATGAGGATATGATAAATAAAAGCAGGTGAAACATGAGAGACAGCTGAAGAGACAAGTTAGTCCAATGGATAGGAGTGAAGGAAACTGCCCCTGTGTAAAGATTGAGGAAGAGTGCAAAATTATGCTCTCATTACACTCATGCTGTTACTAAGACCTATAGAGAGAAGGTATCACCTTAAAAGCATGCATTGAACCAATCTTATTTATATTTTTACCTTAATGAAGGCATGGATGATGGAAGATATCAACTTCATATAAAACAGCTTCTACTGCCAGGGAGAGAAGGACCCATGAATCTTCTTGGGCTGGAAAATTAACCTTGAGATGCTTAGTAGAAAGGCCCTTGGAATTTACAACATTCTCCCCCTCCACTTTGTAGCTCATATGTAGTAATCATATCCCTATTTTACACCTTTAAATGTGACCCCTCAGTTGATTACATGTCTCCTGTCCTAGTCCCTTTGACACTAATCTTCAAAAGATTAGATTAAATTAGAAGCATATAAGCCTATTCATTGACTACTCTATATTAAGCAAGTTGCTGTACCTGTGTGAGTCTCAATTTCCTTATTTATAAAATGGCAATAATTATACCAACTTTACTGGTTTTTAACAATATCAGAATGTCTTGCACTTAGTAAGTGATCAATAAGAAGAAATTATTACTGGTGTTATTTGCTTTCCATCATGAGAGCATTTTGTTTGGGCTTCTAAAACCAGTTGACAAAACCTCCGCCTGAGAGATTTCTCTGTTACTCTTGGCCTATTCCCCAGAACCTTGTCTGCCACGGAGAGGTGGGTCTCCATGACAAAACATGTTTTACTTGTTGATCACCTTGTACTCACTGCTGTTGAAACCTGTCCTGGCCACCTGTTTCCATCCTCAGCTCCCAAGGGATCTATTAATAGCCAGCACCTGGCCCCGCCCAGTCTGACAACCTCACTGACTCAAGGTTCCGTCACTGGTTTTACTCAGTGAACACGTTGTTGCATTTAGCAAAAACCAGTGAAAAATTCAACACATATCCTAGTGAAATTCAACACACGTTCTCTATGTGAAATATTTCTCCCTCCAGTCCCTCTCTCATTACTAGGTAACTTATGAACACACTTTATGCTTTCACATCACAAACCTGGAAATTGTTTTTAAAAATTCCATCGCTTAGCATTGCAAAAGAATGCAAAAGAAACTAACCATTTTGATTAATATGCCTACTGTATTCATGTGTTCTTAGTTTTGTTCAATTTGGAGCTCATGCTGAGTTCATAGAACTCGACTTATTTATTTGGCAGACTGTCAAAAAATTTCAAAATTCCCATTAAAAATGCAGTATTTTCCAAGCTTAAATGTCTACATGCACATATCACTCATAAAGCCCATTCCAAATGCTATCTTCACTCCGCCGTTTTTTAGCAGTTTTGTTATTTAGTGAAGCAGAATGCTGTTATAATTATGATTATGATTATGATTATGGTTGATGTAGGATATAAGATTGACTTTTTTCTCATCAGCAAAAATGATTTAAATGTGATTGTTACTCCCACCTACACATACCTGAGTTCTGGGCTTTCCTGTCTTGGGTGCGATGAATTGCTTGTGTATATGGCTAAATCAGGGAGTAGCTCCCTGAAGGCATCTTTCCCAGGCATCTAATTTGGAAAGCCTAAATTTTTGAGGCTGCATGGATGGATGATCCTTGCAGAAGTTGGAGGCCATTTGACTCAGGAAGAGAAGAGATTAACTTGACTCTTGGTGATTATTGAGATGGTTGTGCATTAACTCAGCCACCCTGAAGCAAAGAATGTGTGCACTTGAGGGTCCTTGGGAAGGCTCTGAGCAGCATAGACCCAGAGGCTCTGACCTTGGGAATTTTAGCAATGATCCTTGAGGTCAACCTTGTGGCCAATAAAGAGGGACACTATGAGAGACTTTCTGAGCAGAACAATAATATTTGATTCTCATGCTTTTCAGACTATGAAGATCAGTGTTGGAATGGTGTGCAGCAGGGACTAAAACCCAGACCTTGTCTTTATTGTTTTGCCTGAATAAAACCAGAAGTTCCTTATATACTACAAGGGAGGAATAAGAAAGCCATTAACCTGACATTGACCTTAAAAGGTAAAGTTACAAGTTTTCCTTACCCATAAGAAAATATTCACTGGCATGACCTGACATATGATCTCATGGGTTTCATGGATCTGTATCCCTGGCCCTTTCTGCCCTCACTCTCCTGTACATCTAGGATACTAAGAGATTATCACAGAATGACTATTTCTGTCTCAGTCTGGAGCAAGATTGAACAATGGTCTTCTGATTGAAATCATTCCATAATGAGTACCTGTGACTGTAGAATATCTGCATCTGGAAGGAAATGTAAAGAATAAGTCAGATAGCAGCTATTCTGAATCAACCACCTACTCAACGATGTTGGTTTTGTACATTCCAAATTCTGGAATCAGAGTCTGTCTGATCTACCATGACTTGCTTAATTGTTCTCTGGCTCCTTTTCCAGGTGGATGCAATCCACAGTGGCACATCTTGGTGACTGCATGGAATCTTCATGTAAAATAGAAAATAATACTAATTTCCCCTCCATGTGGGTACAACCCCATGGTGAAGTTACAGGACTTGGTGAGTGGCAAAGCAGGCTGAGCTTCCACCTTTCCTTGGTTGGATATTCTTATATAGATTAACTATACTATCCTGTGCAACAGTGCTGATTCTTTGTCCAGCTTTCTGAAATTAGTCTTTCCTGGATGGTTCTCTACAAGCAGTCAATAAACTTTTGTGATCACTTAGAAGTAATTGTCATTACTTACCCATGATTTCTCTGTTAAAGATGCCCAAGTCTATGTATCAGCAGTGAAAAATGTCTAATAAAAGTAAAAATTACTCGCATGTATTTCACAAGGCATATTTAATAACAAAAGATTAACACATTTTTATTGTAAAAATTTTAAGAATTAAAGTAGAACTATGTACTTGGAATCAACCTCAGAAATTGTAAAATAAATTTTGAAGGAAAAGAAAATAGATTTTAGGAAGAATCAGAATTGTTGAATGTGGAGATCTGAAAGAGAAAAATGAAAGTTGCACCAAAAAAAAAAAAAAAAAGAAGAAAGTAAAGTAAATGCTATAAGTGAAGAAATGCTTCATCTGTTGTCTTTTAGATATCTTTGAATATAAACTAAGCTGTCTAGTTATGGTCACAAATGTAAATAAATAGTAGAGTTTCCACATCTCCAGAGAGATATTTCCATCCCAGACTATCAGAATAATAAAACATTGTTAAAATTGGGGAATATTTTTAAAGTTGGGGTCAATTATGATAAAGAAGGGAAGACTAGGAAATGATTATTACTCTCCTTCAAGCACTTAAGGACCTATTATCTTGAGAATACTGAATATTCATTACACTAGAGAATGGCAACAGAAAGACAACATTTAACTAGAAAAAATCTCTCTGTACTTAAGGGATAATTTTAAAAAACAGTAATAATAAAACAAAAAAGAGGGAGTACAACATTCATCAATGGTTGATGATATGTACTATTATTCACCTTTGGCTGGAGCAATAGGTAACACCAAAATCTTAGTATTTTATGACAACATTTATTTCTTGTTCACATTACATGAGGATCACAGATAGGCTGTAGTTCTTTTTTCCTTTCTGAGATGGAGTCTTCCTCTGGTGCCCAAGGTGGAGTGCACGGTGAGATCTTGGCTCACTGCAAGCTCCGCCTCCTGGGTTCACGCCATTCTCCTGCCTCAGCCTCCGGAGTAGCTGGGACTACAGGCGCCCACCACCATACCCGGCTAATTTTTCTTTGTATTTTTAGTAGAGATGGGGTTTCACCATGTTAGCTAGGATGGTCTCGATCTCCTGACCTTGTGATCTGCCTGCCTGGGAGTCCCAAAGTGCTGGGATTACAGGAGTGAGCCACCACGTGCAAGGCCCAGATATGCTGTAGTTCTGCTAGGTTCATCTAATCTTAGCTTAACTTGTTGGCTTGGTTGTGCTTGATTGCCCTTGGCTGGGCTTGATTGCCCTTGGCTGGGCTTCAAACTGTGTGTTTCTTTTTCTGAAAGTCAGACTGAAGTTTCCAGATATCCCTCTACCTGGGATATGTTCTAATGAAGGAGGACAGAAATAAGACAGACAGCTAAAGAAAGCATTTAAAGTTTCTGCTGGGGCATGACATCTATAAACATCTGCTCATACTCCATTAGCCAAAGCAAGTCACAGAGCCAAGTACAAAATTGATGAAGCAGGAAAGTGTAGTTTCTGTATTAGTTTCCTATAGCTGCTGTAACAAATTACCACAAACTGGATGGCTTAAAATCACAGAAATTTGTTTTCCCACAGTTCTAGGGGACAGAAGTCTGAATTCAGTGTCCTGGAGCTGACATCAATATGTTGGCTGGGCAGCAATCCCTCCAGGAGCTTTAGGGAAGAACCTGTACTTTGCCTCTTTCAGTTTCTGAGGGCTGTCAGCATTCCTTGGCTTGTGGCCACATCACTCCAGCCTTTGTCTTTGTCTTCACATTGACTTCTTTGTATATACATATCAAATCTCCTGCTGTCTTCCTCTTATACATGGCATTTAAGGCTCCACACAAGATTACCCAAAATTATCTCCCAAACTCAAGATTCTTAATCTACTCTTCAAAGACCGTATTTTCCCCCAAATAACACAGTGAGAATAAGAGCATGTTTATCTCTTGAGGCCATTAAAAAATTTACCTAAAGAGAAGCATAGCAAGAAGGAAAGAAATGAAGCACACTAAACAAATAAAACAATCTACCATATACTCCATGTGTTAGCAAACATTTTCAGCTTTTAAGATGAACCAGCACTGGTATAGATAACCATTATGAAATGGGAGAGTTCCTTGATTCCCCTCACAGGATGTGCAACAGAGGTGTAGCCCACCTGTTCTGTCACCCCACAGTTCAAACCCCTTGAGGTACGGGGAGCTTGCAGACTGACAGGTGCAGAGGCTGGAGCAAGCTCTCCAGCTAGCGTCTAGGAGTGGGTGCCTGCAACCCCATTGTTACAAAGCTGTTTCAGCTCTGCCATCTGTAGACTGTTTGTGTGTTAATCAGCTCAATGGACCCTCTGCCTTTTCACAAGGACACAGGGCCAGTGTGACAGGTTTCTGTGTCCCGAGCTCTTGTCCAGCTTCCCAGAAAAAATCAGGTCACATACAGACTCAAAGGCTAAATGTGAGGTTTATTTGAGTGGTGCAGGTGGCTTTCAGCGGGATGGGTGGGGAACTGGAAGGGGAGGATGGAGTGGGAAGGTGATCCTCCCCACTGTTCTGCAGCTCTGTTCCTCTGTTCTTCTTGATGTTCATGCACTTGTGCGTGTGACTGCTAAAGTCTCAGGTTTATATGGCAACAGGATGGAGGTGTGGTGAGCCAGAATGGTCTTTGAAAATGTAACATATGGACGTGAAAACAGGAGTGCCTTTTCTCTCTTAGGTCCGAGGGCATAGGCCCAAGGGTGAATCCCTCACTAGTGACCCCACTCTTCTCTACCCAGCACTTCCTTGTCCCTCTCCTGTATCAGTTATATGTGTGCCTTATCCTTAACTTTGGAATCTTTTAACATAATATAGACAGTCATCAAGTTGCTTGGTTTACAAACAGCCTCCTTAGAAACATTGAACATTGCTCCTCTAATGTAATTCAGCATTGGTCCTCTAATGTAATTCACAGTTCCCTAATTAGAAGATCTTTTGATTCATTTGAATTTTAATATAATTTTAACATTATAATTGTAGTATTCAAGTCATATATTTTCGAAAGATTTGCAGTTTCATATAAATATTTTTTTTTGAAAAATGTAAATCATTTGTCTCTTTAACATTAAGTGTTAGTAAGTGTTGAATGATGCCAGAGCTCAAAGGTAGGACTGCTCAATGAGGTCTGGAAAAGTAATTGGAGGCTTCAAGAATGAGCTATTTGTGACATAGAGCTCCAAGGAATTAAAATTTGGAAATATATTTGAAAAAAACACAAAAACAAAAAAAACCACACCACTTTGCTATTGTATGGGGAGTGCTTTAATTTGCATATATTAAAGCATTTTGTTTCTCTTTTATCTTACCAACATCCTCTAGGATAGGGAAGGTGAGTTATTACTATCTTCCTTTTACAAATTAGGAAACTGAGATATAGCAAGATAAAATGAGTTCCCAATCTCATATTGAACATTTTGTAGTACAGTCAGTTCTAGTTATTATGATCATCAGTTAAGTATTTAGTAAGAAATCTGTGTGCTCAATATAAAGAAAATAAAATGGAAGGCAGAGAATATCTGAATCCTTCCACTAATGGGAATTTTTAAGAAATATAGAGGTTAGCAAATGAAAAGCAAGAAGTGAAAATAGAAAATACCTGTAATCCCAGCACTTTGGGAGGCTGAGGCAGGCAGATCACCTGAGGTCAGGAGTTCAGGACCAACCTGGCCAACATGACAAAACCCCATCTCTACCAAAAATACAAAAATTAGACAGGCATGGTGGTGTGCACCTATAGTCCCAGCTACTCCAGAGGCTGAGGCACGAGAATTGCTTGAACTCAGGAGGTGAAGGTTGCATTGAGCTGAGATCATGCCACCATACTCCAGCCTGGGCGACAGAGTGAGACTCCATCTCAAAATAAAATAATAAAATAAAATAATAAAATTTTAAACTACATATTAAGTTAAAATTTATAGGTCAGTAAATACTCAATTAGTCAACTTGGAAGTACTATAAGGTGTTACAAAACTATCTAAAAAAAATTGTCTTGATTCATTTAAACTGTTAACTAATAGTCTTCAATTTTCCTCCAGCTCTGCAATTTTCTAGAAAAAAAAAAAAAACAGCCAAAAGATTAATGTTGTTAACATAATACATACCAACATTTTCTGTATTGGCTCTTACAGTGGAGATGAATTATAGCATATCTGGAGTCCATGCTTCTACCTCAGTGTTTAATTCCCATAAGGCTGGAAGAGGATGTTGTTGCTTGGCAATCATTCCCCACATAACTTGTAAATCTGCATGTCCTTGTCTTTGTCTTTATGTGAACTCAACAGAAAAATATGTATATACAACTTGTTCCATTTCACCTCCCAACCCTTGTACTACAGAAAATAGCAGGTGTTATATATAACACTTGTGATGAATCCATGGATGTAGTAAAGCAGAGAACTGCAACCTCAAGGGACAGACAAATCATGACCTAATAATTCTGGATGCTTTTGGAGTTAAAATGTGGCGACAGTGAGATTTAAAATTCAAAATGAAAGGTCTTCAATATAAAGTTCAATGAATCATTTTCACATAAAAATATTTCCCCAAATTAACAGTCCTATAAAATGATAATTCTCTCAAAAGCAGGAATATGGCTCATTGTTATATTTATTCCTATTGCTTAATGAATTAATAAATTATTAATTTATTAATAATAAATTAAGTTGAATGAATAAAATAAAATATAAACTTATCAGTGTTTAAATTGACTAAAAATGAATTTTATTCTAAATATGGAAATTGCATATTGTATGTTCAATTTTCAATGAGGCTGATAATTGCTCAAGTAATCTTGATTTAATATCTCTAATATTAATTTCAAAATTAGTAAAATAATATTAATGACTTTAAATTTAAATGATTTGATATTATTTAAGCAAATAATTTTCTATTAAAACAAGTTTTTTTTTTTTCTTTTAATCCAAATAGAATTGCAGATTACTTTTTTCCAGGACAGATTAAAGCCAGCCAAATCACCAGTTTAGCATATGTGATATTGAAGTTTATAGCACTGTCTGAAAAGTGGCTTGGCATCATGAAGATAAACCTCCAACTCTATTCTGACAGTCTATGTGAGGAAGAGGATGGACATGGTGTTTCAGGCCAAAAATTCTCAAATAAATCCACAATCACTTTTGCCTGGACTACTCAGATATTTATTATGTGGTGCTATCTTAAATTTTGTTTTCCACATCTGTTCTTGGACAGTAAAATCTTAAAAGCTTAGGTTTTTCAGAAACCATAATGTAGTTATTTTTTAAATAGGTTTTTGTAATGTTAGATCCATCTTATTCTTCATTGTGTTTTTAGAAATGAAACCAAGAAAATATGGTTTCATTTAAATAATTAATAGAAAGGAAGGTAAAATATTTAATATAATAATAAGAATTTAGGAATGTCAGATCTGCAATACCATTATAATTTTGTAAAATGATTATTTTTGAAAATGAAAGCCATTTCCTATAGTATTTTATTTGGAACATATATAATATCACTGTATCTTGGCCATGTATATTGTGAATATATGGCTATACTACACACACACAGACACATCTACAATCTATTTTTTTTTTTTTTTTGAGACGGAGTCTCGTTCTGTCGTCCAGGCTGGAGTGCAATGGTGCAATCTCAGCTCACTGCAAGCTCCGCCTCCCAGGTTCACACCATTCGGCTGCCTCAGCCTCCCAAGTAGCTGGCATTACAGGCACCCACCACCATGCCCAGCTAATTTTTTGTATTTTTGCAAAAATGTAGAGATGGTGTTTCACCGTGTTAGCCAGGATGGTCTCCATCTCCTGACCTCGTGATCCGCCCACCTCAGCCTCCTAAAGTGCTGGGATTACAGGTGTGAGCCACTGTGCCCAGCCTACAATCTACTTTTTATATATACACACAAATCTATCAATATGTATACACATGTGCATCAATATGTGTGGATATATATATGCAGTAAATAGATACATATTTAAAATCATTGAATTTTAGATTTGAAAGAGATCTTAAAGTCAACTTCCATTTAGTAGAGAACTTGTCTGAGAAAAAAGATCATATAACACCAATTGAATAATGTGGGGAGTGAGGGAGAGAAATGAGTCTGGAATTATTCCCAGGAATTGGCTTTTCCAACTGGATAAAAATACAGTCATCCCTGGGTGTCCACAGGGGATTGGTTCTAGGACCGCCCCCCCACCCACACATACCAAACTCTGCCAATGCTTGAGCTCCATATATAAAATGGTGTAGTATTTGCAAATAAGCTATGCATATCCTCCCATATACTTTAAATCATCTCTAGGTTACTTATAATGCAATGCCTACACATCACATTATTTGCATAGATTCAGCATAGTACTTGATGTACAGCAAATTCAAGTTTTTGGAGCTTTGTGGATTCTTTTTCCAAATATTTTTAATTGGTGGCTGGTTGAATTTACAGATGTGGAACTCAGAGATACAAAGGACTAACTGTACTCTACTCATTATGCATTTTTCATAGGCGAGGGGATGAAAAAGGTGGGATGAAGGTGTAAGGTGATATTAAAGAATATTGAAGGCAAAATTAGCAATTTCTCTGGGACTAGCCTAGTTGTCTCTGTCTCTCTCTCTCTCTGTTTCTTTTCCCCTGCCAACAAAGCACATTAATTTCTCAAAGATCACATCCTATCTTTCCTGCATAAAATTCATTTTATACACCAAAAGTGTATTTTAAAATCTTGTCAGAATTGACAGATGACGAGATCACATCTGTGTCTATAGTGACCATCAATAAACACAAAACAGAATAGCATAACTTCAATGCTGTGATAATTTTGTACACAGACCACTTAGACTCACTAGATTAATTCACCAGAATTTAGAGAGTAGAACTAACATATGACTTAACAAGAGAAACTAGAAATATTGTTCTATAGATTCTTCTGTTTACTAGAGATCAAAATATGCTGTCTGGCATTTTAGAGCAGGGTTGATAACCAAAATTCTAAAAGCAAGTTTCAGAATTTAAAAATTCTGGTACCAGATGGACAGTTAAGAAATCCAATTGGCTGCAAATAAGAAATAAGCACTCAACTTTTTAAAAAGTTTCAAGTTAAATGATCTAACCATGATACTGTATCTCTGTAAAGTTACAAACAGAATAATAACCTCTCCAGGAAATTCTTTGAAAATCCAAGATTAACTGAAAACATAAATGCATGAGTATTACTTAATCCCTGTACTCAACAATTTTATAGCCCAATGGGAGAAAAACAGATGAAGAAGATAAACACAAATAAACACTTCAAATATTGAAAAGTAAAATCAGAACAGAGAAAGAAGCAATTTTTGGGTGAAATTTCCCAACATGCTGGCATCCTGTGTTGTAAGAAAGTCCAAAGGGGATTTATCATGAAAAGAAAAGAGAAAAATTATCTTGACTTATCGCATTATTTTTATTTATATATATAAATAGTAATACTTATTATTTTTTCTTGTCACCTTACTTAAAATTTGATGCTAATGAAGGCAATTTTATTTTTATTTTTGATTTATTTATCTATTTATTTTTGAGACGGAGTCTCACTCTTGCCCAGGCTGGAGTCAGCGGCGTCATCTTGGCTCACTGCAAGCTCCGCCTCCCGGGTTCGCGCCATTCTCCTGCCTCAGCCTCCTGCGTAGCTGGTACTACAGGCGCCTGAATGAAGGCAATGTTAAATCAGTGGCGCTTTACTAGTCCTCTAATCTCCCAGGGCACATTTTCACAGGCCATTTTAAAATTAACCAGTTTTATGGTTAATTTTTCATAAGTTTGTGTACTTTTCTAAATCTAAAACTCTTTGAGGACAAGAATTACATGTTATTTTTCTCCACCTCAAAAGACTAGCACAATATTTTTAATACAGTGTAAACTAAAGTATTATTAAAGTATGTATTAAATCAATTTGCATACTGATGACTTTAATATGAATCAAAATGTCATTCTAACTTCATTCTGATGCAAATGACACAATTACTATTTCATCTAAACGAGTTAGATACAGGCGGAAACATTATTGACTTCATTTTTTTTTTTTTTTGTCTCGCTCTGTTGCCCAGGCTGGAGTGCAGTGGCATGATCTTGGCTCACTGCAACCTCTGCCTCCTGGGTTCAAGCTATTCTCCTGCCTCAGCCTCCTGAGTAGCTGGGATTACAGGTGCCTGCCATCATGCCCAATAATTTTTGTATTTTTAGTAGAGACAGCGTTTTGCCATGTTGGACAGGCTGGTCTCGAACACCTGACCAAAGGTGATCCACCCGCCTCGGCCTCTCAAAGTGCTAGGATTACAGGCATGAGCCACAGCGCCTGGACTACTGATTGATTTTTGATTCAGATAATGAAAGAGCTATGATACAGCTGCATAAGTAGAAAAAATATTGGGCTGAAGGTACGTAGTACAACTCTTTCCTTTTGCTTTGAGATTAAAGATTAAGTGATTTTTCAACAGCACATCAATAATAAGATTCTAGATCCTTATGTTCTATAGGTTTTCTGAAGACATATAATAGATTTTTTATAAGAAATCAAATTTAAGTGAATAGAGACATATTTGCCCAAATAATCTTTGCTTAGTAACATGAGTTTTATATCCAATATACTCTTGCCAGACTGAAGGCATTAAAATAAAATGAATGGGATAAAGATAATTTTTTCATGTAAAAGTCCGTTTCCATTTTAAATTTATTTCTAAGAAAGACTTTTAGAAAGAAGTTGTTGGCAGTTGCCTCTTTTCTTCTTCAATTTGAGAAATGAGAACATGGATACAAACTTTTTTATTTGAGTTAGAAGAAAGATGGAAAGATGAATATGATTTAATCCCCATTCTCAATAATTTTATAGTCCAATGGGAGAGAAACCAAAAAATAACACAAACCCTTCAGATATTGAAAAGCTAAATCAGAACAGATAAAGAGACAATTTTGGGGCAAAATTTCCCAACTGAAAATTATATCCCTCTCCCTGACAAAAAATATAAATAAAATCACATCCTCATATGTTTGTGATATATAAATATTTTATTTTCTCGGCCAGGCACAGTGGCTCACACTTGTAATCCTTGGGGGACCGAGGAGGGTGGAGCACCTGAGGTCAGGAGTTCAAGACCAGCCTAGCCAACATGGTGAAACCCCGTCTCTACTAAAAATACAAAAATTAGCTAGGCATGTTGGTGCATGCCAGTAATCCCAGCTGCTTGGGAGGCTGAGGCAGGAGAATCCCTTGAACCCAAGAGGCAGAGGTTGCAGAGAGCCAAGAGAGCACCACTGCATTCCAGCCTGGGCAACAGAGCGAGACTTCATCTCAAAAAAAAAAAAATTATCTGCTTGTAGTTATCCCAAATTCATGCATTCCTTTTCAACCAGAGTAACATTGTATTTCCTATACCTTTTCTCTCTTCCACTGCACATTTCTCCTTATTGATACTTAAAGCTCCATTTGTAGGTTTTTACATTTTGTTTAATTTTTGGTCATGAAATAGTTTTATATGAACCAATTTTTATAGTTGAAATATGAAATAGTTTTCATGACCAAAAGTTAAACAAAATTTTAAAAATATTTCATGGTCGTGAAGCTTTTCTTTGGTTCATAAAATCGTTCCATGTAACCTCTTGCTTGAGCCACTTAGTATCTATTATCACAAATGTTATCCCTGTTCTCCCTGCTTCCTCATAGGTTTAAGATAACTTAACATCTGAAAGCTTTATCTTCTACTTGTGGAATCACTGTTCTTGCTACCTCATTTATGAATGAATTTGTGCAACTACCAGTCCTATGTTTAAGTCATATTGAGAACGGTAGCTTGAGAATGGAGGAGCATCTCTATCAATACCTATCGAGATGACTAAGTTTTACATGGGCAGTTATGTTGGCCTGTTTATAAAGTCGGTAAGTATAACAACAGAGATTTTATCTAAACAAGGTAATAGGAACGGAATTATCTTTGCTGTTACTTTAAAAGAAAATAGATAGCTTTATTTTTATCTTCAGTATGTAGATGGAAAAGCAATAGCATTCACTAAATATCACGACAATAAAGGTTCTAGGATTCTAAGAGAGCCCTAAGAAATGTTTTCCTCTTTCATTTTCTAATCTTCTTTAGTATGTATCAGAACTTTTATAAACTGTGAGCCCCACCGGGACACTGTCTCCTTGCATGATTTCATTAATTTTCGTGGTTTCTTCTATCATCTGGTTTTTGCTAATTTGTAAGCACCTTGAGAGCAAGGGTTGTGTCTTTTCTTCATTTCCTAAAAACTTATTTCAATTTTATGGATATCACAGGAGTATCATAAAAGTTAACAAACTATAGAGGAGTATCTAATAATAAGGCTCCAGTCTCTTCTATGTTAGTTGGTCTTCCTTTGTTAATGTACAGTTATTTTTCAGGCAAATGAGATTCTTTATAAGCTGATTTGTTATTTGTACTATAGATTCTAAGTAATGCATTTTCTATTTTCTGGAAGAATGATGTATAGAATAAGAGTTGAGAATATGGAAGAATTTTGTCCTTAAAAAACACACAGGCATAAAGGCAAATTTCTATTAATGGTATGTGTTACCACAGTAAAGCTAGAATTCAGATCAATCAAAGAACCATTGTGCTGCTGAAATTTCAATTAAACTTTGTTAGAACCATAAAATCTGAGCGGTCAAGCTAACTACATACTTTGTAACGGGTATTTAGTCTTCTAAACAGATGGTGAATATGCTTTATTGAATAGTTATGACTAATAAATATGTGAGAAAATTTTATTCACTCTTAAAGTAACCTATAACAATTTTCAGGGTATATTATAACTGTATTAATCTGTTTTCATGCTGCGATAAAGCCATACTGAAGACTGGGAAGAAAAACGTTTAACTGAACTTACAGTTCCACATGGTTGGGAGGCCTCAGAATCATGGCGGGAGGCGAAAGGCCCTTCTTACATGGTGGTGGCAAGAGAAAATGAGGATAATGCAAAAGCAGAAACCCCTGATAAAATCATCAGATCTCATGAGACTTATTCACAACCACCACAACAGTATGGGGGAACCACCCCCATGATTCAAATTATCTCCCACTGGGTCCCTCCCACAACGCGTGGGAATTATAGGAATACAATTCAAGATGAGATTTGGGTGGGGACACAGAGCCAAACCGTATCAGTAACACATTTAAATTCACAGAATAAAGTTTTGGAAGTTTACTTGTTATGTGAAACAAAGTATAGATTAACTTTCTTTTTTGTTGTTTTTGTTTTTGATTGTTTGTTTTTTGAGATTGAGTCTGGCTCTGTCGCCCAGGCTGGAGTGCAGTGGCACCATCTCGGCTCACTGCAAGCTCCACCTCCCAGGGTCACACCATTCTCCTGCCTCAGCCTCCCAAGTAGCTGGGACTACAGACATCCTCCACCATGCCTGGCTAATTTTTTGTATTTTTAGTAGAGACGGGGTTTCAACGTGTTAGCCAGGATGGTCTCTATCTCTTGACCTCATGATCCTCCCGCCTTGGCCTCCAAAAGTGCTGGTAGTACAGACGTGCGCTACCGTGCCCGGCCATAGATGAATTTTCAGATAAAGGTTTTGGTATCAATGAGTGGCCATTGTATAATTCTGTAAGAGTATACTCTACTATTCTTATTTGGTGGCGTAGAATATGAAAACACAATTTTTTCTCTTAATTATGATTACAGATTCCTAAATGTTAATATATTATGAATTCTACTTGCTTCTAAATTATGTATCTGAGAAATGATAGAAAACATCTGAAAAAGCAAAGCCACCTTTTATTTTCCATGAAGCCATATACTCTGAGGCCATATATTCTGGGATAAGGAAAGCTGTAGTTTTTCGGTGTCATGATTAGTTGAGCTGCCATGATTACAGTAGGGAATATAACATTTTTAATTTTAACAATATGGCAACACTTATGCATATTATAGTCTACTAATGCTGTCTAAGAAATAGTTCTGATTTATCTGTAACAAATATATAAAAAATGTCTATAACACTCATCTATTTATATTTAGCTTAATTAAAGACAAAAAAGTGGAAAACCAAGTAGTATTTTTTCTAAATTTTTGAAAAACAGTTCTAAACAAAACAGGAATGTTCTCCTATTATATAACACTATTTCACTTTTAGAATGGTTAATAAAACTTTCCAAATTGCTCTAAAATTGGAAACAATATTTTCTTTTTTCTTCAGTGTGCAAAATTTCTGTATATCCAGAATCTAATGAAAAATATAAAATATAATATTTTGCAATTTACATAATAAATCAAAGTACAAGTTATGTTCATCAGTATTTTAATAGGTAAGATGAAAAATGAATTTAAAAAGAAACAAGAGAAAATATACATATTGTTATTTAAATATAAAAATTAGACTTTATCCACAAATAGTATGTGTTAGAGTTTTCATCCTGTGCTAGTAAAATATATAATTTTTTTTTTTTTGAGATGGAGTATTGCTCTGTCACCCAGTCTGCAGAGCAGTGGTGTGATCTTGGCTCACTGCAACCCCTGCCCCCCAGGTTAAAGCAATTCTCTGCCTCAGCCTCCTGAGTAGCTGGGATTACAGGCGCGTGCCCCCACGCCTGGCTATTTTTTTGTATTTTTAGTAGAGACGGGGTTTCACCATCTTGGTCAGATTGGTGTTGAACACATGACCTTGTGATCCACCTGCCTCGGCCTCCCAAAGTGCTGGGATTACAGGTGTGAGCCACCAGGCCCAGCCTAAAATATTTAACATTTTAGATAAAATTTTAAATCAAATTCAAACCTAAAATATTTGTATAATACTTCTTCAAATCAAGAAAGACTAACATGAGTGGGATAATACAATCTCATGTCTGAACTTCTAGAATACAATTTTAAAACTTAGATTAACTGAATTTTAGTTGATATTTTAGTGTCAAGGATACAGAAATATTCTCTATTATGCAATATCCATTCAAAACTTCTCTACTAAAAATATCATTGTAGTATGAACAATATTTATTCCATCCTATCTCCCATTCTCACATTCTCTTTTCTTTGTCTTTTATGAAAAACAATTATTTTAATTTTGAATATTGGATGATCATCACTGCTTTATGCTTAAAACTTGTCATATTGTTTCCTAATAAAATTATATAATAACTTTATATTCATATTGGGAAACTTGATAGATTATTTTGCAGAGCTTTGTGGCATAGAGAATAGTTTTAGGTATTTAGAGGATTATTTTTAGTAGCATCAGAAATTTACAAATTTAAGAAATTTCCACTTTAATACGTTTAGCAATTTTTCCAGATATAAGAATTTATTTGTAAATGCAATTTAAATCAACAATATATTTTAATAGTGTAAAATTTTTCCTCAACATGGTATTTAATTTTGGATGCACTTAGCAAATAGCACAATACATAATGTCATAAACTAATGAAAAATATTATTTATATAAATTCATGAGAATTTCATAAACACAAACTGAGTACAATACAGAATAGTCACTGATATTTATGTAATGAATAATTGTGTTAGGACTTTACTTTTTAATAATCATCTACTATGCAGAATTTATGAATTACTATTTAGGCATTTTTATTTTATCTTTTCTTGGACAAACTGATACAATGGTAATTTCACAATATAGTCCATCTTCTGTTGAAAGATAAATAAAAAAGAAGAGATAGGAAATAAAGCATGAGTAATAATGGTTAAAATTAATTTTTGAGACACATGGTTAATTGCCTATTATCTCTAATGACTATATTTGTATTTTATTCAGAAACACCACACAAAATTTCTATAAACTTTATGCCAGCTTGGATAATTATTTTTTATTCTTTATTTCACTCAACCAGTGGTAAAGCTTGGTTAATTTTGGAAAACTCTGTCAAGTATATTTGGTACTGTTTTATCTTAAAAGTAGAATTATATAAGAAAAGAGAGAGTAAGTGATTGCATTACCAAAGAAGAAAAATGTTTGTTCCTAATGTCTATTTGAATGTACTTGACACACAAGTTTGTGATAGTACATCTTTGAGAATCAAAAAAGAAATATACACTTTCCTTCAGTATCCTTATCCAAAACTGTTTGACCACAACTTTTCTAGATCAGACTGGAGACTCTATGGCCACTCTTTCCTAAATCTCTTGAGGAAATCCCAGTGAATTTCCATCTGAGTTGTTATTGCTGAAAGAATTCCTTTAATATATTGTTTATTAAATAAGTGTTTGATCTACTATGAATTTTAGTTGATTTTGGACTTTGGAATCTCATAATCTATGCTTGTTTTCCAGTTTGGGCATATACTGGTTGTGAAATTTTAGGCAAGCTATAAAATGATTTAGAAACGCAAATCCTCATCTCTCAATGAAAATTATGCTTATCTTGAAGGTATTTGTATTGATAAACTGTGAAACAAATGAGAAATGCTTAGCAGATTGGCTGGTATATTAATACATACTCCACAGGGATAGCTACTGCTACTTATTATTGATTTATTTTTCAAATCAGAAGCTCTTAAATGTTGAGGTATCAAGACATGTTTGCATTGTTAAGTTACTAAATTTTAATGTAGATTATAACTGTTGACGTACTCAAAATCAAAATTGAGAAAATTTTATATTTATCAATTCATTTAAAATAACAATAATAAAATGACTATTAACATAAATAACAGTTACAAAAAAACCTGTATTTCCAAACCTGTCTTTAAAAGGCAGTCTGCGGTGCTATGTTTTATTTGTTGAAGTCTATGAAGAAAATCTGACCTCACATAGATACATAAATGGAAACGGATGAACTGTTTTAGTAACATTTTAGGTAATGGTGGAATTCTTGTCTGATACTACAGAAAGACTCCACAAAAGTTATTTTCTTTTCTTTTGTTTGTTTGAGACGGTGTCTCACTCTGTCACCAAGCTGGAGTGCAGTGGCGCAATCTCAGCTCACTGCAACCTCTGTCTCCTGGGTTCAAGTGATTCTCCTGCCTCAGCCTCCTGAGTAGCTGGGACTACAGGCACGCGCCTCCACGCCCAGCTAATTTTTGTTTATTTATTTATGTATTTATGTATTTATTTATTTATTTGAGACTGAGTCTCGCTCCTGTTGCCCAGGCTGGAGTGCAGTGGCGCGATCTTAGCTGACTTCAACCTCCGCCTCCCCAGTTCAAGCAATTCTCATGCCTCAGCCTCTAGAGTAACTGGGATTACAAGCACACGCCACTATGCCCCAAAAAAAATAATTTTTGTATTTTTAGTAGAGACAGGGGTTTTGCTATGTTGGCCAGGGTGGTCTTGAACTCCCGACGTCAGGTAATCTGCCTGCCGAGGCCTCCCAAAGTGCTGGGATTACAGGCGTCAGCCACCACGCCTGGCCTGTATTTTTGGTAGAGACAAGGTTTCACCATGTTGGCCAGGATGGTCTCCATCTCTTGACCTCGTAATCTGCCCACCTCGGCCAAAGTGCTGGGATTACAGGCGTGATCCACCGCACCGAGCCAAAAGTTAGTTTCTTAAAGGTTAGTTGCTGTCTAGCTAAGGTTTAGTTGCAAGGCACTGAAGAAACTAAACTGAAACAGTGTCAGTAAACATTTCGTACTCTGTTACATTAATATTCATTTGTCTATCTTATAATTTTACTGGAATTTATTGTAAAATCTTGACTTGCTGAGATTTCCAAATGGTCCAAATGTTGATATATTTTGTTATTGCATTAATTTGCTAGGGCTGCCCTAGCAAAGAACCACAGGGGTGACTTAACAGTGTTTAATTTTCTCACAGTTCGAGGGGCCAGACATCTGAGATTTAGATCTGAGCACAATTAGTTTCTTCTGGGCCCTCTCTCCTTGGGCTTTTAAAAATTATTCTAACTTTTAAATTGACAGATAAAATTGTATTTACCATGTACTCACCACAAAATAACTCTGTGCAGTAATGCATATATGTTAATTAGGTAGATTTAGTCATTCCACAGTGTATATATACTTCTCCTTGGTTTTCTTTTTTCTTTTTTTGCACGGAGTATGGCTCTGTCGCCCAGGCTCGAGTGCAGTGGCACAATCTCGGCTCACTGCAAGCTCTGCCTCCAGGGTTCACACCATACTCCTGCCTCAGCCTCCTGAGTAGCTGGGACTACAGGTGCCTGCCACCATGCCCGGCTAATTTTTTGTATTTTTGGTAGAGACAGGGTTTCACCGTGTTAGCCAGGATGGTCTTGATCTCCTGACCTCGTGATCCGCCCACCTCGGCCTCCCAAAATGCTGGGACTACAAGGGTGAGCTACCAGACCCAGCCCTACTTCTCCTTGGTTTTTAAATGAAATGTCAGTCTTCACCCTGTGGCTTTACGTGGTCTTTCTTCTGTGTATGGCTGTGTCCTAGTCTTTCCTTATAAAAACAATCAAGCCTGTTGGCTAAGAGCTTCCCCAATGACCTTATTAACCTTAATTACCTTTGTAAATACTCCATGTCCAGATAGTCACCTATTGTACTGGGGATTAGGACTTCAAACTATAAATATTGGAAGGACACAATTCAGATCATAACAATTATTCAATATTAAATATCACATTTGTTAATACTGCCAGCAACTTTATCAAAAAATCTATACTTAATGGTAGTCATGGTGGAAGACACAGGCTTTCAAAATTATAAATTTCTTTTGCTAGCTTGAATTTTACAATTAACAACAAAGAGTGTCAGTTATTTTATTTGAAGAGGTAAGCTCACCTTGATCATTTTCCAAAAATAAAATGTGCCTGGGCGTGGTGGCTCATGCCTATAATCCCATCACTTTGGGAGGCCAAGGCGGGCAGATCACAAGGTCACGAGGCCAAGATCATCCTAGCTAACCCGGTGAAACCCCGTCTCTACTAAGAAAAAAATACAAAAAATTGCCTGGGCGTGGTGGCTCATGCCTATAATCCCATCACTTTGGGAGGCCAAGGTGGGCAGATCACAAGGTCACGAGGCCAAGATCATCCTAGCTAACCCGGTGAAACCCCGTCTCTACTAAGAAAAAAATACAAAAAATTAGCCGGGCGTGGTGGCGGGCTCCTGTAGTCCCAGCTACTTGGGAGGCTGAGGCAGGAGAATGGCATGACCCGGAAGGCTGAGCTTGCAGTGAGCGGAGATGCGCCACTGCACTCCAGCCTGGGCAACAGAGCAAGACTCTGTCTCAAACAAACAAACAAACAAACAAACAAACAAAAAATGTTTGCCAGATACTCAAGAATGATTATCACAGTTTGTCACTTTTTCCTTTAATAAGAAATGGCATTCATAAAATTTAGTTTTTAACTAAATCATGTAGTACTTTTTCATTGCAACAATCATATTTTGGTATGAAGCAGAGGTGTTTTATGTGAACTTTCCACTTTTTCATACAGTATGTAAAAAAGATTTAATGTTGAGATTTAATAAAATTAACCATTTTACAACTTTGTTTAAGACATGTGTATGTGAAACAAGCATTTATTTAATACCAAGTGCATGACCATGAAGAATACAATGACTACCAGTACAGTTTGGTGTTACTGCCTTACTTCATGCTAAGGCACCAGCAGTTTTATTCACCATTTCTTTTGCCCCTTTGATGCAAACGTCAAAACAGTAGTAATACTACTACTACTACTAATAATAATGTCTTTCTGTTATTATGGAAATAATCTTAACATTGTTGACTCCCTACAAGTGTCTGGGGATGTGAAGTCCACACATTGAGAATCACTGCCTCAAATACGTACTATGATTAAGTTGTATTATGTATCATACATAACTAAAGTGAGTCTTTATAAAAGTAATATCTTTATGAGAATTTGTAGAGAGGGCAGTATAGTGTGCATTAAATAAATCCTTTGCATGATAAACCCAATTCTCTTCCTTTCTTTCTGTTTTGGCTATTCTGCTTAGAAAACTGAATTTCAGTTTTCTTATGTTTAAATAATTACATACGTGTGTTATATATACATATATGTGTGTATATATACATATCCTTCCATATATGTGTTTATGTATGTGTACACACATTATACATATATACACACACACACACATATATATACACTTTCATTGGGAGAATTAAAATTAGCCTATGTAAAGTATTTATGTACAAATAGCTGTCAAAATATTAGTATAAAGTTACCTTAATTATAAAAGATGAAAAGTAAAATAAGGCTTTCTTCTTCATGGGGGGAAACGCCACTTAAGGATAAAACATACAACAGTATATCAAGTTTTATGCCTTTAAGGAAAACCAATAGAAATAGTATATTCAGAATATATATCTCAACTGTCTTTTTTTATATTAATATAACACTTGAGTTACTTTTCTTCTATTATAGCCCTTGGTTACAAAGTCTCCAAGTATATTAAATTCTATGTATCTAAGACCACACTTACTTCAAATTATACTTATGCTTGTTTATTGTACCTAACTTGAAAGATGGATACACCTTTAAGTTAGGCATTATTACGAAAAATTTGTTCAAACTTATTTAAAAACCATAGGGAATTCTTGACCTCCTGAAATGTATGAACCAGTGGTTTATGGTATTGATTATTTTAGTATACGAAAAGGAGAATAAACGTTTTTTAGTAGCATAGTACATCAAAGTTAAATTTAGTCAAATAAAATAGCCTCAAGGTATTTCCATCCTGAAAGAATTATTGAAGGCTTTGATCTCAAACATGTTCAACTCCGGATCAAATTTTAACCTTCATCAGTCTTTGCTACTCAAAAATTTGCTTTTTTTCTTTTTTTCTTTTTAAATTTTCAGGGATATACATGGCCTTTACTCAGTGTCAGTGTAAAGGTATTAGAGATCTTTGATAAATGAACATTTAGAAATCTGTTTAAGCCTTACTTTGGTCTTAAGAAGCAATGCAGCATAAAATGTTTGTCTCTCTTTATGTTTCAATTGTATGTATTTTATATATACATTTTTTTTGTGGCTGTAACTTTTTTTTTCTAGTCCGAATAGGCTATTTGCTCCCTATAGCTATTGAAACAAACAAACAAGCAAACAAAAGAGGGTCAAATGAAACCTAGATTCCTCCCCAATCCATTTAATATTCTTTATTCCTTATTCACTTTAGACTGTGCATGGCAAGAGTGGGCGGTGAGAGTGGGGATTAAGTTTGATAACCAGGACATCACTCTCATCATAAAAACCCTAGACTGGAATTGGTACCACAGTGAGCCTTGTGTCCTGAGGGAAATTCTGGACATTAGCAACCTTTAGCTGTCAACAACCACTTGGGTACTGTTTATTTTCTATTTTGTCATAAAAAGACATTACTCACCATGTCACAGTATAAAAATTTGTCTTTTTTTTTTTTTCCTTACTGACTAGCTTGATGGGGCTGAATCACTTGCAATTTAATTTGCCAAAACTGTTTCAGCTGCCTTTTCCTTTTGTGCAGAAGTAAATTTGCAGCGTTCCATATCTACTTCCCTTTCTTCTTCAGCTGGTGCTTATATATTTACTGGAAAGATGAGAAAAGGAGACACGATTAAACTGACAACTTGAAAATGTTCCATTTCCCTTTCTATTTAATTATTCCTAAAGAAAAGCCACATGTTAACAGTTTGAGGTAGGAAACTCAAATACACAAAGGGTGGAGTGGTAATTAAGCATACAGCACAATATAGATTTATATTTTTATTAGAGGAAAATGTAAATTAGAGAATAAACCAATAAAGACCTATACTTGTTTTAAACTACTGATACCGATGCGTTTTTAATATGTTGGCGTTGCTTTTTTTTTTTTTTTTTTGCCTCAATGATACTTCTATCTTTAACTGTTGTAACCTTCTGGATTAAGAGTAAAAATGAAACTACAGTTTGTTTCCACAAATAATAATCAGATGAGTGGTTGCAAAATTTTTAGTGCTATCGTCACAAAATATACAAAAAACCATGTTGGAGAAAAATAAGTCTGCTTGGGGCTGACTTTTTAGGCAATATGGAAAGTGCGAGATGTTTAAAAAGATGGAGAAATATCTTAATTTTTTATGGAAACTAGAGTAGTGAATTTTTAATTAGAATATTTATTTATACTTTATACTTCTAAATATTCATAAAATTACCTTAGTATATCACTGGATATACCAAAAGACTTTCCAATAATACGTGCTTATTACAATGAAAATATAGTATATGAAGGAAATATATTAAAAGTTGAGGTATAGAAATGGTGCCATCTTTCTGTAAAAGATTAGCATTTTTATGCGGGAAAATAATTATCATAGTGTCTTACCTTATCAATCAGTTTTGATGCAAATTTTAAACAATGAAAAACACAAACACTCAAAGATACCTCTTTTTTATTCAGAGATTTAATGTTAACATAATGTAATATCATTATAAATTATAAGCAAGATGATGGAGCCAAGTACTATGGAGTTAATAAATTTTGTTTTCTATTTAAAACCTGAAACAAAATTGTGTGTGTAATGTGATGGAAAGTGAAAGAATGTTGCTTCTAAACTGTTAAAGTGTTATGAGTATCAAGTGTATGTAAAGATTCTTCAGAGTATTTGATGCCATGTATTTGTTTTTAATTTTAGGTGATCTTTCTAATTTTTCCAGTTGGTGAAAGAAAAATAGAATCAGAGAATGGAATGACTAATTCTCCACAGCAAACTGTCTAAGGTTTAAGCTAGCTTCCCTATTTTGCATACGTTTACTTATTTATTGAAGTTTTCAATTTGACAGATAAAATTGTATTTATTGTATGCAACATGATGTTTTGAAGTAAATATACATTGTGAAGTGTCTAAATCTACCTAATTAACATATGCATTACCTCACATAGTTATCATTTTTGTAGTGAGAACACTTAACATGTATTATTAGGATCCTGCTGGGGCTTTTTTAAACTTCCTTTTAACACGTCACTTGAAGGTAGATTAGATGCATCACTTGTTTTATATCTATGCATTTATGTGTTTATATATAAAAGTTTAGCTTCCACAATATAATTTTTGGATACTTTTCACACGGATACACTGTAATTTAACGTCATTTTCGGTACTTTTCAAAAATTCTACTCACTTACTAAATAAGCTTTTCAGAAATATTTTGTGAGGTGGTAAGAAGCCAGCAGCAATGCATATAATTTGCAAAATTTGTGATATAAATGATAACGATAATCATGAGAGATTTTCTGTCAAATTTCTGATATATAAAAATAGCTACCATTGATTTAATTTTACATTTTGTAGCTACTTTTTTTTTTTTTTTTTGAGAGACAGTCTCACTCTATCGCCCACGCTGGAGTGCAGTGGCTTGATCTTGGCTCACTACAACACCTGCCACCTGGGTTCAAGCTATTCTCCTGCCTCAGCCTCCTGAGTAGCTGGAATTACAAGCGCGTGCGTCCATGCTCAGCTAATTTTTGTTTTTTTAGTAGAGATGGGGTTTCACCATCTGGGCCAGGCTGGTCTTGAACTCCTGACCTCGTGATCCATCCGCCTCGACTTCCCAAAGTGCCACGATTACAGGCATGGGCTGCCGTGCCCACTCGGCAGCTACCTTCTTTATATAAATACAGCCTGTTTTTCATTCCTGTATTTTTAAAGTTCTAAGAAAAGTATGTTTTAATTTTAATTAGAATGGCTTTTTGGAAAACTTGATGTTAAAACATTCTAAACTTTTCTTATAAAATATGTTAAACCTACTCCGTATTTGTCAAGTAAATGTGTATGTGTTATAACATAATTTTTAAGAGAAATAATGTTTTAACTGATTAAAATAATTCTGATAAAAATCGGGCAATTAGCTCTAGTAATAGATTCAGAGATTTAATGTTAATACAGAGTATTATATTTATATCTATTCTTTCTTACTTGGTTTCATTTGTAGCTATGGGGACAAACTTGAAAAGAACAATATGCAGATTATTATTAATGATCTCTATCAATCAATATGTAGAAATAAAGGAGACATGGAATGGTTGATAGGAACAAAAGTAGAAATTACAATGTACAAATTGTAAACCAAATAAAACTTTGTGGTGGTTTCCATTTATTTTTACACACAGGTCTTATCTGTGATTTAAAGTCATTATTAACGTTTTTTAGAATTTACTATGCATATTTTAAATTCCTAACTACCTCACTGTTTCATTGTGAGGTGGTTTTCAAATATTATATAGAACGTACAAAAACGACATGCATAATATATAGACTTGTTTCATCTAAGTTTCTTTAAGATAAGCAAAGAATTCTCAAATAAACATTTTTATTTGACTTGCCTTATTCATTCATTCTTTAATTCATTCATCAAATCTATAGCAAATGTTTATTGAATAAACTATGTAGGAGTCAACTTCTAAAAGAATTTCGATTAGAATTTGCTTTTTGTTTCCTTAGATTGATTTTTTCACTTTGGTCACTAATTTTTGGCTACATACACTCTCAAGTTAATTCATGTTAAACATGATGATCATGGAGTTTGTCGAGAAGTTATTATCCCATTTATATTTAGAGATATGATTTGATTTTCTTCTCTTTGCTATTTTAGTGTCTTTGAAAGCTGAGAAAGGTGCTAATCCAGTCTATTTAAACTTTAGTTGTTTGATCTCTTTCCCTTCTTAGACATTATTTTAAATCCTGTACTATAATCTCAACATTGTTTATGAGCCTGGATGTGCTTATCATAACAAAAATATATTATAATTTTGTTTTACACTTTCTTTCCTAAACATATATTTTTGTTTCAAGCCCTCTGTATAGAAGTCTAAGAGTGGATAATAAAAGTGAAACCCATGTACTGAGAGATTATATTTTATTATTAACATTTGTGAACTTTATTATCTTGAGCACTTCAACAATTTGTCACTCATATTCTCTGTGATTTTGATTTGTAGTGTCAAACCAGATTTAAAAATAATTTTGCTTTTACTTTAAAGTCTAATTTTCTAATAACTTCTGAGTATGAAATGGTGAGGAATGAATACTGGAAGTTGCAACAGGCCTTACCTATTAGAAAGCAGGTTAGATGCAATGAAATACTCTTGGCCGGGCGCGGTGGCTCAAGCCTGTAATCCCAGCACTTTGGGAGGCCGAGACGGGCAGATCACGAGGTCAGGAGATCGAGACCATCCTGGCTAACACGGTGAAACCCCGTCTCTACTAAAAAATACAAAAAGCTAGCCGGGCGAGGTGGCGTCTGTAGTCCCAGCTACTCGGGAGGCTGAGGCAGGAGAATGACGTAAACCCGGGAGGCGGAGCTTGCAGTGAGCTGAGATCCGGCCACTGCACTCCAGCCCGGGCGACAGAGCGAGACTCCGTCTCAAAAAAAAAAAAAAAAAAAAAAAAAAAAAATACTCTTATTAGCAAATGGAGAAGCAAGTTTAGTTGAGGATGCGATCAATGTTATAGAAGTAGAGCCAAGAGTATTCTTTAGTTTCTTCCTCATTCTTTCCTTTGATCATTTCTCAAGTAATTATATGAAAAATAATTTGACACCTACCATCTCTTAGAATTAGTGGTATTCTTTTAACCTTACCATAAAAATATGTTCCATATAATCTGTTTTAACTTCTTTTGGTGGGGGCGGGGGGAGGGGTGGTCACACATTTACTTGATTGAGGAAAATCTGCCTGTTTTATCAAAGGGGTACAATAGATTTCTCCAAGGCTCTTGGCATAAATCTCTTATAATTTGGATACTAGTCTCTGATTTGTTCAGGACAAGTCATTCTCTTCTTTTAAAAGTTAGCATTAACAAGTAAAAGAAGGCAAAAAAATAAAGGCAAAAGGGAGGTAAAGAAGAAGGGTGAGATGAAGGGGAGGACAACAGGAAGACTACGCTTATTGATATAGAAATTACAATGAAATTACAAAAAAAATCACAAAACAACTCATAATGTTTTAAGAAAGTTTACAATTTTGTGTTGGGCTGCATTCAAAGCCATCCTGGGCAGTGGGTAGGACAAGCTTGATCTAGAGGATATCTTTATGAGGGTCCACTATAAACTTCATCCTAATTAAATACACATACAATTAAGTCCAGTCTCTTATGCTTATATATCATTTAATAATCACTTTAAAGATAACAACAAAGTGACTCAGAGAGTTGAAGTGATTTGTCCAAGGCAACAGATAATAAATAATGTAGGTTGCATAGATGTGATTATTACTACATTCAGCAGCTACAAAACAGTTTCTAGCTCAATTCAATGCAGCAATTGTTTTTTGTTGTTGTTGTTGAAGGGAGTGACTCGGGGTTACATTTCTATTTTTTTACTTTGCACAGATAGTGACTAGTGGTGATGTTTGTTTTATTCTATTACTCCGAGGAAACCTCATAAAATATTTAGTGAAATTTCACAATCTGCTACAAGCACATAAATCAAAGTTTCTCAGTAGCAACGATAGATCCTCTTACTCTTAAGCAGACATCTTGGTCAATCGATAAAGCATTCTGACACCAGTTCTTTGCCTAAGCTCATTTATACAATTGCAGACTTCTAAAGATATAATTTGTGAACTCGTCTAGGATTTATCATTTGATGAAGGGCTAGCATTTTAGTTCTTGAGTTTACTATTTCCCGTCTAGACAACGACAGCATGGTATTTTTTACATAGGTTTGCTGCTCTTTCCACTTTTTTTTCTAAACTTTACAAATGATGCAGTTGCTTTTTAGCTTTATGAACTTTGTCTAGTTAAAACTTTTTTTTCAAATAATTACACATATTTCTGTAGGAGTCTTGTTCACTCCCTGACCCTTATCCCCAGTTTCCTTATTCTTCTCCACCAGATTATATTTTTGTATATTTCTGACTCTTTCCACAATTTACACCACGTTTTGGTATAAATATATAGTTGGACTAAATAATAGATATTTGAAAGCAAAATTTTTATATATATTTTCTCTATGTAAAAAAAATTATATACTTGCATTCTATTTAAATAATATATTTTGTATTTTTAATACAAGATATCCCTTTGCTCCCTTTAAAAATATTAAAAGTACAGTAATATATTTTTTAAAACTTCAAAAAATATTGATCATAGTAATCTAAAAAAGATACTTATCTGTAACATAAAGTCAGGAACGGTCTGACAACATTATTAATATCAACAGCATGGACCACTGAATAATAATTTTCTAAATTTAGGGGATGTCAGAACATAATTACAGATAAAAGTTGGTTATTCACTTCTAAATTACTTGTTTTTATAACTGTATGAATTTAGATAAGTTAGGAAAATATAATGCTCTTTAATTACATGGCTGGTTTAGAATACATGAATAGCTTCCTTAGGTGGTATGCCTGGCATGTTCCTCTTAAGGATATTTGCAGCTTTGTTCTATTCAGTTCTACCTTGGCTACTTGTCACTAAATGAAACAGATCCATCATCGATATAGATTAGTTCATGTACATTCTTACTTCAGAGTTAATCTCAGTTTAACTGAGATTACAGGCTTATAACTAGAGAATCCAATTTATGAGAACTCTGCCATGTGTATAACAATTCTATTTCAAAGTCGTTATTATAAAGTAACATAAAAGAAAAAGCATATGGGATTTTAATAAAACTTTATATAAAATCTTGGTTGCTCTAACATAAATATTATCTAATAATCAACAGTAGTACTTCATTTTACCATTTTAGCAAAACAGAAAAGAGATTAAGATTCAATTAGAAGAGAATTGTTGGCATTTTTTATTTTTTGAAAGGCAACTCCTCCATGAACTGACTGCCTCACAGTTATAGGTCGGAATGCCTGCTAAATCAACTTTTTTGACTGGTATTACTCATGTTATCTATGGAACGCTTTTTATGTTTTAAAGAGGAAACCAATTAAATGTAGTCTACACATCATTATTTTCACTTTGTGTTTTATTTTTAAAATTAATCTGTTTATAATTTAGGTTTCAAATTTTTTCCTATAAAAAAGAAAAAAATTAATACTTTGTAATCACTAAGTTGATTTTGAAATGCAATTAAAATAGATTTCATATATATAATTTTCTACTGTCTAAAAAATTACCTATTAAGGCTCTAATTAAATGGAGAAAGAAGTATACATTTGCATTTGATTATACAGATAAGGGTTAAGTCCAGGTTTCTAGTACATAATTAAAAAAAAAAAACTTTATATATTTGGTCTTCCATGGGATGAATTCAGATTTTTGGTAATTTTAGAATTGAGATAGAATATTAGAATAAAGAAACATTTCTTATTTTTTGATAGCTATATTAATATTTTCCATTTTAATAAAATAAATGATTTAGTATCTAATAAGCAGCCGTGTAATAAGGGGTAATAATTAAAATATTCAGCCGTGTGCTGTGGCTTACACCTGTAATCTCAATGCTTTGTCAGGAGGATTGCTTGAGGCCAGAAGTTGAAGACCAGTCTGGGCAACATGGTGATACCCTGTCTCCACAGGAAATGTAAAACAGTAGCCAGGCATGGTAGTGCATGCCTGTAGTCCCACTTACTTGGGAGGCTGAGGTGGAAGGATCACTTGAGCTCAAGGCTGCAGTGAGTTATGATCACACCACTGCATTCCAGCCTAGGTGACAGAGCAAGACCCTGATCAAAAATATATATAAGTAAATATAATTAAAATTAAAATATTCAACAAGGAGAATGACAGGATCTTTTATCAATTAAGATAAAGAATAAACTGCCATATCAGAACAAAGTTCAGGAGTGAATGGCTTGTCAAAACTGAATTACAACCCTGTCTGCAATGGAAAATATAATTTTAGAATGTCATAGCCCATTTCTGGAGGCAGCCTATGGTGTAAAAAAATCAAATTTTTCACTAATTCCTATGCATTTTATCACCCATGAACCAACTTCATATGTTTGCCTATTCAAATTCCTATTATTCTTGTTATAAGCCTGTAATCTCAGTTACCCATCTTCCACAAGCACTTTATTATGTTTATCTCAGACTTCTTGTGTGCAACCCTGACATTTTTGGAGAGTTGTAATTTGGTTGCAAATTGGTGTGTACAAATAACCTTAAACCTCAGGATTATTTCCCTTTTCCTAGTAACACATTTTATTGGTATACTCTAGATGCATTTGGTTGACTCTGTTGTTTAACTTATGAAACATGTTTGCTTTCAACTAGTGGTATCATTTGATGATGACATGTGTCTTACATACACTGATGAAGAGATCCATTTATTAAATACTAACCAAGGGCCTATTGTGAGTTTGGAAGAATAATGGTAAATGGGACAGATAATACAAATAGTTAACACTTAACAGCAGCACGGCTCCATGTCCCTTACATATGATAAATTCCCTTAGATGTGACAACTCTATGATGTTTTTATACATCCCATGAGGTTACTAACGACAGCCATATGTCACTAACGAGCAAACTAAAACACAGGTAAGTTACATGATGCCCAAGGTGATCACTGAACTAGATTTTTGAACCTAACTGGTGGAGCTCCAGTCTATAATCTTAACCACTGTGCGTGGTTGCCCCTCTGGCCTTAAATGGAATATTTTTTGATACCTGGGAGATTTGACTGGTGCTTCAAAACTGAAGATTATAGGAAATAAGATCCTCTACATTAAAAATGGAGACTCTAGTTACATACAAGTTGGACTTAAGTAGCAGACACAGTTTACCCATGTTCATGATATATAAGAGAAGATGAGAAATCTGAACAGGTGCCTCACTGAGGCATGAGTAGTCAGCTTAGTTGGGATACTGTGATATTTCCTTTTCTTGCCCCAGCTGCCACCTCAATGCAAATAACTCCAGAAGTGTGTCAGACTACCCACTCCACCACTGGATGCTTTCTAAACAGCAGAAACTCATTAGGCCACCTGTGTGTCTACTAGGCCACAGCATATTAAGAGAACTCTCAAGAGAGCTTAACAAGCATCTCCAGAATTCAGAGGATATTTGTGAACAAAGCATGTGGTATCACTATCATCAAAGTTCATTAGGTGGGGTAATCCATGAAGTGCAAGAAGCCTGCACTCTCACATGTGACATGTGAAAAATATGTAGAAGTTTCCCATTGGCCAGGTGAAATTGCTGCACAAATGGCCATGCTAAACCATCTTGATAGTGTCCTACAAAATAGGGCCACCTGTTGGGGTGAATTCTGTCAGGGGTATTGTCAGGGGGTGGGAAACTATATGGAAGCATAAAATATGCAGATATTCACAGAAGACTTAGAATCCATAAAAATAAGCTGTGAAACAAGTTAGCATTTGGGGCCCGATACACAGAGTGCTCAGATGATTTAAAAAAGCCAATCACAGCCGGGCATGGTGGCTCACGCCTGTAATCCCAGCACTTTGGGAGGGCGAGGCAGGTGGATCACGAGGTCAGGAGTTTGGGACCAGCCTGGCCTATATGGTGAAACCGGGTCTCTACTAAAAATACAAAGTCAGGCATGGTGGCATGTGCCTGTAGTCCCAGCTACTCGGGAGGCTGAGGCAGAGTAATTGCTTGAATCCAAGAGATGGAGGCTGCAGTGAGCCGAGATTGCACCCCTACACTCCAGCCTGGGCCACAGAGCAAGACTTCATCTCAAAAATAATAATAATAATAATAATAACAATAATAAACAAAATAAAATAAAAGCCAATCGCAAAAGATACTTCTTCATTTTTTCCCCAAAATATACTGGAAGAAGTGAGACATAGAAGTAGAGGGTGAGGACTTGTTTTTACAACTGAAATTTATAGCAAAGATTCTATCCAAGGCTGGGAAATAATATCAGAGATGTTTTACAGCACTGGTTTGGAGGGAAAAAAAGTGGGCAGTCATTTCTTATTTGTAATCCCATTGGATTCAGTCCACATGTTAATGGGTTTGGAAAATCATGGTACCCCTCTTCTTATATATTTTCAATGGGGAATTATATAGTTGCACAAGTCATTTCAATATAATGCAAGAAGTGAAAAGAAGTATATGATTTTATTAAAAGGAGAGGCACCTAAACAGTGAGAGCATAAGAGAAATTTGTATCTAAATTGGACCTTAAGTATGAATCTATCAGCCAGGTAAAATGTGAAAGAGATGGAGTTACAAATTGCAATTAGTGTTCTAGGTAGAGGGAATTCTGCTCAGGAAGATTTCTATGTTAGTGAAAACTTGACACTGAAGCAATTTAGTCCAATAAGAACATTACTTTCTGGAGAAATGTAGCTCTTCTAACTGTTTTGCGGAGAGGTGTGAGAAATGCAAGTGGGCAAAAAGGACCATAGCAAAGAGTGATTTTAAAGCCATGTTCAAAAGTTTGGACTTAAATCATTTTATTAACTCTGAAGAAGTTATTTTGCTTTCCTATAATTTTCATCAGCTTGCTCCCCAACAACACTCTTGTCAAAGAAAAAAAAATTATTCAATGATACTTGTTAAAGTATAGTAAGAAAGACTTTATTAAGGTTCATTGCTATAGGTTTGGAGACCACTGCAATGGGATTTTGCAGTGGGGGAGAAAGATTCGGCTTAACTCAGAATATAGCATGGACAAGTGGGAAGGAGCCGAGGAGCAGGGTGGGGGCCAGTGGATGGAAAATTACTAAGAGGAAACATTAGGAGTAAGGGAGGATTCTGGATAAACCAACCTAACAGAATTCTTACTGAAGACAGGTCAGCATGATCAGACATCACTTGGGGCATGGGAGAGAATGAGGAACCTGATCGGATATAGGGAGTGTTCAGATATCTCAGCAGATAGACATCTTTCTAAAATTGGACTTTACAAGAATGTATACAGATGGGCCTAGGAGAAGGTTCAGAAGCCTGACTAATGTTTGGCCAAAGAATCATTGTCCACTCCCAAAGCACTGTAAAATTGCTATTCTAATGAATCTTCAAGCCTTACTTCCTTTCCAACCAAATAGCTGTCTCTAAGCTTGTTTCTTAGAGAAATTCTGGATCCACTCTGTAAATATTATAAAACCTAGCGTTGTATATACATGTATATTTACAGTATATGAATACAACTTACATTTCATTGAATTATACTGTTTTTGCATTTTTGAAGGTCCTTTAGTGTCCTGTTTTATTTTAACCAAAATAAAAGTGTCATAAAAACAACTTGATACACCTGGGTAAATGATTTGAATTAATAAAAGCCTGTAACATGTTTACTAAATGCACCTAAACATCAGATCCTCAGCCCTTTCCTATATCTATGTAAGATGCTCATTAATAACAGCACCTGCCCTGTGTTTATTCCCAAGGCTTATGAATAACAAGCAGTTACCTCATTTTGTTTAGCATATAATCCATGGCTCTTGACCCTTCTCTGGGCAGTTATTTGACTCACATTATACAAGTTTCAGAAACACTACCAAAGATTTACATTGAGTATTCACCCAAGGGCCTAGATAAACCAACAGCTAAGTTGAGTTATTACTTAAGCATTATTTAACAAAATTATACTTGCATAACCTGGGAATACTTTGAAGTGGTGGTTTGATATAGAGGACAGCTATTGTGCTACTTGCTTAAATTTTTTCAAAGAAAAATGAAGTCATATAAGGAAAAACAATCTCTATAACCAGACAACCATCACCACAATCTGGGGATACAATAAACCTTCTTTTCTAGGTGGAATTATCCATTTGGAGAGGACAATTCTTTTTCTGCTGTATAAGAAACTGAGACTGTTAGAGATACAGATATCTCTGCAAATGTTTACCACATTTGTAAATTCCACAGGAATGAATTAGGCCATTGTGTTTTATTCAGAGATTTAAAAAAATTTTTTTGGTACATTTTTCCATAGGGTATATGTATCTTATCCCAAATTATACTTTCAAATATGTATTGAATCATTATCTAAATACTAGAATTTTTAGTTTTGAAATACATAATTACCTCATTTGAGGATTACAATATTAACAGTTGCCTTTATTTATCACATAATGGAGAAATGTTGAACACAACATGTTTTTCTCTTGGAAGACTCTATGGCTGATCTGCTGCTACCTTTTAATCGGTATTCTTTTGCAAAGACCTGTTAGAATCAAAAGAAAGACAAACATTCGAAGTGCCAATGACATATTTACCTGCCGAAAAAGAGTAGGTGACTATCTTAGTTATGGTTAAATAAAATTTACCATTGAGGGTAGAAAACGTTTTACAATCAAAAATTAATGGGGAAATAGATAAATTTACAAATATTGACATTTTTAAAGAACACAATTCTCAGAATATCATATTCATGAAATCTTCAGTAGAACAGCTAATAGCTTTAATGTAAGCAGATTAATAATTTGTACCCAGTGACTACATATGGTAAATATAGAAAACAGAATAATATGAAGCATTGATTGCTTAATTCCCAAAGGTCTACAAATGAATACTGTTATTCATTTGTACAATGAATGAATGTCTACCTATAAGTTGGAGTTAAAAAAATTATTTTCTGGTTGCAAATATCAAATAAAATTGCATGTAAGTGATATGTATTTTATATAGAATTTCTACTTTTAAAATATTCTTGTTTTCTCAATTGCTAATTCTCAGTTGCAGTTTTTTTTTAAAACATAGATATTCTAAATAATATTGAATTTAACATCTCATAAGATTATTTCGAATTTCATTTTTTCCTAGAAATAGAAAATAAACAATCACAGAAAATAAACAAAATGCATTTTTTTTTTTTTTTTTTTTTTTTGAGGTGGAGTCTCGCTCTGTCGCAGGGACTGGAGTGCAGTGGCCGGATCTCAGCTCACTGCAAGCTCCGCCTCCCGGGTTCACGCCATTCTCCTGCCTCAGCCTCCGGAGTAGCTGGGACTACAGGCGCCCGCCACCTCACCCGGCTAGTTTTTGTATTTTTAGTAGAGACGGGGTTTCACCATGTTAGCCAGGATGGTCTGGATCTCCTGACCTCTTGATCCGCCCGTCTCGGCCTCCCAAAGTGCTGGGATTACAGGCTTGAGCCACCGCGCCCAGCCAACAAAATGCATTTTTAAATAATTGGTTGCTACCTCAAATTTCCACCTCTATAAGAAATTTCAGCCTCTATAAGAAAACACACACGCTTCGGAGTAAGGAATAATGTAGCTTGTATCCTAGCTGTGCCATTTAGACACTGGGTGATACGGGCAATTACCTATTTTCTCTGACTCCCATTTTCCTCATCAGTTAAATTTGTATAATAATACTATGTACTGGGATTTCTGTAAGAATTAAATTCAATTATATATACAAAGTTCTTGGTGTAGTGCCTGGCACAAATACTCAATGTATGGTACTACTACTTTCCTTCTGAGATGTAAGCACATGTAAAATAGCAAGGCTTGCTCATTATTTATTGAAAAATGTACTAGCAGATGCAACAACGAACAATCTATTAGGTAGAAAGACTAACATAAGAACATTAGGAAGAAAGACTTTCAAACATTTATGGATACATTCTCAAATGATGCTAATAAATGTGTGAGTGGATGCAGTATTTTCAAATGTATTCATTTATACTATATAGTTCATACTGATACGAATATTTTTTCTACTCATAAAGAAACTTTAGTTCATTTAATAACAACCTTCAGAATAGTTATATTTTTAGTAACTATGCTAATACACTGTATATACTAAGCCATTCTGCATATTTTTACTGAGGATATGCTTCTTAATTTAATCACAACATTAAAAATATTACACAAATATTTATATATTATTTACTTATTAACATCATCTTTCCCTATAATCTAATCACAACAGTAAAAATATTACACAAATACTTATGTTTATTTACTTATTTACATATCTTTCCCTATTTATCTGTATCTATCTATCCATCTATCTATCTCTCTATCTATCTATCTTATGTTTTGCTAGTTTTCAACATTTTGTTAAAGACAGACATACAACTATTGGTAGTTAAACCTAGAATAACATAAAAGTAACTTACACTTCAAAACGTCTTATATTTTGCAATATAAATACATGCTTAGAACAAGGTAGAGTTTATGTGGTTTTATTCCAAATTTTCAAGAAACCTGAAAATTTACTGCTGAACACAAAGCTAACCTTGCTATTAACTGATTCAAATTCAGAACTTCTGTTCCCTGTCAAATTCTCAATGCCTGCATTATTAGGTTTGAAACTCAGACGAATGTCTTTTAAAACATACTAGAAACCAATGAGAACAAAGATACAACATACCAGAATCTCTGGGACACATTTAAAGCAGTGTGTAGAGGGAAATTTATAGCACTAAATGCCCACA
>NW_012121154.1:6028763-6030262 GCF_000951035.1 Colobus angolensis palliatus | reverse complement strand
TTTTTGAGACAGACTCACACTCTGTCACCCAGGCTAGAGCACAGTGGCTCACTGCAAGCTCCGCCTCCCAGGTTCACACCATTCTCCAGCCTCAGCCTCCTGAGTAGCTGGGACTACAAGCGCCTGCCACCAGGCCCCACTAACTTTTTGTATTTTTCAGTAGAGACAGGGTTTCATGATGTTAGCCAGGATGATCTCAATCTTCTGACCTCATGATCCACCCACCTTGGCCTCCCAAAGTGCTAGGATTACAGGTGTGAGCCACTACGCCGGGCCATGATTTTTTGACACATTCGTATAATTTGCAGTAATCAAATCAGGGTTATTCATCACCTTTTAAGATTTCTCTTTTCTTTATGCTGGAAACAGTCTAATAATTCTCTACTAAATATTTTGAAACATACAACAGATTATTGTAAACTATAGTCACTCTACTGATTTATCAAACACTAAGTCTTATTCATTCTATCTACCTGTGTTTTTGTACCTATTAAGCAACCTTTCTATAGTCCCTCCAACCCCCACCATTCCAAGCCTTTGGTAAGCACCAAACTACCCGCTATCTTTATGAGATCCACTTTCTTGGTTTCCATATATGAGTGAGAACATGAAATATTTGTCTTTCTGTTTCTGGCTTATTCACTTAACATAATGACTTTTGTAATCCCTCCATTTTTTAATTCCTATCCTTTTCAATAGTATCATAGTTCAGGTTTTCACACCTCCCATTTGGAATTATCCAGGATTTTTTTTCCAATTTACTAGGCATACAGTTCTTAGTTCCAATGAGTTTTCAACAAAAATATTAGAATAAATTAAAAAATCCGATTCCAAATTTGCTTTTGTTTTAGTCTCAACAGATTTGAGGAAAGTATTTTTTTCTAAATAACAAGAAACATAGTTTTAAAAGTCAAGCATGACATTTCTAATTGAGGAGGAGTCTAAAGACAGCACTGAGTTTGACCTATTTCTGTTTTAATAGGAGAAATGTACTGACATGTTACAAATTTGCCTGTAGATACAACTCCTTAAATAAAAACAAGACCACCATAAATTAACAATATTATTCTATGTCATAAATGCTGACTAATTTCTGCCAAATGTATTTCGCCTTATTTTTAGGACAACCAAAAACTGTTAGCTTAAAAATTCCTTTTATAGAAAAACAGATCAAAGAGCTTTTCTTACTTACTATTGAATTATTTTTATCAATATTTGTGTAAATATAGTACTATTGAGAGGTGACAGCGTGCTGGCAGCCCTCGCAGCCCTCGCTCGCTCTCGGCGCCTCCTCAGCCTCGGCGCCCACTCTGGCCGTGCTTAAGGAGCCCTTCAGCCCGTGGTTGCACTGTGAAAGCCACTCTCTGGGCTGGCCCAGGCCAGAGCCAGCTCCCTCTACTTGCCGGGAGGTGTGGAGGGAGAGGCGTGGGTGGGACCCCGGGCTGCCCTCAAGGCTCACGGGCCACTGCGCCGGGTCCCCCAGCAGTGCCGGCCCGCCT
>NW_012121154.1:6004457-6028358 GCF_000951035.1 Colobus angolensis palliatus | reverse complement strand
CTGTATCTAGCTGGGGACTTGGAGAACTTTTCTGTCTAGCACTCTGCATCTAGCCAAAGAATTGTAAATGCACCAATCAGCACTCTGTCAAAACGGACCAATCAACTCCCTGTAAAATAGACCCATCAGCTCTCTGTAAAATGGACCAATCAACAGGATGTGGGTGGGGTCAGATAAGGAAAAAAAAACAAGCTGTGGGAGCAAGCACTGGCAACCTACTGGAGTCCCCTTCCACACTGTGGAAGGTTTGTTCTTTTACTCTTTACAATAAATCTTGCTGTTGCTCGCTCTTTGGGTCCACGCTGCCTTTATGAGCTGTAACACTCACCTCGAAGGTCTGCAGCTTCACTCCTGAAGCCAATGAGACCACGAACCCAACGGGAAGAACGAACAACTCCAGACATGCTGCCTTTAAGAGCTGTAACACTCACTTGGAAGGTCTGCAGCTTCACTCCTGTCAGCGAGACCATGACCCCACCAGAAAGAAGAAGCTCCAGACACATCTGAACATCTGAAGGAACAAACTCTGGACACACCATCTTTAAGAACTGTAACACTCACGGCAAGGGTCCGCGGCTTCATTCTTGAAGTCAGCGAGACCAAGAACCCACCAATTCTGGACACACTATCTTCATTCGTCTGATTTCTGATTCTCTCTCCATAGCGGTAAGAAATAGTCATGTTCAAATAAGTCAGTAGTATACACAGGTTTAGCAGAGGTACATGGCTATAGCAATTGTGTGTGATAGGATATGCCAATTAATTTGGTAACTGTGGTCACTGGGCGTGACAGTTTAGACTGGGAAAGTTTATTTTCCTTGGATGACAAAAAAGAGAAAAGAAAGAAAGTGATCTTTAAAGTGATCCAGAGCTACATGAGAATGAGGAGAATCAATAAAAGGGAAAACCATCAACAACATAAATTACACTTATCTTAAGTGCTTGCTTTTCAGGTGCAATTCCAATAATGGTAGCAAATGACTTGCCAATATTACTGTGAAAGAATAGGGTCAAGGGTCACTCTACTATTTATCCTCAGTCTCTATTTGCCATAAAGAAAATACTGCTCTTTTTAGGACCCAGGATTTAAAACTATGTCCCTCAATATTGCTAGGTATTCTCACTTTGTTTTTTTTTTCCTCCAAAAATATGGACAGCATACGTATCTGAGAAAAACTGCCTGGGGGTTAATGTGAATTCATAGGCATGTATTTCAAGACCTAGTACTATTTGGAGACCTTCAAATGGATAAACCAGCAGCAGAGGTTTAAACAAATGGATTCACAATATTGTAAATTGCTTAATTACTTTAAATATGCTTGAGATAGTTCAACAAATTTTACTTACAGTTATAGGATGGGGAGTTGTGAAAGGGTTGATGTGTCACCATAAATAATATATAAATAATACACATTCTACTCTTAAGGGTCTAATAGTCCAGTAAAAGAGAAAGTACCTACATCACTAAATGTAATGCAAGTTTGTTGTGTTCAATTATTGTGGTCAAGCCGTTAAGTCCAGTGAAGTGGAGGAGAAGGATTCCAAGGGGATGAGACATTTGTCTTGCAGTGATTGAATTTCATCAAGGGTGTGTGTGTGTAGCAATAAGACATAATAAATTGGAAACTCAAAAGAAGATGGTGAAAATGGATTTAAAGTATGATCTCCCATAGTCAGAAGGGCCCATTTAAAGGATACTGCAAATGAAATAATGAGAGTCCAATTGATGTATTTTCTAATTATGAGAGCAAGGTCCTTTTAAGTTATGTAAAGTAAATAGAAATCTAACTTTAGTGTTTCAAGGGGTTTGAATGCTGTGTCTCGTTGCAGCATACTCTCCACTATTCTATATTCCCCAGCCTGCTGTGATTTCACAGATCTTAAAGGCAAATGTCACAGTTACTTTGTTCTCCTTCTTGTAAACTCTGTGAACCACACAGCAATGCATATTTATCCTCATCTGTTTCCTGCCACACAGGCCTGCTCTGTTCTCTTTCCTCTCCCCCCACCACTGACATCCAGATGCACAGGGGCACACACACGCACCCACGCTTAAGAAAGATTTATGTTTCTGCTTGATGACTACCTATTAAATACAGCCTTTGGCTAGATGAAGATCACTAAAACATACAGAGTAGAACACATTTATATAAAGAGAAGCAACCTCAAGTTCAGAGAGTTAATGCTAGAAGCTAGCCATTCGAATAGGATTAGCTTAGTTTCACTGGAGATTTTTCATTCAGATATTAAACTTTCTTTCCCCCGTGAAGATTATTATTTTGCACTCCAAACATCTACAGCTAACTGAACAAAATAAGCTACTTGTCTAGACGTTGCCTAATAGACCATGGGGAAAGGGGAGAGAAAACAGAGGTTTGCAGCAGCAGAAATATCTGGACAATCAGTTAAATACTTGCATGATGAGTGTTTTCAGAAAAAAAGAAAAATATTGATTGCACTCAACATGTACTTTCTGTGGAGGATTATTTGACTATTTTATGTTCAAAATAAAGCACATGATGATTTAAAAACTTTTTTATTTATAAAAAATGATGCATTCCTAATTTTGGAGAGACGAGTAATTTAGGTATAATTATAGTAAGCAGTGGATACACAATAAAGTGAATTTATGGAATTCACTTTATTGCTGCTCAACTCTGCTATTATATATGCACCCTGATATTATATATGCACCCTAAGTAGAATAGACTAGATTTTGCAGGAAACACAGAGGTTCACTAAAACTAATTCCATTGCCTATCAATGTTTTTCCAAAAATCTTCACGAGTTCAGAAAGATTTCAGAAATATAGTAGAACTTGTATGTACACCTCACTGAATTTTAATTCCATCACAAGCCCCACCCTTACAGTGTCCCTGCCCTTGACAAAGATAACAATAACTGCTTTCTTATTCTGTGCATTTTCCAGCACTCTTTTGTCATTTGTAAGACAGAAGAGTCTTTTATAATATACAAGACTAGAAGAGTCTTTTATGTTAATTAATGCATGAGTAGGAAGAGCATCACCTCCTTTACTTGAAAATGAGAGAGTTGTCTGCTAGATTAACTGGAGAATTTTTATTGTGGAAGACTGCAGTAAAACGTGAGGTGTGGTAGTGCCAGAAACAGAGACCCCATATCTAAAATGCATAGTAGGGTTCAGAGAAGAGAATATAACTTAAAAGGACAGGGAAAGAAGAGACAGGAAAGAGTGGCTGGGGAGAGGGGAGCTTGGAGTGTCAATGAAGAATTAATTGGGAGATGATGGAAGTTGTATCTCTCTCTGTTCTCTCTGCTTCTCATTTTGTGTGTGTGTGTGTGTGTGTGTAAGAAAGAGAAAATAGGCTTTTTAAAAATGTTGCTGTACTAATATCCCTATTTTCCATTTTCTTTTTTTTTTTTTTTTTTTTTTTTTTTTTTTGAGACGGAGTCTCGCTCTGTCCACCAGGCTGGAGTGCAGGGGCGCTATCTCGGCTCACTGCAAGCTCCGCCTCCCGGGTTCCCGCCATTCTCCTGCCTCAGCCTCCCGAGTAGCTGGGACTACAGGCGCCCGCCATGGCACCCGGCTTTTTTTTTTTTTTTTTGTATTTTTAGTAGAGACGGGGTTAGAGACGGGGTTTCACCGTGGTCTCGATCTCCTGACCTTGTGATCCGCCCGCCTCGGCCTCCCAAAGTCCTGGGATTACAGGCGTGAGCCACCGCGCCCGGCCCCTATTTTGCATTTTCAAGAAACTTCACAAAGCTTTTAGGCCTCTGACTACTATATCATAATGAAACAGAATTTTAGGTATCTTGACTTTATGTTGGCTACATCTGTAAATGTCGTATTTAGGTCTTATTAAAGAATATTTTTAAAAGGTAAAATCATCAGGCATACAAATATGAAATAAACATATGTCAAATATTTTATTTAACTCATTAATAAGGGATTCAGTAAGATGTTACAACATAGGTAAATCAAGAATGACAAAATGAATTTAAAAATAGATGTAAAATTGGCTTTTTTTTTTTTTTTTTCCGCAAAGGGAAAGGGGAATTGATTGATTGTCTCTTCACTGGAGAGAATTCATTTTAATAATATTCAGTGCTCTCAGCTGATGGAGACAGCCTGGAGGTATGAGCTAGTCAGGATACCTAGTAATAATTTTTGCCCATTTCAAAGTCTTTTATGATTTTTTCCTGGCAGCATGTACTGGTTTCATACTGGTTTTAAAATTAGAATTTAGCAACTTCTTTTTTAAAATGCCATAAACTTATAAACTGAGTAGAAAATGAGAAAGAAGCCAAAATGTTAGTGATTCACCTAGTTGTTTTCAATGTTTAGAAGGGTTGCTTGGTATCCTCATATCCTCAGACTCTTCTGGTTATCTAATTTTTCTTCTGAATAAATGCTTTTTAATTACTGTATTGGAACCACACACTGCTAAATCTTTCACTTCCAATTCCTACTGCATCCACCTTCTTCCTCTTCCTAAAATATACCTGAAATACCTGAAATGCCCTGTGCATGATCTGTTGTTCCTCTCCCACTAACATGGAGATCGGAGTAAGAAAAACACAATTCTGAAAAAGAATAAAAGAGTAAGAAGCATTCGTTACAGGGACTTTTTGTAAACTTGTTTAAAGGAAGTTCTTACTCCAAGGTCCTCAAATTAAAAGAACTAAAAGAGTCACATTAATTTGCCTAATGAATGAGTACTGAGAGTTAAATGCTAAGTAAAAAATATAAATAATCTTAGCAACTTGAATGGCTACTAAGTTGAAACTATACAATTACTCCCCCACCCCCGTCTGAGAGGGCTTTGATCAAAATGGAATTAATCACTATTTTAAAAGCCAGATGAGAGGTAAAGTGTTTAATGAATTCACAAGTATAATACTATAAATACATTGGTGGTGCTATGCCCGTATCTACTGATTTTCAATTTTGATGCAAGAGGCACACAGTTTAAAATATAATGTTTTACATGAAGTTTGATTTTAGTTCCACCTAAAAAATAGTAGAAGACAAAATATTTTAACACTGTCTGATTAGAGGCTCAACACTGTCTCCTAACATAAAAACCACTCTAAACATGTACCACCTCACATCATGAGAATGGGTTACCGTACGGTTTCTGGTTTACATCATCTGTATTAATAACACTTTCAGCTCAAGTATGATGTATATCCCTATTAAAGCAATGTAAATGTAGGAAGTTTAGTCTGAGAATGACTTGCTTAATTTTTCTTGTTTTGTGATTTGGTGGTACCTAAAAAATGAGATTAGTCACTTCAAAATTGTTTTGTGTTATTTCTATGTGATTTGCTATGTGTAGATATTAAGTTTTAGTTCAGTTCAGTACAGGGTTTGTACTGAATATGTCCCTAGGAGTCAATAGAAACGAATTTCCAGAAAATCATTCAGTACCTTTAACAAAAACAAAGAAACAATTTCAAGTGTTAATTTTAATTACGTTTCTGGATAAGGCTTACACTATTTAACATTCTTGCCTCAAATTGTCCATGAAGAACATAAACTTTACTACTTGTTAAGAACAATTACTATAATTTTCCCAGCAAACACCAAGCATAACAACATCATATGGGAAACACAAATTTAGTAGCTTGTTAACAACAAAATACAATCCTGAGGCTTTTTGTGCTTTGTCCTACATTGAGAAGTAAGGAAGCAACAAAGTGAGACAAGTAATAAAATAGCTGGTACTAAACTTTAAATTAGGTTTAAAGAAGTATTCAAATGTATTAGTCATCATTAAAATTATCATCAAGACTACAGTGTGGAGAAGTTTGTAGTTTAAACCCTTTGCTTTCAAAGTAGGTACCAATTACAATTATAGCTACAGAATAAGTTGGGTGGTTCTGATAAAGACTTTTTCTTGACCAAACTTTCATCAGGCTCCACTGAGACATTTTTAGAATAGGCCTTGGGCCTCATCCTCAAGCTTGTCTAGACAAGCTGTAGAAAAAATCTTGTCAGTTTAGAGAATATCCCCCATCCTTAATATCTGATCGACCTCAATATCTAATCAAATTTCTCATTTCTTACCCTTGATATCTGGTCACCCTGCCCTGACCTGCCTTCAGCAAAAATCTCCCCTCACCTGATGACTCCTCCTGGTAATTTTCCATCTATGAAAGGCCAACCCCCTAAACTGCTCATCGGCCATAAAGCACCACTTGCACATGCTGTATTCAAAATTGACCTTGATTTTTCTTCTCTACTGTGATAGGCTTGACACCTATCTCAATAGTCTTAAATAAATTGCTCCTTATGGTCCTTTTTTTTTTTTTTTTTTGAGGCAGAGTCTTGCTCTGTCGCCCAGGCTGGAGTGTAGTGGTGCCATCTCAGCTCACTGCAAGCTCCGCCTCCTGGGTTCACGCCATTCTTCTGCCTCAGACTCCCCAATAGCTGGCACTACAAGTGCCCGCCACCATGCTCGGCTAATTTTTTGTATTTTTAGTAGAGATGGGGTTTCACTGTGTTAGCCAGGATGGTCTCGTTCTCCTGAGCTCGTGATCCGCCCACCTCGACCTCCCAAAGTGCTAGGATTACAGGTGTGAGCCACCACGTCCAGCCCTTCCTTATGGTCTTAACATTTGTTAGAATAATTTTTTCTTTCATAGTTGCAAGCCTGTATCTGACCCAGTATAAAAGTCAAGAAAATGCGTTAGTTACCAACTTTTTAAAAAAACATAAAATTAATTATGTAATACCCAATTTTTAATATTCAAATCTTTTTGTAAAAACAAAATCAATAGATGTATCTTACTAAGAGTTTGAATTTTACATAATTGCATTGCTGTACTTTAAAATGTTAAAGATAACTGATTTTTTTCACCCCTTCTCAACATAATCTATATCAATATTTAATACATTTTCATCTAATATTCTTTCTGAAAATGTGTGTTTTCAAATTGATTAGTCTTCAAAGCAGCATTGTTTTGCTATTACTGAGCTATAAATGTGTTCACATCTTATACAATATTTAGCATATATTAAATAAAAAGATACAGTAATTCTGCTGCTAAAGCAAAACAAGCAGAAAGTTGATGCTTTATAAGATCCAAATAACACCCAAAGTCATCAACTGTGAAGATTCCTGGGGGCATACGTATGTGTGTTTGAAAGTAGTGATAGTAAGGAGATTGAGCAACATTAATATTGCAATTTATACACTTCTTTTCTCTCTTAAAATTTTTTAAAATTACTTTTATGATAAAAATATAAAATGTTGGCCAGGTGCAGTGGCTCATGCCTGTAATCCCAGTCATTTGGGAGACCAAGACAGGCACATCACAGGTCAGAAGTTTGAGACCAGCCTGGCCAACATGGTGAAACCCCATCTCTACTAAAAACACAAAAATTAGCAGGGTGAGGTGGCGCACTCCTGTAATCCCAACTACTCAGGAAGCTGAAGCACAAGAATCACTTGAACCCTGGAGGCAGAGTTACAGTGAGACAAGATGGTGCCACTGCACTTCAGCCTCGGCAACAGAATGAGTGAGACTTCATCTCAAAAATAAATAAATAATAAAAATAAATAAAATAAAATGTAAAGTTCAATACCTACATTCAATAATTGGCACAACAATGAATACAGGTTTTACTTCAGATACCTACTACCCTGCCCATCATATCATGTCTCTAGAGAAGCTTCTTTCATTTATGTGATTAAAGGGTTGGGCTGAATTAACTGGCTTTCTTCTAATCATCAGAAAGCATTAATGAAGATGTGTGTTTTTCTTTCCAGGCCCACTTCTCTACCAGAGACTAATGTTGCCATTTTATTTTTGTTCAAATGCTGTACACTCTGAGTCTAAATCCTTCTTCAAATCATCACTGTTATCATTCAGCCCTGCACGATTGGCTTCTATCTTTGTGGATAAATTCAGTAAGTTGTTCACATATCTGTTCTCCAACCAACTTCAGATGATCTCATTCTCATGATTTCCAAATTGATGTTGGCTATCAGTCCAAATCTTCAAATTCACATCCCTCATTCTCCCCATTAGCTCTAACCTTTACTTATCTTCATTCTGTATTGACCACCCAGTAATATAACCTCGCTCTTAACCTCATTCAGCACATCCACATCTAACAACTCAAACTTTGTACTTGGCAAGTATAATCCAAACTTCCTGTCTTGTTTTCTTTCCCATTTCTCCACACCCACTAAATCTGTTTTCTAACTTGACTAACAATGCTAATTCCTCAACATCTCTTTTTCTTTAATTAACTCTCTCGTTTCTTTTAAATAGGTTGGTGGCTTCCTGTGCATCTTTGCTGAGGAAACTTTTTTCATCATCTTTTGGATTCTTTGGTACCTATCTAGTTATTTCTGCTGGTTGGGTTCGTGATAGTTCTTGTGTATGATCCATCCAGAGTCCCCTTGTCTTCCTGCATTCTAAGTCTCATTCTCTAGCCTAACATTAGGTACATGAGCCTGTCTTAATCTGCTCAGGCAGCTGTAACAAAATACCATTGATCAGGTACTTTATAAATAACAGAAATTTATTTCTGACAGTTCTGGAGGCTAGAAAGTGCAAAATCAAGGCACTAGCAGATTTGGTGTTTGGCAGGGGCTTGCTTTTTCATTCACAGATGGCACCTTATAGCTAGCTGTGTCCTCACGTGATGAAAGAAATTCAGGTGGCTCTCTGGGGTTTCTTTTATAAGGGTTCAATCCCTGTCATGGGGAGTACACCCTTGTGCTGTAATCATCTTCCAATAGCCCCACCTCCTAATACCCTCACCTAATACCATCATCATATTTTAATACATAAATTTTGGGACTACAGAAATATTTAAGCCAGAGCAAAACCCAAATATTTAATATAGTTAAATAAATATTGTTCTTTGCTTAAGATAGTTATCTTATTCTTTATTTGCCACCATGAATTTTGATAAGTGCACCTGAAAAAACTCAAGGGCCTCACTTGGCTATGGCATAGCGCATATCTGTGTCAGCAGGGAAGGCAAGGCTTGAAAGGAAGTTTGGGCAATCTTTCAAATGATTAATTCATCTATGCCAGTGATTCTTAAAGTTCAAAGCTAGGCAAGGAATCTGTCAATAGTAATATATTTAACAGAAATTATTTTCTTGGAAACAACCAAAGGTAACTTACATTCAGTAAAGAGTGTACTTCAAAGTCCAGAATCTGTAGTTGATAAGTAGTGGTTATTCCATTAGTGTGGCTCCTTTTGGTCTCAAGACCTAAGAACTAAAAGGGAAGAGTATCTGTTTCATGTACACCCAATATCTCCTGGTAGAACGGAAGCACAAAACACACACACACACGTACACCACCACTACCACTTGAGAGGGAAGAATGGCAGTCAAACTACCATCACTAGTCTATAACTATTTTGAGATTCTACTAAGTGTTCACTATATAGGTCTCTTACCTGGAGGTCAGGAAGTTCTGAGGACATAATTCCGATGCAGGATTTTTCTCACTTTGCAAGTAGGTAACCTCTGGCCAGTGATGCCCCCACCCAGGCCTTGCTTGGGTATGCTATGTGCTACAGGAGGTGGTTCATCCATTCAGCCTGCCTGGACCACACCTGGCTTGTGCACCTGTTCAGACCATACCTGGGCTGGGCGTGCCCCAGCTCACCTTTATTATAGCTCGTATCCACATTTGACAGTTTCCAAGTCCTTGTTCCACATCCAGGAAGAATGAGGATATGCTGAAAATTGAATGGTGAGGAGGGAGGAGAATTTTGCGACAAAACAGCTCCCTGTGGAGAGGGGAAGCAGGGGTGGTACCCCCAGCTGAAGTTAGGTGATTTCTCTCCCAGCGTGGCTGAGTCTGGGGCTTTGATGGGCTTAGAATAGTGAAGTGCGTGCTGCTTGGTTTTTGAGTATGCGAAAAAGGTTAAAACAAAGGCACCACTCAAAGGTGGGCATGACGGTATAAAAAACCAATAAGGGAAGGATAGGTATATGTAAAATAGGTGAAGGATGGGGATCAATTAGAGGAAAGCATGTCAAAAGGGAAGACAGGTTCTCAGTCAGGTCTGTGAATTTGACATGTAGCTTGACTTTCAGGCTCTCTTTGGCTTGTAGCTGGGGTTTCACCAAGGACGTGCCCCTATCTGCCTAGATATTTGTCTGCCTCCTGCTGCTATCAATTCTCCTGAGAGAGCATTTTGGTTCACCCTCTTTATTTTCCATTATCCTCTTTGACTCTTTGACCATTTCTAAAATGAGGCTATATAACTTTCATAGCTTGCTTCCTGCTCATAGAAGGTTGGGGACTCACAGGGTACTTTAATTCTCAAAGAGTAAACAGGTTTTTCTAATTCAGGCGCACAGCTTCTTTGGCAAATATTGCTCTTTTGCTGGGTTTGCTTCTAGTCTGTTCTTGTGTCAGTACCATCTGAATGCTTATTTAAAAGTAGAGGTTCCTATCCTGCCCAGTCTCAGGAGGTGAGGTGGAAAACAGCATCTGAGAAATGCGTGTTAGCAAACTTGTCAAAAAGTTTAGTTCTCCGTATATTTGGGGAACTGTTAGATTGAACTGAAGATGATTTTTTTGAGGTAGCAGACCTTTTTAAGTTGTTGAAAGGTAAAAAAAAAAATAGGGTCTAAGTGCCTGAACTAAGGTAGCAACAGAGAAGTTTGAGAAAGAAAGAACTTCCAGAGATACTCTGGAGGTGAACCCCACCAACATTGGAAACACCACACATGGGAGATGTACAAAAATGATAAAGGAATCAATGTGAACTGCAAAATTTTGCATAAGACAGTGTGCTTAGGAACACTTTTTATCAGGATAAAGGTTGAAAAGAAACAGTTGTACTTGTCCATGTGGACGTATCCCTGAAGCCTGAGCAGGGAGGGGGTGTTAATCAAGGGCCATAAAAATGAGGAGATAAAGTGGTTTGCGGTCCTTGAGATGAGAATATTTTAAGCTATTCTTTTCCAGTGCTATTCATTTGAGGTCAGATTAGTCTACCACTTTTTACTCAAATTCTTATGCAAAGCAAGAACTCCTTGAAAATCTTTCATGCACTGGAAAGTGATTGTGGTTCTTGTCTTCTAAAATTATGAGATAGCCTTGAAATGACAATATTCTTATGATGTGTCTTTGAGAAAAAAGAAATTCTATTCTTTCTGTTCTATTTCATTAACCACAACCCCAAAGCCTAAAAGATGTGTGATTCTGTCACATTCTACCTTGTCACAAAACTTGAAAGTAATACTTCTTTTCAGCACTTGGAGTTAATATTCATAAATTAAAAGTAGAAACATACTCAAGAAAAAAATTCCCTAGCCTTGGAATTGATGTCCACCTCAGTCACCAGGTCCCTGGTCAGACAAAAGAAGAGCTAAAATGTGGCTGCAGAGTGTATGTAAGCATCAGCCGTTTGACTACTCAGGCCTTTGTTCACTATTCTTACTTGAAAAAACTCAAGAATTTTAATTATACCTAGCAATGATCTACCGGAAGTATAGAATCACTATCTTGTAAGCTAACCTAAGACTTGCAGCAAAATTTCTCTACTTAATAAAGGTTAAAAAAAGAGGACATTCAATAAATGTGTCTATGCCATAGGAAGATAAAGCAAAAGTGTCCCTGGAGATTCCCTTAAAGGACTCCTCCAATTACTGCAGGGTGCTCTGGGGACATATCAATATATCAGTGTGTCTCCCAGGAGCAATAGATCGGCTTTCTTATCCCAAGTGGGATCATTTTGCCTAACCAAAGTACTCTGACCTTTACTCTACCCCACCGCCTTGTCATTCTTCCTGCCACCACCTACGTCCCCCACCTGTATTTCAAGACAACTCCCAAATTCTATGAGACACCTGTACTTTAATTTAGAAAGTTTAAAAAATCAATGAAAAATATGTAATGTTGATACTATTTTTACTAATTTTATCTGCTGAATATATACACATTTAGTCCCATTTCAAAGACTGGTAATGAAAATTACCATTTCAAAGTAATTTATTTTTGCATTTCAAAAACTCATATGTACACTGCTGCTGTATCTAAGGCAACTATGAACTTTTCATTATTCTATACAGTTTTGTGTATGTCAAATAAAAAAGAAAAATATGTGTGTTTACATATATATGTATATACTTGGCTCTATATGAATCACATTTACTGAGTTTATTTACCTTTTTTTATATTTGTTTGACAGTAGAAAGGAATAGCTCCACAAAGAAGAGGCACATATTTATTTGCTTTCTTAATAGACCTTAATATCCACTTAAGGTCTGCCCTTTATCTTCAAGGTCCTGAAAACTGATCTGATAGCTGAGATTTGTGAGACCCTTCTCAGTTTCTGGCTCTGACATTCCCGACATGGAGCAGAGAGAACGTCCTGTTTTTACAACACGGTTCAGAGCAAATAGCTTGAAGCTATACCAAATGATCTGTAGTCAATAAAACACTGGCATGATTAACAATGATAACAGTAGAAAAATTCTTTCAGAGGTGCAATACTAATGTCTTTTGGAGAATTATTTTATATGAAATGTTCTCACTTCCCCAGCATTAGAGATAATTTCCTTGAACAGAGAAAATGAAATGCTACATTTTGAGCAAAAAACATTTTTGTTGGTCTAATATATGTATATGTTTGGATTATATATACACATATATCTTTATATAAAGATATAAAAAATATTTGGATTATATATACACATATATCTATATACAAAGATATAAAATATATAAATATAAAAATATATATTATATATAAAATATAAAACATAAAAATATATAAAATATATATTTTTATTCTATATATAATATAATATATGTATATATAAAATATACATCTTTATATAAGATTATATATAAGGCTATATATATATCCAAAAGATATATATAAAAGATATATATATCTCTCTCTCTTTCTCCAAATAAACTGCAAAGCATTTTAAATTGTTTGGAACTACAGTAGTGGTTGGAAGCAATTACTAAACAAACTAATACTGAAAAAAAACCCTTAGAAGTAGCGTTCATTGATGAAAAAGTTTTGGTCATTGTTAGGATCTTACAAATATTTCTTCGTTCTGCCTGCCTAGCAGATCCCAAATTAGCTAGTTTTTGAATAATGATGATGTTGGTGATAATAACTTACATACTATAAGAATAAATTAACAGTTATTTTTCATTTGTTTATTTCCCAAAGACAACATAGGCTGCTTAGATATTAATTTCAAGAAATATACTGGAAGATATACTTTTCTTGTCATGTTTTTAAATATTTCTCATTTTCTTGTCCTTTTACTTATTTTCCTAGAGACGTACTAAATAACTAAATAAAGTGGTATGCCTCTAATATGGAAGCAAATTTAGCAGTCTGCAAACATCAGAGAGATTATAAAACAACAATAAATACTTCGTTTATTTATTTGATTATTTAAAATTATAAAAAATAATTTCTTTATAAATCATGCCTCATTTTGTTTTTTTGTTTGCAACCAATCATATAATTTAAACAATTTAAGGCCTTTTTTTGCATTTAACTAAGTCACATGTTCACATTGTGTGTGTACAAATTTAAATATTATTATTTTTTTAATTTTCTTTTTTTTTTTTGAGATGGAGTCTCGCTCTGTCACCTGGACTGGAGTGCAGTGGCGCCATCTCTGTTCACTGCAATATCTGCCTCTTGGGTTTAAGCGATTCTCCTGCCTCAGCCTCCTGAATAGCTGGGACTACAGGCACGCCACCACGCCCAGCTAATTTTTGTATTTTTAGTAGAGACGAGGTTTCGCCTTGTTAGCCAGGATGGTCTCCGTCTCCTGACCTCGTGATCCACCTGCCTCGGCCTCCTAAAGTGCTGGGGTTATAGGCATGAGCCACCACGCCCGGCCCTATGTCAATGTTTTTAAGTTTTAGTATGCTAAATTCATTAGTGGATCATGAAATCCACTTAAGGTATTGTGACTAAGACTTTTCCAAATGAAATATAAGAGGATAGACAATACCATATTGTATTGCACATATTTAAAGTGTTATTATGGATATCTTTTATTCTAGTTTCACATTTAGGTGCAAATGTCTGTGTATACTGGATTACAATTAAAAGATACGCTTTTTGTGAGTTGGTGTTATTTTATTTTATTTTAGATTTAGAGTGTACATGTGCATGTTTGTTATATGGGTATGTCGTGTACTGATGGGGATTAGGCTTCCAGTGTATCTATTACCGAAATAGTGAACATTGTACCCAATAGGTTATTTTTCAAGCCTTGACCGCCTCCCATCCTCCTGCCTCTTGGAGTCCCCAGAGTCCACAGTGTCTATTATTTCCATCTTTGTGTCCATGTGTACTGATTGTTTATCTTCCACTTATAACTGAGAACACATAGTATTTGTGTTAGTTCACTTAGGATAATGCCCTTCAGCTACATCCATGTTTTTGCAAAAGACAAGATTTCATTTTTGGGGCGCTTCATGGTATTCCACAGTGTATATGCAACACATTTTATTTATCCAGTCAACCACTGATGGACACTTTGTTTGGTTCCATGATTTTGCTATTGTGAATAGTGCTGTGCTGAACATATGAGTGAAGGTTCTTTTTTTTTTTTTCATAATTATTTCTTTTCCTTTAGGTAGATACCCAGTAGTGGGATTCCTTGATCAAATGGTAGTTCTATTTTAAGTGGAGAAATTTCCATACTATTTCCCATAGAAGTGGAACTAATTTACTTTCCAGTGAATAAGCATTCTCTTTTCTCTGCATCCATGCCAATATCTGCGGGGTTTTTTTGTTTTTGTTTTTTGTTTTTACCTTTTAGTAATAGCCTTTCTGACTGGTAGATGACGATAAATAATTGTGGTTTTAATTTGCAATTATTTGATGATTAGTGAGGTTGAACATTTTTTCATATGTTTGTTGGCCATTTATAGTTTTTCTTTTGAGAAATATTTGTTCATGTCCTCTGTCCAATTTTAATGGGGTTATTTATTTCTTATGGAGTTATTCAAATTTCTTTGATTCTAGATATTGGTCATTTGTTGGAGGCATAATTTGCAAATTTTTTTTTCATTCTGCAGGTTGTCTGTTCGCTCTGCTGATATTTCTTTTGTTGTGGAGAAGCTTCTGAATTTAAGTTCCGTTTGTCCATTTTTCTTTTGGTTTAATTTGCTTTTGGAGTGTTCACCATAAATTCTTTGCCTAGGATAATATCCAGACAAGTATTTCCCAGGTTTTTTTCTAGGTTTTGTATACTTTGAGATCTTACATTTAAGTCTTTCATCCATGTTCAGTCAGTTTCTGTATATGGTGAGAGACAGGGGTCCAGTTTAATCCTTCTGCATATGGCTAACCGAGATTCCCATCACCTTTTATTGAATAGAGTGTCTTTTCTCCATGGCTCATTTTTGTTGACTTTGTTCAAGATCAGTTGGTTGTAGGTATGTGGTTTTATTTTGGTATTTATTTTGGTATTTATTTTTGGTATTATTTATTTGGTATTTATTTTGATATTCTCTTCCATTGATCTATGTGTCCATTTTTGTATCAATACCTTGCTATTTTACCACAGCCTTATAGTATTATTTGAAGTCAGGCAATGTGATGATTCTGGATTTGTTCTTTATGCTTTGGATTGCTTTGGCTATTTGGTCTCTTTTTTTTTGTCCCACATGAATTTTATGATTTTTTATTCTAATTCTGTGAAAAAATGACATTGGTAATTTAATAGGTATTGCATTAAATCTCTAGATTGACTTGGGCAGTATGGTCATTTTAACAATATTGATTCTTCCAATCCATGAGCATGGAAGTTTACCCATTTGTTTGTATCATCTATGATTTCTTTCATCAGTGTTTTGTAGTTCTCCTTGCAGAGACCTTTAACTTCCCTGGTTAAATGTATTCCTACTAGGTTTTTTTTTTGTGGCTATTGTAAATTGGATTGAATTCGGAATTTGGCTATCAGCTTGAATGTTATTAGTGTATAGAAATGCTACTGATTTTTGTACATTGATTTTGTATCCTGAAATTTTACTGAAGGCATTTATCACTAGGACTTTTTTGGAGCTAAGTTTTCTTTAGGTACACAATCATTTCATCAGTGAACAGAGATAATTTGACTTCTTCTCTTCCAATTTGGATGCCTTTTATTTATTCCTCTTGCCTGGTTGCTCTGGCTAGAACTTCCAGTGCTATGTTGGACAGGAGTGGTGAGAAAGGACATCCTTGTCTTGTTCTATATCTTAGAGGTAATGTTTTCAACTTTCCCTCCCTCAGTATGATGTTTTCTGTGGGTTTGTTATATATGGCTGTTATTATTTTTGTATGTTTGATGCCTAGTTTATTGAGGGTTTTTACCACGAAGGGATTTTGGATTTTATTGAATGCCTTTTCTGCATCTATTGAGATGATCATATGGTTTTTGTTTTTAATTCTGTTTATGAAGTGAATCACTTTTACTGATTTGTGAATGTTGAAGTATTCCTTGCATTCTTGAAATAAAACCCACTTGAATGTTATCAGTTATCTTTTTGATGTGCTGTTGGATTAGGGTTACTAGTATTTTGTTGGGTATTTATACATCTATATTCATCAGGGATATTGGCCTGTAGTTATCTTTTTCTGTTGTGTCCTTGTCTAATTTGGTATTAGAGTGATACTAGTTTCATAGAATGAGCTGGGGAGAAATCCCCCCTCCTCCATGTTTTGAAATAGTTTCAATAAAGTTGGTACCACCTCTTCTTTGTACAGATGGTAAAATTTGGCACTGAATCCATATGGGTTCTGGGCTTTTGTTGTTGTTGCTGGGAGATTTTGCTAAATTGATTCAATTTTATTCCTTGTTATTCACCTGTTCAGGATTTCTATTTCTTCCTGGTTCAATCTTGGGAGATCGTACCTTTCCAGGAAATTGTCCATTTTCTCTAGGGTTTCTAGTTTCTGTGCATAGAGGTATTCGTAGTAGACTCTGATGATCTTTTTTGTTCTGTGGTATCAGTTTTAATGTCACCTTTATCATTTCTGATTGTACTTATTTGAATATTCTCTCTTTTGTTTCTTAATTAATCTACCTACTGTCTCTGAATTTTGTTTAGTCTTTCAAAGAACCAATGTTTTCCTTCATTGATTCTTTGTATTATTCTTTATTTCAATTTCATTTTTGTCTTCTCTGATTGTTATTTTTTTCCTCTGATAGCTTAGGCTCTAGTTTGTTCTTGTGTCATTTTTCTAGTCATTGAATTGTAATGTTAGGTTGTTAATTCGATACCTTTCTATCTTTTTGATATAGGCATTTAATCGTGCAAATTTTATTCTTAGCACAGCTTTAGCTGTATCTCAGAGGTTTTGGTATGTTGTGCCATGATTTTCACTTGTTCTGAAAATTTTTTTATTTCTTCCTGAATTTCATTGTTTACTCAAAGGTCACTCAGGAGTAAATTGTTTATTTTCCATGTATTTGTGTGTTTTGAGAGTTCCTATGGTATTGATTTCTAATTGTATTCCACTGTGGTCTGAGAAGGTATTTGATATAATTTTAATTTTAAAAAAAATTTATTGAGACTTGCTTTATGACCAAACATATGGTTGATTTGTAGAATGTTCCATGAATGGAACCACATTCTGCCATTGTTGGATGAAATATTTTGTAAATGTCCTGTAGGTCCATTTGGTCTGTAGCGTAGTTTAAGTCCAGAGTTTCTTTCTCTCTCTTTTTTTTTTCTTTTTTTTTTGAGACGGAGTCTTGCTCTGTCACCCAGGCTGCAGTGCAGTGGTGCCATCTTGGTTCACTGCAAGCTCCACCTTCTGGGTTCACACCATTCTCCTGCCTCAGCCTCCCGAGTAGCTGGGACTACAGGCACCCACCACCACGCCTGGCTAATTGTTTGTATTTTTAATAGAGATGGTGTTTCACTGTGTTAGTCAGGATGGTGTTGATCTCCTGACCTCATGATCTGCCCACTTCGGCCTCCCAAAGTGCTGGGACTACAGTCATGAGCCACCGCGCCCAGCCGTCCAGAGTTTCTTTGTTGATTTTCTGCCTTGATGACCTCTCTGGTGATGTCACTGTAGTATTGAAAACTCCATGATTATTGTATTGCTATTAACCTGTTTTCTTAGGTCTAGTGTGTTTTGTTTTATGAATGTGGCTGCTCAGGTGTTGGGTGCATATATATTTTGGATAGTTAAATCTTCCTGTTTTATTGAACCCTTTATCATTATATAATGTCCTTCCTTGTCCTTTTTACTGTTGTTGGTTGGAAGTCTGTTTTATCTTAAAGGAGGATGGTTGCTGCTCCTCTCTTGTTTTCCATTTGTGTGATAAAACTTTTTCCAACCTCTCACTTTAAATCTATAGCTATCTTTGGTCTGCAGGTTTGTCTCTTCTGGTTGAGGGGTTTTTTTTTCAATCGAATTTTCCAATTTGTATATTTTAAGTGGAGCATTTATGCCATTTACATTTAAAGTTAATGTTAGTATGTGAGGTTTTGTTCCCGTCATAGTGTTGTTAGCTAGTTTCTTTGGAGTTTCAGTCAGTTAGCTTTGTACTTAAGTGTCCTTTTATGATGGTGAGTATGGTCCTTTTGTTTCCATGTTTAGAATTCCTTTGATCATTTCTTGAAGGACCTAGTCTAGTGGTGACGAATTTCCTTAGCATTCATTTGTCTGGGAAAGACCTTACTTTTTAATTTATGAAGCTTAGTTTGACGGGAAATAAAATTCTTGGCTGACATTTTTTTTTTCCTTAAGTAGGCTAAAAGTAGGCTCCCAGTCTCTTCTTGCTTGCAGAGTTTTTGCTTAGAAATCTTTATCAGTCAGATGGGATTCCTTTGTAGGCAGTTGGATAATTCTCTCTTTCTGCTCGTAAGATTTTTTTCCTATGCATTGTCTTTGGCTAGTCTGATGACTTTATGTCTTGGTGAGGCCTTTCTTGAAATGTATCTTCCAGGAGTTCTCTGAGCTTCTCTTGTATCTGGATATCTAAATATCTCCCAAGACCCGGGAAGTTTTCCTGAATAATTTTCTCAAGTAGGTTTTCCATACTTCTTACTTTTTCCTCTTCTTCCTATTGTGTACCTATAATCTGTGGGTTTCGATGCTTTGCATAATCCCATATTTCTCTAAGGCTTTGTTCATTTTGTAATATTATGTTTTTAATCTAACCAGGCTAATTTGAAGGACCTGTCTTCCAGCTCTAAAATTCTTTCTTTCACTAAGTCTAGACTATTTTTAAAGCTTTCAATTGTATTTTGTAATTCCTTCAATTTTTTTTTATTTTCAGTTCTATTTTTTTCAATGTCAGTATCTTTTCTCAGATCCTGAATTGTTTTTCTGATATCTTTATGTATGTTTTCAGTTTTCTCTTCAATCTCAATGAGCTCCTTTAAAATCAGTATTTTGAATTCTTAATATCATATTTCAAAGATTTCATTTTGGTTAGGATCTGTTGCTGGAGAGTTAGTGTTCATTGGGGCTGTTGTAACACTCAGGTTTTTCATACTTTCATAGTTGTTTCTCTGGTTCTTTGTCATGTGGATAAGCTATCTCTCTTTATTTTTTGAGTTTGCTTTTGTTTGGATGAGGCTCTTTTCCTTCTCAAGGAGGTGTCTATAATGTATGCTGTATAGAGTTTTGGCTTTGGTTCTGGATGCTTTCAGTGGAAAAGAGTCTGTATAAGTTCCTTGATTATAAATATCCTTTGTATGGTGGCTTTCCCAAATGCTGGTTGTAGTAGCAATGTATTGGATGTTTGAGCAGGCTTACTGTATCCTGTGGGGCTAAAATGGTGGAGATGTCTGGAAGCTTATGTCATAGGCCAGTGGGTGATTCTTATGGGTAAGAGCCGGCTACAGCCAATGTGGATGTGTATATAATTGATCCTTAAACGCTAGGAGAAGCTCTCTGTTGCCACAGGTAATGGACTGATCTGTGGAATGCACAGTGGTCTGAGCTCCCTGCTCAGCCACGGAGAGGGGCCCAAGATGGGGAAGCTCACCTCCAGGTTCCCCAATTGAAGGCAAAGCACCAGTTCTGAAAGGTTCTTGGGGGTGGCCACAAAGTATCCAGAGGTGTGTCTAGATCTGGAGTTGGGAAACCTTTGCCACCCCAAGTTATCTGCACAAGAAAATGGGGCAGACTAAACTCCTAATATAGACGTGTCAGTGCTCCAAATGCCTTGATATATGTCCGAGAACCAAGCAGAATATGTGTTACTGCACTAAGGTCTCTGCACTTGAAGAGAGAAGGTATCTGACGCTCCTAATCCAAGTAAGCAGGTGTGCCAAGTGCCTGGAAATATGTCCTGCCATGGGACAGAGAAGTAGCTGCTGCAGAAGGTAGATGGGGTAGATCAAGCTTCTAACCCAGTGGAGCAATTGTGCTTTAAGCTGGATGATATGCCTGGAGAAGTAGCAGAGAAACAACCACTGCAACAAAGTTGTTGCATGGGATTAGAGGGGTAGCTTAAACTCCTAATTCGTGGAGGAAGATGTGCCAAATACATGGAACTACATCTGAGTCTGGAGATGAAGGAGTGCCCCACATCAAATTATTTGCATGAAAAGGAAGTGGTGGCCCAAGCTGCTATTCCATGAGGGCAGGTGCTCCAAAAACCTGGAACTAGGTCCAGGTGTAGAGCAGAGAGTGTGCCACAGCACCAAGATCTCTGCACAGGAAGGATGGTGAATAGAAATAGGTGAATAGAAAGATGAACTAAGTTCTAATTATAAGTCTGTTATATGTCTATGGAACTGAAGAAATGTATGACCCTGTATGCAGTGATTAATGAAAAATTATTTCAGTTGATACCTATTTCCATATTTAATGTGTCAACTGAGAAAATTATTATTTTAAGAGACATCTGTTTGGCATGCACAACTTTAGCTAAAATTATATTTATTCTAGCTGGATTTACTATGCCAGGGTATTTGCCATCCACCTAAAATATTTTATATCTCAAAAGACACTTCAAATAAAAATTAACATGCATCTTAGAATTGTATAGCATTTGTATCATTTTGCTCATATTATTTCATGTGTTTCTTGTAGATGAACAAGAAAACATTTATAAGGCTCTTATTCCAACTTTTACATTGAATTTTTACCAGAACCTATTATGGAAATCATACTAGAATTGTATTTTCACTGCATATAAGTCCCTTACTCTAGATTCATTCTTACAAGCCCGATATGTGTGATTATTACTTATCTTCCAAATCTTGAGTTATAGATGAACAAGGACTCCATTGTTCATTTGTAGCACATATTTTTTCATGCCTGCTTAGATCACATTCTCTACTGAAAGAATGAGTATAGGTTGTCAGATTTATACCACAAACAGTTTTTCCTGTCCATTGCCAATTGAGCTGTAGATGAGTACTTGACCCAAAGAAATCCATCCAACTATAGGTCAAAGGGATAAGGTTTCTTTTGCAAACATCTTCAATTAGTTCATAATGGTCCCTGGAGTTGAATGGTCATGCACATTGGTGGATTGGAGCTCCTCTGACAAAGGAAAGCCAGGGCCAAGCTGAGTTACGGAGATAGACACTACGAATAATCTGAGACAACTAATCTGTTGACAAGCAAAAAACATCAGAAAAAAAAAAAATCTATATAGCCCCAAAAGGGAAGATGGAAGTGTGTGTCATTGATTCTCATACTTTCTTTGTAAGACTTCAAGCAATTGAAGCTAATGTTTTTCTTTTTTTAAAATCAACTGGCTATACCTCTTGCAGCTTGACTTCAATTTGTTATCTTTTAAAAAGCTAACTTTTCTATTTTTGTTCTGTGTGGGTTTCACTTCTTTGTAAAGAAAAAGCTTTGCCATTTTGTATCTGTAGTGAGCGGTAACTCTACAGGATCTATATGTATATTGCACACAGTGTAACTACTTGTTATAACTATTTGAGCTTGTAGAAAAGTAAAATCATTGAAAAGATCTCTAGGATAGAGAGGTGCATTTCTTCTTTCCAGTGGGATTTAATAATTTCCATTAGCAAGAAATTATATTTCCAGTATTCAGATCTAGATACAAAATTGCTTTATGTTCAGACTCTTTAGAATAACTTAACCAGGAAGAAAGTATATATTCGAATACAGTACAGCCCTCTTTCATTCAAATGTTTTTATTCTTTTAATTTTAAGGTCCTTCTTGTCTATTTTATTTTTATATGAGACAAATAAATTGGCTTGGTAAGAGTTTTGCAACTCTTATAAACTTTTTTACATAAAACATGAAGGTTTTTGAGAAGAAACTGGAAAAATTGCTTAGGGTGGCAAGTAGGTTTGGGGAAGTAAATGATTGAGGCTCAGACCCCTTTCATATTTGATGATCAGTACAATTAGACATCTCTGATTATTGAAATATCCTGATTGAAATGCATGGGCAGAAATGTGCAACAAAACCACCCCTTCAAAGGGGTAACACATGAAAAACAAAGGAGTCCAGACCCGTGGCCAAAAAATATTATTAACCTAGAATGTAAGTGGGAAAACCTAGTTCTAGGTATGCTTTGCATCTGTGGCAAGAAATATCTCCTTACCTAGCTGTGTATACACACACACACAGACACACACACACATATTTATTTTTTCTTTTGGGTTGGAGTCTGGCTCTGTCCCCCAGGCTGGAGTACAGTGGTGTGATTTGGCTTACTGCAACCTCCACCTCTTGGGTTCAAGCAATTCCTCTGCCTCAGCCTCCCGAGTAGCTGGGATTACAGATAACGTGCCTCCACACCTGACTAATTTTTGTATTTTTAGTATAAACAGAGTTTCACCATGTTAGCCAGTCTGGTCTCAAACTCCTGGCCACAAGTGATCTGCCTGCCTTGGCTTCCCAAAGAGTTGGGATTACAGGTGTGAGCCACCGTGCCCGGCCTATATTCTATATATTCTTAAATCACATTTTGCAAATGATTGTCGGTGTGAATAATATGTAAAGAACAGTGACACTAGACAGCAATGTGGACCTCGAGGGATGCTGGCTAGACAATAGGTGGAGAGAGACTATCTCTTCCATGCCTCCACCCTCTGATTAGATACTTTCAGACAGGCAATAGCATCATCCTAGCAGTGAACAGAAAATGAGTCAGATTTAGAAAGACTGTTTGATGCAAACGAAACTTGAATATGACAAGAAAATTTGCACTGCAAAGGAGACCAATGACAGCAAGGTCAGTGAAGAATTCCTTCAGTTTCACCTGCCTTTGACTCTGGCTGCAAACTCTGCTGTGATGCCCTCATTTTATTATGGTACACCTGAGCTCTGTGTCCTCTTCTCAGATCCAGTTCTTCTATTGCGTTTAAAATCTTTAGGTAATATTCTTCTTCTCTCTGTAGGAAATATTTCATTACTTTTAAATAGAAAGTTATTACTCATTTGACTTTCATAGCTGGCCAATACCCATTTCTCCAATCTCATTGCCAACATTCACATGTGACATACCCTAAGTCCTCAACCAATGCCCCCCCATTCTCTGGCCATCCTATAGAACCTGAAATGAACCTCACCTACTTCACTAGACTCAGGGACAATTAAAACCAAAGGAGTAAATTATTTAACTACTTCCAGTGTTCAATATTGAATGTTACTGTCCTGAAGTGATCAGGCAAATGTTCTAGAAGAAAAGAACAGTACTTTCGTCTTTAGTTTTACTTATTTATTCATTTATTAATTGAAAAAGTTTTTATTGAATGCCTAGTATATAACAGGTATTGATACAGTCTGGCTGTGTTCCCACCCAAACCTCATCTTGAATTGTAGCTCCCATATTCCCACATGTCATGGGAGGGACCTGGTGGGAGGTAATAGAATCATGGGGTGGGTCTTTCCTGTGATGTTCTCTCTTTTTTTTTTTTTTTTTTTTGGAGGCGGAGGCTAGCTCTGTCGCCCAGGCTGGAGTGCAGTGGCGCGATCTCGGCTCACTGCAAGCTCCGCCTCC
>NW_012121154.1:5979942-6004407 GCF_000951035.1 Colobus angolensis palliatus | reverse complement strand
TAGCTCTGTCGCCCAGGCTGGAGTGCAGTGGCGCGATCTCGGCTCACTGCAAGCTCCGCCTCCTGGGTTTCCGCCATTCTCCTGCCTCAACCTCCCGAGTAGCTGGGACTACAGGCGCCCGCCATCTCGCCCGGCTAGTTTTTTGTATTTTTTTAGTAGAGACAGGGTTTCACCGTGTAGCTCTGGATGGTCTCAATCTCCTGACCTCGTGATCCACCCGTCTCGGCCTCCCAAAGTGCTGGGATTACAGGCTTGAGCCACCGCGCCCGGCCGTGATGTTCTCTTGATGGTGAGTAAGTGTCAAGAGATCTGATGGTTTTATAACAGGGAGTTCCTCTACACAAGCTCTCCTGTCTGCTGCCATGTAAAACGTGTCTTGCTTCCCCTTCTCCTTCCACCATGATTGTGAGACCTCCCCAGCCACATGGAACTGTGAGTCAATTAAACCTCTTTCCTTTATAAATTACCCAGTCTTAGGTATGTCTTTATTAGCATCATGAGAACAGACAAATACAGGTATTATTTATGCAGTATGCTAACCTTGTGTTTCTAAAGAGTGCCAAGATCAAGGTGCCAGCAAATTTGATCTGTTGATTTCCTCTTCTTCATAGACAGTGTCTTCTCCCTGTGTCCTCACATAGTGGAAGGGGAGAACTCTGGCCTTAGCAGCTCCTTATAATGACACTAGTCTCACTCATGAAAACTTTACCCTCATGACTTAATCATCTACAGAGGCCCCATTTCTCTCTCTCTCTCTCTCTCTGTGTGTGTGTGTGTGTGTGTGAGAGAGAGAGAAAGAGAGAGAGAGAGAAAGAATTTTGCTCTTGTTGCCTAGGCTGGAGTGCAATGGCGCAATCTTGGTTCACTGCAACCTCCACCTCCTGGATTCAAGCAATTCTCCTGCCTCAGCCTCCCGAGTAGCTGGGATTACAGGTGCCTGCCACCACGCTTGGCTAATTTTGTATTTTTAGTAGAGATGGGGTTTCTCCATGTTGGTCAGGCTGATATCAAACTCCTGAGCTCAGGTGATGTGCCTGCCCTTGGCCTTCCAAAGTTCTGGGATTACAGACGTGAGTCACCATGCCCAGCCAGCCCCATTTCTTAACACAATCACACTGGGAATTGGGTTTCAACATAGGAATTTTGGGGAAACACAAACATTCAGAATGTAACATCTCATAACTTAAGTACAATGATGTAAAGCTAAAAATACTTAAATACTACTATATACAATATAAAGTTAATGCATTTTATGTTACATGATAAGAGAACAATGAGGGAAGAAAACAAGATATTTCAAGATATTTCCTATAAACACACACACACACACACACACAATCACACGATTCGTAACAAAATAAAGAGGAAATACTCATGACAGTTAAAAAATCTGTTTTAGTTTGCTCAGGCTACCATAACAAAATATCACAGATGGGATGACTTAAACAACAGAAGTTTGTTTTCTCACAGTGCTGGAGAGAGAGGGCTCTGGTGTCTCTTTCTCTTCTTGTAGGACCTCCAGTCCTGCTGGATTAGGGTACACCCTTACATCTTCATTTAATTTCAGTTACCTCCCTAAAGGCCCTGACTCCAAATATAGTCACAGTGGGGTCAGGACTTCAAGATATGAATTTGTAGGGAACAAGTCAGTTTCTAATAGTATTCAATAAATTTTGATCCTTATTTTTATTATACTGCTAAACAATAAATATTTGATTGTTAAATTTATTTGTATTAGTTGGGATATTGAATTTTTGCTTTTAAAATTGTTAAAATGTATATATATGAAATAGATTTAGCATAATTTCCATTGACTAGACAAGCATAGCTTGTTTAATTGTGCTGCATTTTATTGTACTTCACGTATATTCTGTTTTTTACAAATTGATGACAAAACAAGACAAAGAACTAATACTTAAATGTATACTTTTCTAATAATTTTGTTATCTATATTATGGTGTTCATATATATGGTGGAAATGCTACATACCAGTGTATTTCTGTGCAGTTTTTCAACACTGTGTTCATTGATGTCATGTTGGTAGCATGAAATAGGGCATGGTGAGAAAATTGGTACCATGGAAATTAGAAGGCTTGATTTAGGTTTTTGGATGGCTTTGATGTAATAAAATGATGAAGGATATATTAATAATGCAAATTATGTTTAAAAGTTGTTGTATCTGCATCCATTTACGTTGTGAATACTCCAAAAATAGCCTAAAATTTGAAAAAATCTTTCAGTATTCATGAAAGATTATCTTATTCAGCAAAGAAGCCACTCACATCATTGACAAATGAGTGAAGTTTAGACATACATCTTTGTTTTATCACATTTGTCTTACTGATTAAGGTAAAAGGAAATGTCAGTCATATTCATGATGAACTATGATCTTGCATCAGTGACAGGAGCAACTTATTTGCTGAGTCAGATTAAAACCATTTATTTAGTCTGTCTCTTTTGTCACACTATGCTGACAATAGAATCATAAAACCTGAGTGTACTCATATTCAATTTATAGGTGTAAACTGCAAATAAGGTGGGTATAGTCACTTAAAGTAAGTTTTTTTTATTTGTTTGTTTTTTTAGATGGAGTCTTGCCCTGTCATCCAGGCTGGAGTGCAGTGGCACGATCTCAGCTCAGTGCAACCTGGGTTCAAGCAATTCTTCTGCCTCAGCCTCCCAAGTAGCTGGGATTACAGGTGCATGCCACTATGCCAGGCTAATTTTTTGTACTTTTAATAGAGACAGGGTTTCACCATGTCAGCCAGGCTGGTCATGATCTCCTGACCTAGTGATACACCCGCCTCAGCCTCCCAAAGTGCTAGGATTACAGGTGTGAGTCACCACGCCTGGCCTAAAGTAGTTTTATGTCTAAAATTACATAATGTAGTTCTCAGCAGGGCTTTTTATGTTAGCAATCTAGTGGTGGCATTAATTTTGCTAACATTTGTAAATGCATACTTTTTTAGCAAGGTGATCATTAAGTTTCTAGCATATCACTTCCCCCAAGTCTCACTCAAGAGACTTTTAACTTGCTAATTTGGAGTGGACATAGGAGTGGCAGTAAACAGTAATGAAACATTAACAGTCTAATTTTTATAGTTATAACAAGAAAAAACTGTTATTACAATCCTTAGGCTTGCATGAACTAAATATATATTTTAGTGAGCAGAGGGCTCTTTTCCCATCTCTTTCCCCTCATCACTTCTTTCTCATGGATCAAATATGGATATGGCTAGTTTGAAGTGAAGAGGAGTAGAAAGTCTGTGAAGTACCCATCACTCTTGAATATTTGAGTGGAAAGCCATTGTTGGAAATGGAGTCTTGGAACAGAAACTTCCCACTTAAGACAACATCGACCTTTCCCCTGCATGACAATGATGCCTCCTCAATAAATATAAAGCAGAATTTTTTTTAACCCATTTCCTAACCAACATACTTGGGCTGTCATTGATTTTTTGTTTATGTCTCTTAATAGGCTCTTTCTCCCTCTTTCTTTCTCTGCTCTGCTATTAACTATAACAGAGTTCAAAAATTCTAGCACTGTGGAAACATTTTTCCTGGAACTTAATATAACTACTGTCTCTGCAGAAGTGAATGCTAAGGTTGATAACTGAAGCATTAGGTTACTGGTCAAAAAGGTGAGCACTTGTTAGGAGGGGTAGGAGAGATGAGCTGACTAGTTTTAGGCATTTTCAGGCAGAGTGCACGTGGGATATGTATCTGTCTAGTCCATTTAGGCTGGTATAACAAAATACTGTACCTCATTGGCATATAAATAAGAGAAATTATTTCTCACAGTTCTGGAACCTGGGAAGTCCAGGATGAAGGGGCTGCAGATTCAGTGTCTGGCAAGCGCCCACTTTCTGGTTCATTGAATAGTGCCTTCTTGCTGTATCCTATCATGGTGGAAAGGGAGAGGGAGCTCTCTCAGGTCTTTTATAAGGGCACTAATCCTATTTATGAAGACTTCAGCCCCATAACCTGATCACCTTCCAAGAACCAAAACTCATAATACCATCCCTTTGGGGATTACGATTTCAACACATGATTTAAGGGGGCCATAAAGACTCTGGCTACTGTATTATTTATTCTTTCTTTTTTTGAGAATAAGAAAAACAGATATCTGTGTAGCAGTTTATGGTATATGTAGGGTGTACATCTTATTTAAATGCCACAATCCCCACCACAACTTGTTTTAAGGGGTGATATTTGTATCTCAATTTTATCTCCAAGGAAACTGTGAAACTGTGACTTCAGGAAATAAAGTAATACTTTGAAAATACCATTTGAGTAGTAAGAATAAAGAAGAATCTTGAACTCAAGGCTTTTGATTACAAAGCTCAGTTTCTTTTCATCAAATTATGCTGTAACCCTTTTAGAACAATGCTTTGCTATATGTAATGATGCCACATACCTTTCTGAAATTTCTATATGGAATTACATTCGATTTATTTGTTTAGTTCATTAATAGTAAAATATTTAGAATGAGCAAAATTAAATATGTTTTATTTATTTTAACCATATTTTTCTCACATCTTTAGCTTTTGCCACAATTTCATCTTAAAGGTAGGGAGCCTTTAAAGTGTAAAGACAGATATGTGCTGTATTTTTTTGTTTGTGTATATGGATATTATATACTATAAAATAGGTTAAATTGTCTTTTAATTTTTTTGAAATGTAGTGTAAATATTTCTATCTTTTAAAATTTTGCACTTTGAAAAACTGCACTGTATGAAAAGCTTCTTTTTGAAATATATGATTGAAATAAAAGAATTTTTTTAGCAATAAAAAGAAATTCTGTAATTATACTCTCAGGTTAGAATATAAGAAGCAAAGAAATATAGTATGCAGTCCAGTATGTAGCCACTACTCATATATGAATACTTAAATATAAAATGATTAAAATAAAATAAAATGTCAAACTCAATTCTTCACTCTCACTAGCCATATCTCAAATGCTCAATAGCCACATGTGACTAGTGGCTACCATGTTGAACAGCACAGATATAGAATATTTCATTCAAAGTGGAAAATTATATCAAAAAGCACTAGGATATAATCAGCACTACGATTTAGAGTAGGGCCTGAGAATGTTAATGGATCACAGCTATATCCATTTGTTTACAAGTAGTTTATAGCTATCCTGTCACCAGAAACAGCAGATTTTGAACAGTTGCAAGAGAGATCTTATGGCTCATGAACACTAAAACATTTATTATTTGGTACTTTACAGAAAACAATTTGCCAGACTCTGACCTAGAACATCTTTTATAAGCAATTGTTGGTATGAGTTTCTGGCTAAAATATCATTTTTGCATGACTAAATCTTTTGCCTTCCTAATTCTCCTCTTCCTTCTCCTTCCTTCCTTCTCTCTTTTCTCTTATTTCAATCATATATTTCTTTACTTAAGGAATTTCTTGGTAACTTGATAATGAATAGAAGAGCTTTGACTTACATTCATAAATACTTTTATAGTTTTTAGTCACCAAGACATTACAGTAAAAATACAGTAGTGTTTTTAATAATGTCAGAGAATATCATTATTCTGACATGTGATACTGGGATTGGAAAGGAAGCAATCATTCTCTTTTATGGACTTGAATAAAGAGGAAAGTCCTCTAGGAATTTAGTCTTATACATACTTTTTTGGTTTTTTTTTGCAAGAGAAAGTTCAGATTTCTAGTATTGATGCATACGACTACTTTTCAGTTTAGGTTAATTTATTTTAAAAAACTATCTCTAAAGATAGGATGAAAAACTGTTCAGTTTTCTCATTCAATTCTTATCTAAAAACATTCCAAGACCCTCCTCAGCTCTTTGGCATAATAAAATGAATAGGAAAGAATTTTCTTTGATCTCATTTGGAACAATAATGTCTACATAACATACAATTTACTTGCAAAAAAATTTCCCTTGCTGCTTGAGAATAAACGTAGTTAAAATTTGAATTCGACTAAAACCCTAAACTATGTAGTAATTGCCAATGAAATTTTTCTGCTTATTAGCAGTAATAGCTGCCTGGTAAGAAAATCTATTAGGCTTTTTTCACACATGGCAAAGCGAACATTCCTTTGACTCTGGATGGATAAAACAATTTATCTAACATTTGGGTGGGTCCTTTACTGTGCATCATTTCATTCATTTTACCTAGTATTTAAGAAATAACTGAGACATGATAAAATGGGTTATCTCCCCCATCTAATACAGTATAATAGTCACATACACCCACTTGGCATTTACACAGGGTTATATAGGAAAGAATTCATGACACAGTGTATCCTAGCTCTGCTTCTTAGTAGCTGTGTAATCTCCCACAAGTTACTTAACTTTTCTGTTTTTCAGATTTCTCATCTACAAAACAGGGATTAAAAAGTGTGCATATGGCATGGGCTCATTTGAGAATGGAATGAATTAAATACTTGTGAAATCCTTTCAGTAGTGCCCCAGTAAGCGCTCCCTAAATGTTAGAGAGAACAGTGTTATTCCTGGTGGAAAAATAACATGCATCAGAACCAGTCAGTTTTGTCCTTAAATCCTAGTTCTTGACTTCTTGTCTTGTTAAACTCATTGAGTCTCATCTTTTTCATCTATCAAATGAATATAATACCTAGTCTCAGTAGTTGTAGTAAGGTGCAGTGACAAAATATGTAGGATCCCTGGCATATAACAAAATGCTAATAAGTGGCAGTTTATATTAACATAATTGTGTAAATAGGAAGACTACAAATTATCTGACTTGTTTAGTTAGTCAGACCAGCCAACGTATATACAGTTTTAAGCTCATTTCCCCAAATATCCTCTGAGACAAGCCTTGTTAAAACTGTTGAACAAACGTCTAACCAGTGAACTTTGTGCTTGCCTTTCAAGAAAGGCGTACTCTTTCCCTTTGCCAACACACGGCTTCCACTCCTGTGGAGTTAAGCTGAGAAACATGACTTCATAGACCATGAGAATTGCATGCAGGCTGAAATTATGGAGAACAAGCTCCTCATTCACAGATGAGGTCAGTGAGATTCAAAAAGGTTAAACTATCCCCCCAGAGTTGCACAGCTATTTGGCCAAATTTCTTCCAGGAAGCTGGACTGACCCCAGCCCAAACTGTTTCTTCCATTACATTGCATTTAGTATTTATATATGCTCATTTTGGATACTTGTTTATATTGCTTCAGGGATATTCTCTCTAGCATAGGCATATAAATTTTCCCCAAGTCCTATGATTCTTGAAAAGCAGAGTCTTGTTGGTTTTTTTTTTTTTTGGTCCCTGTTAAGCAAATGCATTAGTGTTATAAACAAATTGATGAATATTTATTTAATCAGTGAAATTGTTATATGTTTCATATAGACTGAAAATTCTAGTATATGAGGAGGAGGTGGAGCAAGATGGTCTAACAGAAGCCTCCAGTGATCATCCCCACCATGCGGGAACACCAAATTGAGGAACTATCCACAAGACAAAACAAAACAAAACAAAAACATTTCATAATATCCAAAAGTCAGGTGAGTGATCTCGGTAAGAGGCACTGGAAGGGGCAGGAAAGACAGTTTTGAAACACCTACAGCACTCCTCCCCTGTTCCCTGGCAGCAGCCACATGGTGCGGAGAGAATCTGTGCTCCTGGTGAAGGGAGAGTGCAGTGGCTATGGGACCTTGCATTAGAACTCAGTGCTGCTGTGTCACAGCAGAAAACGACATGGAGCAGAGCTTGACTGGCACCAATGGAGAGAGCATTTATGCCAGCCCTAACCAGAGGCAAATTGTCCTTCCCAGCTGTGAAAACCTGAGTTCTAGCTAGCCCCAACACTGGTAGCTAAAGCACTCTGGGGTCCTAAATAAACCTGAAAGGCAGTCTAGGCCATAAGGACTGTAGTTTCTAGACAAGTCCTGGTGCTGTCCTGGACTCAGAACTAGTGGACTTGGGGGCATATGATCTATTGAGATACCAGCCATCGTGGCCAAGGGTGTGTTTGCATCACCCCTCCTCCAACCCCAGGGAGTACAAGTCACAGTTTCAGTTCCGGGAGAGATTCCTTCCCTCTACTTGAGGATAGAGAGGGGAAGAATAAAGAGGACTTTGTCTTACAACTTGGATACCAGCTCAGTCACAGTAGAATAGGGCACCAGGCAGATTCCTAAGGCCTCCATTCCATGTCCTAGGTACTGGAACATTTCTAAACGCACTGTGGGCAAGAAAGGAACGTGCTGCCTTGAAGGAAGGAGCTAGTCCTGGCAGAGGTAATCAACTGCTGACTAAAGAGCCTTTGGGCCCTGAATAATCAGCAGGGGTACTCAGGTTCTACTTGCCGTGGGCCTTGGGTGCGACTCAGAGGCATACTGGATTCAGGTGAGACCTGGCACATTCCCAGCTGTGATGGCTATAGAGAGAGGCTCCCTTCTGCTTGAGGAAAGAAGAGGGAAGAGAAAAGGGAACAATTTTCTTACAGCTTGGGTACCAGCATGGCCACAGTGGGATAGCACCAAGCAGGCTCCTGAGGTCCCTGATTCTAGGCGTTGGATCCTGGATGGCATTTCTGGACCTCCTCTGGGCCAGGAGGGAGCTCACTGCCTTGAAGAGCAAAACTCAGAACTGGCAACATTGACCAACAGCTTACTGAAGAGCTCTTGGGCCTTGAGGGTACATCAGCAGTGTCCAGGCAGTACCTGCCCTGGGCCTGGGATGGTGATGGTTACTGGAATGAGACTCCTCTGTGTAAGGAAAGGGGAGGGAGGAGTGAGGAAGACTTTGTCTTGCAGCTTGGGTGTCGGCTAGAGCACCAGGAAGATTCCTAAGGCTTCTGACTCCAGGCCCTGGTTCCCAGATGCATCTCTGGATGCACCTGGGGCCAGCGGGAACTCATTGACCTGAAAGGAAGGACACAAGTCTGGCTGGATTTGCCACCTGCTGATTGTAGACCTCTTGAGTTGCAAGGAAACATAGGTGGTTGGCAGACAGTAGTAACTGCAGGCCTTGGGAGAAACCGATGCTGTGCTGGCTTCAAGTCTGAGCCAGTGAAGTTCCAGTGGTGGTGGCCATGAGCATGCTCGTGTCACCCATCCCCCAGTTCCAGGCTGCTCAGCACAGAAAGAGAGGGTGTTTGGGGGAAAGTAAGGGAAGAGAACACAAGTCTCTGCCTGGTAATTCAGGGAATTCTCCTGGATCTTAGTCAAGACCACCAAAGCAGTACTTCTGTGAGTCTGCAAGAACCACAGTGTTACTGGGTTTGGGTTACCCCCTAAAGCAGATATGGCTGCAGTTACCAAAGACTTAGATCACAACATGCAAGTATTTTAAAATACTTACAAAGCCTTCCCCAAAAGGACAGGTACACACAAGCCCAGACCGTGAAGACTATAATAAATATCTAACTGTTCAGTGTCCAGACACTGGTGAATATCCACAAGCATCAAGCCCATACAGGAAAACATGACCTCACCAGACAAACTAAATAAGTCACCAGTGACCAATCCTGAAGAGAGAGAGATATAACTTTTCAGACATAGAAGTCAAAAGAACCATTTTGAGGAAAAAACATCAGACTTAATCTGCACTATAGACCAAATGGATCTAATAGATATTTACAGAACATTTTATCCAGTAGCTGCAGAATACACATTTTTCTCCACAGCATATGGTTCATCATCAAGGATAGACCATATTTTAGGTTACAAAACAAGTTTCAAAACAGTCAAAAAAATTGAAATAAACATCTTCTTTGAGCACAGTGGAATAAAACTACAAATCAATAGCAAGAAGAATTTTGGAAACTGTATAAACACAGTGAAATTAAACAATGTGCTTCTGAATGACCAATGGGCCTATGAAGAAATTAAGGAAATTAAAATACTTCATGAAGCAAGTGAAAATGGAAACACAATATACCAAAACCTGTGGAATACAGTGAAAGCAGTAATGAACATTTTAGCAATAAGTGCCTACATCAAAAAAGAACAACTTAAAGAAACTAATTATGCATCATAAATAATTAGGAAAGCAAAAGCAAACCAAACTCAATTAGTAGAAGAAAAGAAATAATAAAAGTCGTAGCAGAAATACACAAAATTGAAGTGAAAAATAACAAAAAAACAACAATCAAAAATTGGTATTTTGAAAAGATAAACAAAATCAACAAAACTTTAGCCACACTAACTGGGTAACAAAAAGAGAAGACTCAAATAAATAAAATCAGAGATGGAAAAGGAGACTTCACAACTGATGGTATGGAAATTAAAAGGATCACTAGTGGCCGGGTGCAGTGGCTTATGCCTGTCATCCCAGCACTTTGGGAGGCCGAGGCGGGTGAATCATTTGAGGTCAGGGGTGTGAGACCAGCCTGGCCAACATGGTGACACCCCGTCTCTACTAAAAATTCAAAAAAATTAGTCTGGCATAGTGGCAGGCACCTGTAATCCCAGCTACTGGGAGGCTGAGACAGGAGAATCACTTGAACCCAGGAGGCAGAGGTTGCAGTGAGCCAAGATCGCACCACTGCACTCCAGCCTAGGTGATAGCATGAGACTCCGTTTCAAAAAAAAAGTACCACTAGAGGTTACTATGAGCAACTGTATGCCAATAAATTGGAAAATCTGGGAGAAATAGATAAATTCCTAGGCACATACAACCTACCAAGATTGAACCATGAAGAAATGCAAAACCTGAGCAGACCAATAACAAGTAATGAGATCTAAGCCATAGTAAAAATTCTCCTGGCAAAGAAAAGCCAGGGAACTAATGGCTTCACTGCTAAATTTTATCAAACATTTAAAGAACTAGTACTGATCCTACTCAAACTATCCTGAACAATAGAAATAAAAGGAATACTATCAAACCCATTCTATTAGGCCAGTATTACCCTGATATCAAAACCAAAGACACATCAACAATGAAAACTATAGGCCAATATTCCTGATAAATATGAATGCAAAAATCCTTAACAAAATACTAGCACATTGAATGCAACAACACATTCAAATGATCATTCATTATGACCAGTGGGATTTATTTTAGGGATACAAGGATAGTTTAACATATTCAAATCAATCAATGTAATACATCATATTGACAGAATGAAGGATAAAAACCGTATTATCGTTTCAATTGATGCTGAAAAATCATTTGATAAAAATCTAACCTACCTTCATGACAAAAACTCTAAAATAAACTGGGTATAGAAGGAACATACCGCACCTATCAACTCATCATCTAGGTTTTAGGCCCTGCATGCATTAGGTATTTTTCCTAATGCTGTCCCTCCCCTTTTACCCCACCTCCTTATGGGCCCCAGTGTCTGTCATTCCCCTCCCTGTTTCCATGTGTTCTCATTGTTCAACTCCCACTTATGAGTGAGAACATGTGATGTTTGGTTTTCTGTTCCTGTGTTAGTTTGCTGAGGATGATGGTTTCGAGCTTCAACCAGGTTCCTGCAAAGGACATGAACTCAATCATTTTTATGACTCCATAGTATTCCATGGTGTTTATATGCCACATTTTCCTTATCCAGTCTATCACTGATGGGCATTTGGGTTGGTTCCAAGTCTTTGCTATTGTAAATAGTGCTGCAATAAACACACCTGCGCATGTGTCTTTATAGTAGAATGATTTATAATCCTTTGGGTATATACCCAGTTATGGGATTGCTGTTTCAAATGTTTTTTCTGATTATAGATGCTTGAGGATTCACCACATTGTCTTCCACAATGGTTGACTAATTTACATTCCCACCAACAGTGTAAAAGCATTCCTATTTCTCCACATCCTTGCCAGCATCTGTTGTTTCCTAACTTTTTAATGATTGCCATTCTAACTGGTGTGAGATGGTATCTCATTGTGGTTTTGATTTGCGTTTCTCTGATGACCAGTGATGATGAGCATTTTTTCATATGTTTGTTGGCCGCATAAGTGTCTTCTTTTGAGAAGGATCTGTTCATACACTTCACCCACTTTTTGATGTGGTTGTTTTGTATTTTTCTTACAAATTTGTTTAAGTTCCTTGTAGATTCTGGAAATTAGCCCTTTGTCAGATGGATAGATTGAAAAATTTTTCTCCCATTCTGTAGATTCCATGTTCACTCTGATGATAGTTTCTTTTGCAGAGAAGAAGCTCTTTAGTTTAATTAGATCCCATTTGTCTATTTCAGCTTTTGTTGCAATTGCTTTTGGTGTTTAAGTCGTGAAGTCTTCTGCACATTCAGCACACTTATCCCAGAAATTAAAGTAAAACTTAAAAAAAAAAAAGAAAAAACAACTCACCATTAAAAAACTAAAAAAAATTATGAAAAAAGTCAGGATATCAATTACTTTTGGAGGAAGAGTGGAAGGGTGAAAAGGGTTATGGCTGGGATGGACCACATGGAGAGATATGAGGTGATTATGGAAGTTTTACTTCTTGGCTAGCATGATGGTAAGGGTGTTCATCTCATAATAATTAATAAACTTTATTTTGTGAAAAAAAGAAGGAACATAACTCCATACAATAAAAGCCATATATGACAAATTCCCAGGTAATATCACACGTAATTGGAAAGAAAAAAGTCAAATTATTCTTGTTTGGAGATGATATGATCTTATATTTGGAAAAACCTAAAGACTTCAACTAAAAAAATTGGAACTGATAATTCAGTAAAGTTGCTGCCTACAAAATCAACATACAAAAATCAGTAGCATTTCTATATGCCAACAGTGAACAATCTGAAAAAGAAATCAAGAAAGTTATCTCATTTATAATAGCTACAAATAAAATTAAATATTTAGGAATCATCTTAACCAAAGAGGTGAAACATCTTTACAGTGAAAACTATAAAATACTGATGCAAGAAATTGAAGAGAACTCAAAAAAATGCAAAGATATTTCATATTCATTGTTGGAAGAATCAGTATTTTTAAAATGTACATATGTAACCAAATCAATCTACAGATTCATTGCAACCCCTATTAAAATACCAATGACATTCTTCATAGAAGTAGAGGAAAAAATTCTAAAATTTATATGAAACCACAAAAGACCTAGAATAACCAAAGTTATTCTAAGCAAAAAGGACAAAACTGGAGGAATCACATTACCTGACTTCAAATTATACTGCAGAGCTATAGTAATGCAAATAGCATAGTACTGGCATAGAAACAGACAGACCAAAGGAACAGAATAGAGAACCCAGAAATAAATCCGTATGTCTACAATGAACTCATTTTTGATGAAGATAGCATACATTGATAAAAAGATGGTCTCTTCAATTAATGGTGCTGGGAAAACTAGGTATGTCTATGTAGAAGAATGAAATGGCATGCATCTCTCTCACCATATATAAAATCAAACCAAAATGGATTAAATATTTAAATTTAAGACCTCAAACTATGAAATTACTAAAAGAAAACATTGGCAAAAACTCTCCAGGACATTATAGAGTTTCTTTCCTTGAGAACTACCCATAAACACAGTCAACCAAAGCAAAAATGGACAAATGGGATTGTATCAAGTTATAAAGCTTCTGCACATCAAAGAACACAATCAACAAAGTGAAGACACAACCCACAGAATGAGAGAAAATATAGGCAAACTATCCATCTGACAAGGGATTAATGACCAGAATCTATAAGGAACTCAAACAACTTAATAGGAAAATAAAATCTAATAATCTGATTTAAAAATGGGCAGAAGACTTGAATTTCTCAAAAGAAGACATACAAATGGCAAACCAATATATAAAAGAGTTCTCAACATAATTAATCAGTAGAGAAATGCAAATCTGAACTACAATGAGATATCATCTTACCCAGTTAAAATGGCTTTCATGCAAAAGACAGGCAATAGCAAAATCTGGCAAAGATGTGGAGATAATGAAACCCTCATGCACTGTTGATGGGAATGTAAATTAGCACAACCCCCATGGAGAACATTTTGTAGGTTCCTCAAAAAAACTAAAATAGAACTTCTGTATAATCCAGGAATTCTCTTAGTAGGTTTATATCCAAAAAAAAAAAAGGGAAATCAGTATATTGAAGAGATGTCTGCACTTTCATGTTTATTGCAGCACTCTTCACAATACCCAAGATTTGGAAAAAGCCTAAGTGTTCATCAATAGATGAATGGATATAGAAAATGTAGTGAATATATACTAATGGGATTCTATTCTGCCATAAAAAAAGAATGAGATTCTGTCACTTGCAATAACATGGATGGGACTTCAGGTCATTACATGAAGTGAAATAAGGCACAGAATGACAAATGATGTTTGTTCTCACTTATTTGTGAGAGGCAAAAAAATAAAAAACAATGAACTCAAGGGGATGGAGAGTAGAATAATGGTTACTAGAGGCTGGGAAGGGTAGTTGGAGGGGGAATGGTTAATGGGTACAAAAATAGAGTTAGATAGAATAAATAAGACTTGATGTTTGATAGCACAGTAGGGTGACTATGGCCAACGATAATTTATCGTGTATTTAAAAATAACTAGAAGAGTATGATTGGATTGTTTGTAACACAAAGAAAAAATAAATGCTTGAGATGATGAATATCCCATTTACCCTGATGTGATTATTATACATTGTATGCCTGTATCAATATAACTCACGTACCCCATAAATGTATATATACCTACTGTGTACCTAGACATTTTTTAAAAAGAATTTTAGTGTATGGGGGGCAAAGTATCTAATGTAATTTATGTAAGTACTCTCTTTCCAATCAATCTCCTTACCTCTATTTTATGCATTAAAATACAACAAACGCACAGATACATGTATACATGCTCAGAGCTAGTTCCATTTTGTTGTTCATGTTGTTATTTATGAACAATGAATGCTTTATCACAGTGATTTGGGTGGAGAAAGGACTTTATAAATAACACACATTAAAATACCGATATGTTTCTTTGCTTTCCATTCTCCAGCTACCACAATCACGAGCCAAGGTATATGTCACGTTGCAATTTTGACACAGCTACTTTTATGCAACATAAAAACAGTTAAATGTCAAACTGTTAAAATTACTAAGTAGTGTATGAGGTTGATTTCCTCAGTCATTTCCTTTAGCATACACTGTCTCTGATCCTAAGTGATAATGACTATTTCTTGGGATCACAGATATGTTGAGGCTCAAGTGATCTGGGTTAGAAGCCAGGGATAAGAGATGCCAGAAAGAAGGTCAATGCAATGAAATGAGCTAATGCCATTCATATATGTTGCCATTATTGCATAATAAAAAATCAATGATTTTATATTGCTCCATATTAATCAGACCATAACAACTGTATCAAATAGGCCTCAACAAAAAGTCTTATTTTATTTAGTTGATATTAATGAGAATAATTATGTTCTTTAGGTAATTTGGGTTAGGAAACATAAAGATTTCTCTATTAAATAATTAGACTAACTTAGACTATATAAAACTTTGAATGTGTTTTAAAATGTATCATGTTTACAAATGAGGTTTAGAATCATGTTGATGAGGATTACTAATGCAATTAAGCAAAGACTATTTGTTTCAATGAAGACAAATCACATGTGGTTAGTTAAGCAGAAAAAGGCATTATTGAAGAGATCTCTGGTACCTTCCCAAATCAGCAGGAAGTCAATAGAGCTGGGCTGAAAAAAAAAACAGCAGGGTGTAAAGGAGGCCAGGCAGCCAAGAGCCCAGCCACTATCTCATCATATGCTCAGGCTTTTTAGAAAATTGTCCCTGGTGCCAGGACCACTGGATGTGCCCTACTGAGCTGTTTGAAGTCAATACAGCTGCCAATGTGGTCAGTGGACTCTAGCTATTTTTGTTGCCACCACAATGTTCCAAAGGATTTGTAAACTATCAGACAGCGCAGAAGCACAGGCCTGGGCAAGGGAATCTGACTGGCAGAGCAGAGGTCCCAAGCCCAAGCTGAATCACATGCCTGCATCTGAGCTGCCAAGGGCTTCTGACCCTTTCTGCTTCAGAGAAAGACTCTTCACCAAGCCTCAAAAAGTGTCAGACTGCTCAGTCATAGAAAGAGCATTCTGATGCTCATCAGTCAAAAAGTAAAGAATAGCCATCTCACTGTTTCTCTCTTGTTGGTTTTGATTTCTTCCTCTCTCTATATTTTTAAGTTAAATGGTTAAACTCTTCTGAACGGCTATCTGGACTCCTTCCTGAGTTTCCTAGGCATTGACAATGCTCTGTACTACTAATAATTTTGTTTTCCATAACTGTTCTTGCTAAACATTTCAATGTTTTATTTCTGTATCTTATTTAGCTTTGGCTCATGATCAATAGTGAAGAATTGAATTGCACCAAGATAATGTTTTCATTATAAGGTGACCTTAACAGCTGGATTTAGCTAAAAGTGTGAGGTTATGCAGATGGAAAAACTGATCTAGTATCCAGTTATTAGGTAGCCGCCTTTTCATTAGCTATTAGATGTGGTATTTAGTTGACACAGAATGTACAGTTGGTACACAAACAGCAGAAAATTGCCATTTGTTCTAAGACCTTGTTTGCTCTCTCCACAGTATTAGCATTAGCATATCAGTGAATGTAACACATCCTTGTTAGCTTCCTTGATCTGTTTCTCAGACAATTGTCTCTTCACGCCTAAATGCATTTGTTCAGCTTTTAGTACAGGCGTGCAAGACATATGCCCTTGAGCACATGCACGCACACACACAGGCACACATGCACACACACACTAAGCTACTGTTTTTGCTACCCATCTGTTGGTTACAAACAGAGCTATATCAGGAAAATTATAAGCAGCAATAGAGCTGAACTCACCTTTTCATGAAAAACAGAAAAATTCTATAGATATGTCTATTCAAATAGTACGCATTATGTCTATAAATGTTAACCCTGAAAATAAATTTTTTATGTCTCCTATGTGGCATATAAATCAAGGTAATTACATTTATTTACAAACACCCTGAATCATTATCTTAAGAGCTAAAAGCATTTTGAATTACTGAGATAAAAGCTACTCAGTTCATAGGACCAGATCTTTGCTGTATCAATCTTATTGCTATCCAAATAGACTCATTTACCTCTCTTTGTTGATTAAGACACCCATTAGTAGAAAAGCATATATGTTGACTATGTAAAATAAGTTGGATTTATGAAGGTTTAGATATTAGCAATCAAGAGTATTAAAAATAAATGTACATGCAAGAAAAATGGAAAGGGAAAGGAGAGAAGAGGAGGGTAGTATAAGCAAATTAAATCACTTTAAATTCATTGAAGAGCCTTATCTAATACAGGTTAAATTTAATAAATCATAATATCATAAGAAAAACCTATCATTTAGAACTATACCGTTTATCTGAAGAATTGTGAATGGAAAAGTCAAATATACTTACCCCTTAAGATTGAAATTTTGGATTGATGTTTTATATACATGCAGAGAGAGAGAAGAGGAGGCAGACGTATAAATGGTGATTAATTTTTATTTTTTAACTTTAAGATTTTATTGTTTTGTATACATGTGTACACATTAATATAAAATGAAATATGCTAAATGAAAATATGCTAGATAAAAACCCACAATAAAAAAGAAAAGCCAATTTTGAGGAAACAATTTTAGTGAACAAAAATATTCACAGATAACAAGGTGCATGCATCAAGCTTCTTTGGATTGGGATAGAAGAAAATGAGAACAAAACAACGGGAGTACAATAACGGGGTTAACCAAGGAAATGATGGTATGATTATATGATTTACTTCTTTGCCATTATGATAGATGAAGTTATTTTATTTTATTTTATTTTATTTTTTGAGACAGAGTTTCACTCTTGTTGCCTTGGCTGGAGTGCAATGGCGCGACCTCTGCTCACTGCAACCTCCGCCTCCTGGGTTCAAATGATTCTCCTGCCTCAGCCTTACGAGTAGCTGGGATTACAGGCACCCGCCACCACGCCCAGCTAACATTTTTGTATTTTTAATAGAGTGAAATAATTTTGTATTTTAATAGAGACAGGGTTTCACCATGTTGGCCAGTCTGGTCTCAAATTCCTCACCTCAGGTGATGCACTTGCCTCAGTGCTGCGATTATAGGCGTGAGCCACTGTGCCGGGCCGAGAAATGAAGTTTTAAGTGTAAGTTTTATTGACTGCATGTCCATTAGACCTAGGATTGTACCGTATCACAGAAAATTCCCCAAAGAAGTGATTTAACTAAAAAAGTTTAATTTCTTCAGCCATAAAAGAAGTCCGAGGAGTGCACAGGCCAGGACTAGCATGGAGCTCAGTCTCCTCTCTTCCTGCTGTCCTTCTGAAAATACAAGTGCATCCTCAAAACGTTGGCTGCTGGTCCATCTTTTTAAGAATTTTTTATAGGAAACAGCCTTGCACAGTAGAAACAGCATTTCTGTCCTGCACAAAGGGTGTGCAGGTTTACTGACCATTATACAAGTTTTAGGCTCTGTAAGTGTCTCATCCTCTTCTGGCCCTATGGGAATTGGCACTCAGAAAACTGGGACAAGAAAATGCTGATAATCTGACTACTGCTACTGCTGTGAGAAATAACGTCCTTTATTTCTGACCTAGGAATCACACATCATCTGCTACCTTTCTGTGGAATGTGGTTTCTTTTTTGCTTTGAAGTAGTGCAAAATCTGAGAAACTTTGCAGGTCTTTACAGTCCAATACAACATTTTTGCTAACATCTTCTTGTCCAGAATTTAGATAAAAAAGCACATGGCCCAAGGGAGGCTGCAAAATGTTATCTTTTGATTGAGCACTAAAATTAGAGCATTGTTACTAGGAGGAGGGGAAAATGAACTTCTGGGTAGGGCACAAGATCTCACTGTCATAGACTAAAAAATTTGTTCACAATTTAGTGTTATGTAAAAAAAATTAAAATAAAATACATGAGTAAGTAAACAGAAATAGGCCACAGATTTTTAAGTGTATAGTAAGTGTTTACTGAGGTTATCTCTGGGTAATGAAGGTGCATTAATTTGCTAGGTGCTGTGTAGCAAAGTACCATAACCTGGGTGGCTTAAATAAGTGGAATTTGTTGTCTTACACCTCTGGAGGCTGAAAGTCTTAGATCAAGGTGTCGTCACCACTGGTTCCTTCTGAGAGCTGTGAGGGAAAAATCTGTTCCAGGCTTCTTCTCTTGACTTGTGCATGGCCATCTTCTTCCTGTGTCTTGCGAAAGGAAAATAAATCTCTGGACCCCAAAATCACTAAGCCAAAGGAAAAAGTCAATCTGGAAACTTCCTCACACAAACCTACCTCCCATTTTGTTCCTAAATAAGATAGCTACAAAAATAAAAAAAGCTACGAACTTCCCTCGCAATTTGCCCACTAGGAAATTCCTTGTGGGCCCCAAGATTCATACCCTGAAACAGTTCTGTTGAATTTCACCCTGACAATGTAAATTGATAGCTTATCTTCAAAGGTATGGGAGAAAGGACAGAACTCAAAGTCATCCCTCTGCTCCCCTTAGACAAATGCATATCTGATTGCTTCTTCTGCCCTATGTTTATTTTATCTTATGTAAAAATACAGATTCACTGAGCTAGAAGAATGCGTGTCTATTCCTCTTCCCCTCCCCCGCCACTTTCACATGTGAATGACTGACCAAAGACTCAAAAGAATGCAACCATTTGCTCCTTATCTACACATACCTTTAAAAAATGTCTTTGTCTTTCCTCAGTATCCACCCTTTCTCCTTTAAATATTGAAGCCCTAAAAATCAGCTTTGGAGAAAGGCACAGACTTGTCTCCTTTTCATGCATCCTGAACCTTGGCAAAATAAACTTCTAAATTGATTGAAACCTGTCTCATATGCAGTTTGGTTTACAGTCTCTTCACATGGAATTCTCTTTGGGTACATGCCTCTGTGTCCCAATTTCCCTTTATTACAAGGACACTAGAGAGCCCATCCTAATAACCTCATCTTATCTTAACTCATTATATCTGTAATTAATCTATTTTTCAAATAAGGTCACCTTTTCAGGTATTAGGGGTTAGGATTTTGACAGATGGATTTTGAGGGACAAAATTCAAGCTGTAACAGAAGGTATGAGTAACTTTTTTATTTGATTTGTTTATTCTTTCCAAGTATCGTCGTATTGCTTTTAGGTAATTTTGCTAATTTAAAAAAAAAAGATACAATTTTTACAAACAAAAGCTCAAAGTGTCTTGTCTACTCATTATGCTTATATAATCCTATTAGTAACATCAAAGTGTGGTTTAATGTCACCTACATGTTTTCTAGTCTTTAGTAAACAATGTTGCTTTGTAGTTAAATCAATAGATTTGTCACAACAGATTACTACACTTCCCTTCCAGCACATTTTTATGATGCATTTTGTTTTGTTTTGCCTGTTTGCTTAAATCTTCAGGGCTCTATATGTTCACAAAATTACTGCACATACATTCAGCCTATGGGCTTGCATCCTTCAATAGACGTGGCTCCAGTCTGGGACTTGTTAACCATTCATTATATTTCTGACTTCAGTGCTGAATTGGTGGGAAATTATATCCACTAGGCTTCATTCCCAATGACACAGAGACACTGAGTGGGAGTTTGTGAGTGACGACTTTTCCAGTAGAATGTGAAGGTAATTGTAACAGTTTGACATAGAAGAACAGAGTGACTGCTTCAGGCCTGAGGACATAGGGTACAAACCAAGATAAAAGGAAGACTTGGAAACAAAGGCTACATTCTGTACCAGTTCTTTCTAAGTACTTTACACTAAAGGAGAACTTGTTAATGAATAACCACTATTGAAAAGCTGCTGTGAAAGCAAACAGAGAGCTATTTTACTATTAGTTACATTTTCATGCAAACGTTACTCATTTGTTCCCGAAAAACCAAATATTCCCTATCATCCTTGAAGAGTAGGATAGAAAGGAATGCTTAGGTAACCAACAGGAACCACTGAAAGAAGAGGTAGAAAATGTGAAGAAAGCTGACCACAGAGGAGACAGTGAACTCCAAGAAAAAAAAAAAAAAAAAAAGGAAAGGAAGGAAGCGAAGCCTATGTTTGATGTAAAGAGATGTGTAGTTCATTGAACTAAATCCCGGAATAGAATGTAAGCGTTAACACATTAGTCAGCATCAGGGAAATAGGGATCATTATTACAAGTACAATTCCCACATAACAATATTTGTTTGTTTGTTTGTTTTAAATCCTGGTTACCATAAAAGTTTAGAGCTTTATATAAATGTTAATATTGTTTGTTTACAATCAGCAATATGATGGGAATCTTTAACATCCAAGATTTAAAATCCCAGTTTAACAATTTCGGCCGGGCGCGGTGGCTCAAGCCTGTAATCCCAGCACTTTGGGAGGCCGAGACGGGCAGATCACAAGGTCAGGAGATTGAGACCATCCTGGCTAACATGGTGAAACCCCGTCTCTACTAAAAAATACAAAAAACTAGCCGGGCGAGGTGGCGGGCGCCTGTAGTTCCAGCTACTGGGGAGGCCGAGGCAGGAGAATGGCGTAAACCCGGGAGGCGGAGCTTGCAGTGAGCTGAGATCCGGCCACTGCACTCCAGCCTGGGCGACAGAGCGAGACTCGGTCTCAAAAAAAAAAAAAAAAAAAAAAATTAATACTGTGTTCATTTTTATATTTCAAGTTTGCTTCTTATTTAGAAACAAATCATAGTTCTTTATTTCTCAGTAGAGCATCTATCATAATTCCAATTTATTTTCTTATCCTTCTATCAATTTCTAGTTTTTTTTTTTTCTATTCCCTGCCACATCTTCTAATCATAGCCCCACATCTAACTTATGAGAGATCACTTGGAAAATCACAGGATTCATGTCATTTTAGTTAACAATACATTAGATAAATAAATTCCAATTAACATTCACATTTATTGAGTTAATATTTTTAAGTAACTGTTTTTCAATTATTGGATTTTCCCATAATGATAATTGAGTTTCACTTTCCTAATGACTCCTCTCAAATTTCAAAGAAAAGTACAAAAGTCAAATAGAACTTTCAGCTTTAGGAGTTCATGTATGGAACTACACAGTGCTATCTATATTTAAAATATAGAGCAAATTGGATGCTCTATATAAACAAGCCTTTACATTCTATTGGCTTCTAAGAGGAGTAGCTCACATGAAATCTGAATGCGTGTCCTTTATAATCTAGTATAAGTGTCAATTTGAAGACAAGATTCAATGTTAATAACTCAAACCAGGAGGAATTCCTCATGTTCCAAGTTAGAAACAAGTATGTCTGAGAAAATGAATCATATTTTAATCTGATCTCATGAATAATAATTTTAGTCCAAATGAGATGTTTTAATCTTGAAGAGTATAAGGAAACAACAATTTGAAAAGAAATGCTAATGAAATGGCAATGTTCTGACATGATGGAATCTGTTAGGCAGCATTTCACGTCTACATTTCTCACCCCAACTTCTTTCCTTTTGATTTAAACATTGGCATATCTAGTATATCTAATGCCCTTAACAGATTTTTTTAACATTCATCATATTTCTATAACAAAACTATATACAGTAATAATCTTGCAACCATCACTAATAATCATTATTTAAATCAGTCTTTAATTTAAAATTGAACAACAATTTAAAAGAGAAAAGAATTCCAACTTTGAAGATATTATTCAAATATTTACTCTGTCATTAAGTATTAATTCCTCCCACCCCAGAAAAAACATGACCCTTTCATGTTTAGTCTATTACACTTGCAACATTGTAAATATATGTAAAAGCTCTAAGCAGTCACATAGAATAGCAGATAGTTATTCATGATTCTTCACTTTTACCATCACTGTGTTTTCACCATTTATTTAAAATCCACTGTTTAAATACAAGAGTGTGTAATACTATGGAGGATAAAGACAAGATGTGTACCAGAATGAACTTGAAGACTGAACCATTAAGAACTTAGTCTAGAAACAAACACAATCACTTCTCTGCCCTTTGGCTAAGATCAAGTATAGAAAAGAACACATATAACTAAGTCCCTGTATATGTATATGTTGGAGGGTGTAAATATAAAAGAAGGAGAAACTTCAGGAAGATTCCAAAAGGTAATTTCCCAATAAACACTATTTATGTGTTCATATAATGCAAGACATTTATATTTAAAGAGACCACTTGGTTTTCTAGGACTTAAAAAAATTTTTTTTCAGGTCTTTTTCAGATCAACATTAAAAACACAGACATAATATATTTTTATTTTCAACCCTGAAAAAATGATCTGCTGAATTTGTATTAGTTTAGCTGCCAAAATAGATCAGAGGATGCTAATCCATGAGGAATGTGTCTCCTCCTCCCCTTTTTCCCTTCCTTTAAAACCAAGAGACGCATATAATTTAACCATGCTTGCTTTAGGTAACAAACAGCATGGGGTTGAAATGCATTGAATCTGCTTTCTAAGGAAGTACAATACTTCACATTTTTAATGCATCACTGAACAGAGGTCAAGTAGGGTAGTACCAGCATAATATAGCACATCAAACTCAACTACCCACAGTAAAGTAACTCAATATACCCTGTGTTTATTTCTCCCACATTAACAAGTGGGTCATCAATCTCTTAGCTAACGTAAGCCCAGTTGTAAATTTATGGTATTTTGCTTCCCAACATGTTCCTGCCCGGTTTTCATGATTTTCCCTAATATATGATCACTTGGCAAATACAAAAAGATAGGATATTTATTTTTGATTTCCAGATTAATTTAAAGTTATCATTATTCCCCACCAAGAATTCTGGAAAGCTACATAAAGTCTATGAAAAATTATTAGTGTTTGTCTAACAAAATAATTATTATCCATCTAACTTTCTCCTTTCTTTGTAGTTATTTAAATAAAATTAGTAGCTGAGACCATCACCTTGAGGAGAAATAATAATTGTCAGCTAACAGGATCTACATAATTCTTAAAATTTATAAAAATTTATAAAATTCCTACAAATTAAAAAACTGCATAAGAACAAATAAGAGAAAAATTCTGTAACTGTTAAAGTAGGTGTTTTATTTAATGTGGGTGATGAATAACCTCACTCCCTCAGGTTAATATATTTTCCATGCTGTTTAGTACTTTTTGTGGAAGTTTTGATGTGTATTTCATTTTAAGTAACATAGAGCAACAGTGACATTACATTTCAATTACAAGTGAGAAAAATGGAAGGACCACTCTGGCTTATTTGAACTCTTTCATTATTTGATTATACCATCCTATTTTGATACAACAATGGGAAGTTTTATGTTTAGAAGACTTTTATTCTATCCTCCTCCATGCACATGCACATGTATTTTTCTCTACAAACACCTCTAGTAGGCATTTATTTCATAAACATGCGAGCATTACACATATATTGGGAGATAGGAAATTAGCAAGATAAGGTTCCCAGTTTTGAAAAGCTTGTAGTCTACTGGAGAAAATATATATTGTAGGAGAGGGTGTTTTGCTTTTGTTCTTGGATAACACAATTTGGAAACACCTTGATGTTCTAAGGATTCACAGAGTAGCCTGACCTGCGACTCTGCAAATAATGGAAGTGATGCTATCTCCAGGAA
>NW_012121154.1:5978683-5979032 GCF_000951035.1 Colobus angolensis palliatus | reverse complement strand
GTGAGAGATACAGATTTTGAATCAACATTACATTAATGGATTTCATGAACAGTCTCTCAACATAAAAATAAACATACAAAAAGATATAAGGAATAATATATTTAAAAATATTCAACTAGTATTTCTTTATTAAAATATGAGCAAGCATTTAAAAGGGAATTAAAATAAAATTATTAATTTATTATATATGTCCCTTAAATTCTCCCAGTTTAAACAATTAAAAATACATATTATGTAAATATTGTCATTTATAATGAAAATTAACTAATTTTCATAGTATATCCATCAGGCAATATTTTTACTGTTATTATATCTTAACTCAATCCTTATAATAGACCTATGAGGTGGA
>NW_012121154.1:5968864-5973618 GCF_000951035.1 Colobus angolensis palliatus | reverse complement strand
CCACGACGCCCGGCTAATTTTTTGTATTTTTAGTAGAGACGGGGTTTCACCGTGTTAGCCAGGGTGGTCTCGATTTCCTGACCTCGTGATCCGCCCACCTGGGACTCCCAAAGTGCTGGGATTACACCGCGCCCGGCCCTGATTTTTTTTTCTAATTCTATATCAACCCCGGCCCCTGGCCAGTTAGGAACTGGGCCACAGCAGGAGGTGAGACGCCGGTGACTGAGCATTGCTGACTGAGCTCCTCCTCCTGTCCCATCAGCCACGGCATTAGCTTCTCATAGGAGTGTGAACCTATTGTGAACTGTGCATGTGAGGGATCTAGGTTGCACGCCGCTTATGAGACTCTATGCCTGATGATCTGAGGTGGAACAGTTTCATACCAAAATCATCCCCCAGACCCCCTTGCCGTGTCCCATAGAAAACCAGTTCCTGGTGCCAAAAAGGTTGAGGACTGCTGCCATTTATGTCACATAAATGCCATCATACATTCTGTAATCTTGGGACTGGCATCTTTCATTTTGCATCATGTATCTGAAAGTTATTCATGTCATTTCATGTATCCATAGTTCATTCCTTTTTATTGTGAGGTAGTTTTCTATTATATGGATGTGCAACAGTTTGTTTATCCTTTCACCAATTGAAAAGTATTTGAATTGTTTCCTTTCTGGGACAATTAAAAATAATGCTGTCATTTTTGCGAAAGTTTGTGTCTGTGTGTGTGCGAACAAATCTTTTCATCTATCTAAGGTTTTTTAACCTTAGCACTATTGATATTTTAGGTTGGATAACTATCGTGGGGACTGTCCTGGGCATAGTAGGATGTTTCAAATCATGCCAGGCCTCTACGAACCAGATTGCAGAAGCACCTTCAGTTGTGACAAGCAAAAATGTCTTAAGATTTTGCTAAAAATGTCCCCTGGGCGCAAAATTGTCCAAAGATAAATACTGTTCGAGGATAAATATCTAAAAGTGGTATTACTAAATCATATGGATATATGTTAAATTTATTAAAATATAGAAAAACTATATTCAAGTGTGGCTGTATCATTTTGCATTCCCATCAGCAAAACGTATCCTCAGCAGCATATCATTGCAATTTTTATAGTCTTGGGTGTTTATTTTTGTTTCATTTTTTTTTTTAAACATTAGCCATTCTAATGGAGTGTAGTGGTACCTCATTACGTTTTAAAATCTGCATTTCTCTAACAACTTATGCTGTTGGGCTTCTTTTCATGTACTTAACTCGCCGTTCGTATATCTTCTTTATAAAGAATCTGTTCAGGTCTTTCGCTCATTTTAGTTTTTTAAATGGGTTTTAAAAAATTTATTGATACACAATAGATGTACTTATTTTGGGGGTACATGTTATATAATGAGTAAAGATCATACCAGGTTAGTTGAGATATTCATTACCTTAAATAATCTTTTCTTAATGCTGGGAACATTAGAATTATTATCTTCTAGCTATTTGAAAAGTACAATAGATTATTGTTAACTATAGTCACCCTACTGCTCTATCAAACACATCTTATTTCTTCTATCTAACTGTATATTTGTAATCATTAATGAAACTTTCCTCATCCATGCCTTGCCCCTTCCCTTCCCAGCCTCTAGTAACCACCAATGTTTTGTCTTTATGAGATCTACCTTTTAGCTCCCACATAAGAGTGAGAACATGTGATATTGTTCTTTTCATGCTTGACCTATTTCACTTAATGTAATGATCTTTAGTTCTATCCATGTTGCTGCAAATGACAGGATTTCATTCTTTTTTTTATGGCTGAATAGTACTCCATTGGTTATACATAACACATTTTCTTTATCCATTCATCCACCGATGGACACCTAGGTTGACTCCATATTTTGTCTATTGTGAACAATGCTGCAATAAATGTAGAAGTGCAGATATCTCTTTGATATATTATTTTTTTATTTTGATGTTTACTTGGTAAGTGAAATTTCTAGATCATATGGTAGTTCTATTTTTTTTTATTTTCTGAGGACCCTGCATACTATTTTCCATAGTGTCTGAACTAATTTATATTCCTACCAGCAGTGTACAAGGGTTCCCTTTTCTTCACATCCTTGCTATCACCTATTATTCTCTTTTGGATAAAAGTCATTGTAACTGAAATTAGATAATGTCTCACTGTAGTTTTGATATGCAATTTTCCCATGCTTAGCGATGTTGAGCATTTTTAAAATATAAGTTTTGGCCATTTGTATGTCTTTCCTTGATAAATGCATATTCTGTTTTTTGTTTTTTGTTTTTTTTGAGCTGTTTGAACTCACTATATATTTTGGTTATTAATCCCTTATCAGATGTATAGGTTGCAAATATTTTCACCCATTCTGTTAATTGTATCTTTATTTTATTGATTTTTTTCCTTTACTGCACAGAAGCCAAGTTGATATAATCCCATTTGTCAACATTTGCTTCTGTTGCTTGTGCTTTTGAGGTCTTACACAAAAAATCTTTGCCTAGACCAATGTCTTGGAATGCTAAGTCTAAGATCTGAAACTATTAAACTACTGGAAGAAATCTGGATTTTTTTCAATTGTTGAGTTTAGAGAATCAATTATGTATTTTAGATCAAATCCTTTGTCATACATTTAATTAATATATTGTTGTCCTAGTCTGTGGCTAGTTTTATTAAATATTGATGAAGTCAAATTACCAAAATTTTTTTTATAGATCGCACTTTTGGTGTCATATCTAGAAACCATTTGCCTAATTCAAGGTTACAAAGATTTTACCTGTGTTTTCTCTAAGAATTTTATAGTTATTTTAAGTTTATTATATATTTTGAAGTAAAGTTTTTGCACTGGATGACATATGGCCAAGGTGGTTTGTTTGTTTCTTTTCATGTTAATGTGCAATAGCTTCAGTACCAGTTGTTGAAAAAAGCATCCTTTCATTATCAAATTATTTACACACCTCGGTCAAAAATTAATTGACAATATTTGCATGGGTCAAAATCTGCATTTGCTGTTTTGTTTCTTCTGCTTGTTTGTCTGTCTTTCCACTAATACCACAAGCTCTTGATAACTATAGTCAGCTGTGAGTCTTAAAATAGGGAGTGAGAGTCCTCCAACTTTGTTTTTCTGTTTGAAAATTGTTTTGTTTTTCTATATAAATTTAAAAATGTACTTGATTGTGTCCACAAAATATCTGCTGTGATTTTGTTTGGGATGGTGTAAAACTTAACAGATCAATTCAGGGAGAATTGACATGTTAACAATAGTGAGTTTTCCAATCTGTAAACACAATATTTCTCCTCATTTATTTAGATTTCTCCTGATTTCTTTCATTAGTGTTTCGTGGTTTTGAGCTTAGAGGTCTTGCACATATTGTTAAAGTTACTTTTGTTGGAGTTATTGTGAAAGATATTGTTTACATTTCAGTTTTCTTGCTGCTATAGAGAAATATGATTAATTTTTTATGTTGATGGCTTTTATTTTTCTTCTTGCCTTATCATATTTTCTAGGGCACTAGTATCACACTGAATAAGAGTATACAGAACAGATATCTGGCCTTATTCCTAGTCTTAGGTGAAAAATATTTAGTCTTTCACCAACAAGTATGATGATAGATGTATGGTTTTTGGTAGATTTCTTTGTCAGATTGAGAAAGTTTCTTTCTATGCCTAATTTTCAGGGACTTTTAAAATCATGAATGTATATGGAATTTTACTTATCTCTGTCAAGATAAAATATGTCCTTTTCTTGTTTGGACTATTAGTAGGATGGTTTTAATACTTTAATTTATTTTTGAATATTGAAACACCTTTATAATCCTGGGACAATGATCATGATGTGCCACTCTTTTTATATATTGCTGGATTTATTTGGCTAATATTTTGTTGAAATTTTTTGTGTTCATAAGGGATAATTGGACTCTACTATTTTCATTTTATTTTTCGTTCTGTCTTTGTCTAGTTTTGATCTCAGTATAATAGTTACATCATAAAATAGATTGGGAATTTTTTTATGGCTTTGATTTTCTGGAAGAGATTATGAATTTTGGTGTTATTTTTAAATAATTGATAAAATTTACTAATAAAATCATTGAAGCCTGAGTTTTATTTTTTGGAATGTTTTAAAATTATGAGTCCAATTTGTTAGTAGGTACTTCCAGTTATCTATATATTTTTGAAATAGTGTTTGTAATTTGCATGTGTCAATAAACTGGTCCAGTTTATTTAATTTGTTGAATGCGTATTTAGAAAATGTCCTTTGTGTTTTTGTCTCTAAGTGTTCATTATTATAAAAAACACTTGGAACACAGTGTGGTCGCTAAATAAATAACAAATGTGAGCACACATACATACCAGAGAAGAAACAGAAAATCCCAAACTCCCATCTGAATAAATCATTCTTAGGAAACATTTACGTTAAACCTGATAAAGTTCCTATGTAGTAGAACAATTTATAAAGACAGTGACATCTTGTGACCATTCAAAAAGAAAACACGTGAGTTGTAATCTTTTAGCTCAAGTTCATAGAGTGGTTTATAGTATTCTCTTACATCAGTTTAATTTCTATGATGTCTGTAGTGAGTGACATTCTAGCTTTTGTTCCTGAGGATGCTAATTTGGGTCATTTCATTTCTTTTTTCTCTCCTAATTTTGACTAGAGATCTATCACTTTTATTGATATTTTCCATCAAGCAGATTTTGATTTCATAGACTTCTCAATGCTTTTCTGTTTTCAATTTCATCAATTTCTGATTTTTTTTTTTTTTTTTTTTT
>NW_012121154.1:5963633-5967291 GCF_000951035.1 Colobus angolensis palliatus | reverse complement strand
CCGGCTAATTTTTTGTACTTTTAGTAGAGACTGGGTTTCACCATGTTAGCCAGGATGGTCTCGATCTCCTGACCTCATTATCCGCCCGCCTCAGCCTCCCAAAGTGCTGGGATTACAGGCATGAGCCACTACACCTGGCCCAATTTTTTAAGTTTAATAAAGTTTGTCATCTGACTCAGAAGACTGTCTTATCTTGGGAAATGTTCCATGTATGCTTGAAAAGAATCTGTATTCTGTTGATGATGGGTGGAGTATTCTATAAATGACAGTTATGTTGCTTGGTAGTTTTTTCATGCCTTTTACATTGTACAGATTTTCTGTCTCCTTGCTCTTTCAATTCCTAAGAAATGAATGTTGAAGTCTCTAACTGAAGTTGTGGATTTGTCTTTTTCTCCTTTTATATTATCAATCAGTCTTTCTTCATGTATTTTAAAGGTCTGTTGCTAGGTATAGATACATTTAATATTATTGAGTCTTCCTAATGAATGAACCCTTTTGTCAAGCAATATCCTTCCCTGTATCTGCTAATAGTCTTTTTCTCTTGAAGTCTATTTTGTAGACATTAATATACCCACTCCAGCATATGTTTTTCATGTTTGCATGATACATTTTTTAGTTCTATTTTTATAATCTGCCTTTTTATTATATTACAAGCTCTTATTTTCCTAAACAGAATGTATTTTGGTCTTTTTTAAAAAGTTCAATATGACATCCTCTTTTAATGAAGTATATTTAGACTACTTAGATTAAAGGTAATCAATGGCATGGTTGAATGTAGGTCCACTGTTTTATTTTATTTTTTCAGTTTCATTGAGGTTTAAATAGGATATTAAAAAACTGCACAAAATTATTTTATAGAATTTGGTGAGTTTGGACATATATAACTCTTTTGGGTTTTCTTGGTACAGTCTGTCTTTTTTTTTATTCCTGGTTTCTTTGGATGATTTACATATTTTTTAGTATTTCATTTTAATTTATCTATTGAATTTTTCACTATGTATCTCCTACAATTTTTATGCATTGTTCTACTGGATTATAGTAGATATACCTAATTTTGCATTATATTTAGTGCTAATATTTTATTTCAAGTAAAGGAGAGCCTTACAACTGTATATGTCCTTTACCAACCTCCCTGTATGCTGCCCTTGTGATTTGTGTTGTAATCACCATAGCATCCCAGGTATGCAAGTACTGGAAACCCTCTGGGAATGCTTTTCTTACTCTTAAAAAAAGCCACAAACACATTTCAACTTTGCTGCCTTTGGAGATGCCTGGAAATAGTTTTTAGGACTAAGAGAAGATCTGCCCGAGAGAAGAAGTTAATATGCTAACAATGGTAAAAAAAGAAAGATGGAAGGAAACTATTTTTTTTTCACTTAAGAATGAGGAAAACCTTCCTAGGTGGTCTAGGTGGTCTCCTGCAGATTTCCTTTTACAACTTATTGGCCAGAATTTGGAAAAAAAAAAAATCTAACTCTCACTCTTCTTTCATTTGTATTTCTTCATTTGTTTCTAAGCATCTTTAAGTGTTAGTCTATTGCATTCAGGGGTAAGTCCTCTCAGTCATCCTAGAGCACGGGAAATAATAGCCTGTGGCCCTAGTCCTGCCTGTCACCTGTTCATGGGACAATTCCCTATGGATGCTTCTTCAGGACATGAGTAGTTGAGTAGTTGCAAAAGAGGTGAGTGAGTCATTGCAACAGAAACCATCTGGCTCACAAACCCTAAAATATTTCGTGTCTGACTTTTTACAGAAAAAGTTTGCTGAATCTGTAGAGTGACTTTGACATAACTAATTCCATCTTAGAAAAGGAATTCATTTTATATTTCGTAGGACACTTTGCCAACAAGGATAATATGTTTTGCTTCATAAACAAATAAAAAAATAAAGATTGCATCCAACCAGATAAGGACATAAACGAGCACACTCTTCCACTGTCAGTTCTCACCAGAGGATTCTGTGACTGCAAATGAGCAGGTCTTCAGCAGCTCCAAATGGCCATCTTAACTGACACCGTCTCACAGTCCCTCCTGATAAGAATTCAGATCTGCCCCTGACAGACAGCTCTGCCACATTAAAGAGTCTTCCTTATAAGACCAAGGCCAAACCAGACTTCCTTACAAGACCGAGACTGGCTCCAGACCAGAACTTCGTTTGTCTTCTTAGCTCCCCGTGGACTGGTTAATTAACTCTTTCTCCTATCCCTTTTTCCCCTTCATGTTAAATGTTACTTAGTTTCTTGTAGAATGTTTAATCTATAACATGTATATATTAATTAAGTATACTATTATGTATGTTTTGCAATGTAGACTGATTTGTAGCATGGCTTGAGCCTGTGTGTCCATGACTCTGACTACTGAGTGAATGGGAAACACTAAGGAGAATTGTCTCCTTGGGAACTCCATGTAGCTCATGACTTTTGTGACTGAAATAATGACAATAAAAGCCTGATATTGTGGAAATACACAAATATGCATGGACCTGGTTATCTCTTATGTTGCACCACTCATGACAGTGACCCCTGACCTAGAATGTCCAGTGGCCGTTTCCTTGTGACTCACTTTACCCTTCTTCACTGATGTATTACCTCTATATAGATACCACATCTGCCACTGGTGCTCAATGTAAATTTCCTAATTCAGATACAGAAATTGTTCATAGCTCCTGAGGACATTAAAATGAGCTTTTTGAGTTCCGTATTTACAACCACTCCTGTCAGATGCCAGGTATCTCTGGTTGTCACAGGCAAAGGTATTTGTGGTCCCCTGAAATCCTTGATGACAGAACTGAGATGTGTTCTCATGTGCTCTAAATGTACATGGTCATGCTAAGTTCTAGGAATAAGCAAAAAGTGTCCAAATCTCCCACATTTGTGTTACATTTTGTTACACAAAGAAAATTTTAAAAATTACTGCTTGTGATGGTTAATATTGAGTGTCAACTTGATTGGATTGAAGGATGCAAAGTATCTTTCTTGGGTGTGTCTGTGAGAGTGTTGCCAAAGGAGATTAACATTTGAGTCAGTGGACTGGGAGAGGCAGACCCACCCTCAGTCTGGGTGGGCACTATGTAATCAGCTGCCAGAGTGGCTAGAATAAAGCAGGCAGAAGTTGGAAGGCACTTGACTTGCTGAGTCTTCTGGCCTTCATCTTTCTCCCATGCTGGATGCTTCCTGCCTTCTATCATCAGATTCCAAATTCTTCAGTTTTTGACTCTTGGACTTAAACCAGCCAGGGGCTCTCAGGCCTTTGGCCACAGACTGAGGGCTACACTGTCAGCTTCCCTACTTTTGAGTTCTGGGGACTCAAACTGATCCACCGCTGGCTTCCTTGCTCCTCAACTTGCAGATGGTCTTTTATGGGACTTTACCTTGCGATCGTGTGAGCCAGCTCTCCTTAATAAACTCTCTTTCATGTATACTGTTAGTTCTGTCCCTCTAGAGAACCCTGACTAATACACTGCTTTAGCAGTTCAGCACCTTCAAAACAATAATGGAACGGTATGTCTTTAGGTTTGGATTTTTTTTTTTTTTTTTAATTTTTCTGAGACAGAGTTTCACTCTTGTTGCCCAGGCTGGAGTGCAATGGCATGATCTTGGCTCACCACAACCTCTGCCTCCCAGGTTCAAGCAATTCTCCTGCCTCAGCCTCCTGAGTA
>NW_012121154.1:5883474-5963583 GCF_000951035.1 Colobus angolensis palliatus | reverse complement strand
TGCCTCCCAGGTTCAAGCAATTCTCCTGCCTCAGCCTCCTGAGTAGCTGGGATTACAGGCATGCACCACCATGCTTGGCTAATTCTGTATTTTTAGTAGAGATGGGGTTTCTTCACTTTGATCAGGCTGGTCTCGAACTCCTGACCTCAGGTGTCCACCTCCCTCAGCCTCCCAAAGTACTGGGATTAGAGGTGTGAGCCACAGTGCCTGGCCCAAACTTTTATAAATATTTGAGAGAAACAACTATTTAAGAGAATTTGTTTGGCAGTAATTGATTTCTTTGTTGATTCTCTTCCTAGGTCTTGCTCATAAGGTTATCGTAGCTTAGGGGAGAAAATCAATTTGAGTGATCATTTCTATATTGGACTCAGAATTACCTTTTATTCTAAATAAACCAAGACTTTTTTGTTTGTTTGCATCTTTCGTGTCTCTTTCTCCACCTTTAGAATGATTTTATTTTCAGAAAGCCACTTGCCCTTTTAGGTAAATAAACTGCTGATAGATCCTCTTCACCAATCTTTTAAAGACTTTTCTGGACGTGTCTATATTTTAGGCATAATCTAAGTTCAAATTGCGAATCCTTTTACCATCAATCCATTACTACATTTAATCCTTAAAACAACTCTGGAGGAAGATATTATTCTCCCTGTCATATAGATAGGGAAATCCATATTAGAGAGGTTACATAAATTGATCCATTTTAAACAGTATAAGTCACATAAAAACCAGACTCCTAACCTGTGTTCTTGCCACCGGATCATGGTACCAGCATCTAGGATAAATAGTAATATATTTCTTTAAATATTTAATCATTTGTTTCTACATTTAAAAATTGAAACCAGTGGAGAAAAACAACAGTAGCTTCAAAAGAAAGGAAACATCAGAAAATGATCGCTTTGGAATTGGAAAAAAGCAGTTTCATAATTTACCTGTTGTGACTTAGCATATTAATTGGCTGATTTATGTGAAAGAGCTTCAGATTTTGTTTTTTCTCTTGAGTACCATCTGGATGGAGTTGTTTCCTTCTCCCTGAAGGCTCATTGAATCAATGTTCAAGTCTCAAGAGCTTGGACTCACAAGAACAGCTTTACCTAAGCAAGTGCCTTGGTCTATTACACTAGCCACTGGATTGCAGACATTTGAAGTAACATTTAAAGTAATGGGGAGAAGAAAGAACAAAACACAGGTACTACAGGATCTGGCCTCCAAATACGGTCTCTCTCAGAGGCAATTAAACCTGGGGGACCAAAGTTGTATTTCATGGTAAGGATCACTGGTCTTTGGATTGAAGATTTTAATTAAAGCTATGAGTAAATAGAAAAATATCCTGCCAACTTAATAATATCTTGAAGTGGTATTAAAAGAGTGTCATTTATAATAGCTGTACTATTCATACAAAATAAGAAAATCTAGAATTATTTAGAATTTTATTCTAAATACCTTACTAGATTCACAAATCAATAAAGTTTGCTTCTCTCCTATTAGTATCACATTAAATTAAATAAAAAGTTAACTACCATCTGATAATTTTCATTTTATTTTGGATAGACTGAATGGAGTTTTAGGTATTTTACATATTTTCAGACATACATGAATGTCGCTAGTGCTTTTTCAGAATCCGTGATTCTGTCCGTGAGCAATGAACTCGGTTTATAGCTTTTCAGTATTTCTTAATCTGAGTTGGATGGTTTAATTTATAGATTCAAGAGTCTTTTATTCTTGATTACAGTGTTCGATGTGCAAATTACACTCACTTGTTGATACAGAAATGGCACCCTGCCTCTTTCCTGGGACATTTAATCTGCACAGAATTCTAGACAATCCTTATCCAAGCAAATGCCAGCAAACAGCCTTTCCCCCTTTCACAATAACCTGTAAATTCTCTCTTATCAAGAATAACAGGGAAATGATGTCTTTAGTTCAGTTGAGTAACCATTGACAATGCAAAATCATCAATTTTTCAATGAATTGACATATTCTCAACTTCAGCTCAAGATTTCATATGGTTTAACCTGTCTTTTTATGACCTCTAAGGCACTTGAGAATCCAGCAGTGGTTTAGGGTCATTGGCTCACACTGAACAGTATTCAGTGACAGAAGTTTTGCTGAATCTCTTCTGGTCCTGGATATTCCCTCTGAAAAGGGGTTATTTCAATACAGTTTTGACATACTTGCTTTCTATGTCATTCTGTAGGGTCAAAATGAACAATACCAGAAGATTTGGTTTTATTCATTCATAGTTTATTTTACTCATATAAAAAAGAGTTTTACAAATATGAACAAAAAATTAAGGTAAAAATTCAGGCTGTCTGAATCCCAAGAAAACAGAAGTTGGTTACCATGGTTAGAAGTCAGGCTGACTGTACATAATTATAACTAACAATTATTAGTCATAATTGACAATATTTATTTCAAAGATTGAATTTTTATTAAACTTGATATATTATCACTAGCTTGAGTTCTCCTCAACTTTCTTATTTTTATTACTAAAGTTACCAAAAGAATCATTTAAAATGTGTTTTAGTACACAGTATCACTAATCATCAGAGAAATGCAAATCCAAACCACAATGAGATATCATCTCACCCCAGTTAGAGTGGCTATTAATAAAGAGACAAAGAATAACAGATGTTGGTGAGGTTGTGAAGAAAGTAGATATGCTCTTGGTGGGAATGCCAATTATTACAGCCTGTATGGAAAACAGTATAGATATTTCTCAAAGAACTGAAAGCAGAACTACCACTCGATGCAGCAATCCCATTACTAGGTATCTAACCAAAAGAAAAGACATCAATATATCAAAAAGGTACCTGTGCATGTATGTTAATCATAGCACTATTCACAAAAGCAATGTACGGCATCAACCTAAGTGTCAATCAATACATGAATGGATGAAGAAAATGTGGTATATATACACAATAGAATAGTGTTCAGCCACAAAAAAGAATGAAAACATGCATTTTGTAGCAAAATGGATGGAACTGAAGGTCATTATCTTGAGTGAAACAAGTCAGACACAGGAAGACAAATATTGCATGTTCTCACTGATAAGTGGTGCTAAGAAATGTGTTCACAAGGATGAGGAGACTGGAATCTCGTCTCTTGCTTTCACTTGCTCACTGGTCAATAGTAGTGTGTTGACTTGTTACCAGGCTTGAGGTAGCTCCCCTGTAATGCCTGCTTTGTGTCTAATTTCCTGTCTTAATTGAGTGTGTGATAGTTTATGAAAATATTAGACTGAAGTAAGTCTACTAGCCTGTGAGCTCATCCATAGATCCCGACACATGGTTGGAAATCAATACATATTTTTAAATGAATATACTAATAAATAACAAAGTTTTGGGGAATTACTTTAGAAGTTCACTTATCTTTTATTATCTGATCATAATTTTTTAGATAATTCTCAAATTCGAATTTTCTGAAGATAGTAAAGTATATAAAATGAACTGACTTTAGAAAGCAGACTTATTAGGTATCAGGCATGGTGTACAGAGGCATTAAATGAATTACCAATGAGATATGCTTTCATACTATCATGAAGTTTTCATTCTAGTGAAAGAGAAGAAAGTAAAACAAAAATTTGCAGAAGAGAGTAAAACAAAATATGCAGATAAATTAAAAATTATTAAGGTCAATAAAAACAATAGAGACTGGAATAGACAATAATGGGATATAAGTTCTAGCAGAGGGTGATCATGTAAAGCATCACTGCTTAGATAACATTCAAGCTGATAACCTGAGATGAAAGGATCCTCCTGTGAGAAGAGCTAGAGAATAATGTTATGAATGCCCTGAGAAGGGAAAATCTTGGTGTGTCCAAAACCCGAAAAAAGACCAATAAGGATAGAGTGCATGCAATAAATTAAGAGAGAAGGATATGTGGTAAAGCTAAAGAGATGAGCAATTCACATGGTGAAGGATCTATAGCTATGGGGAAGCTCTTCAATGTTGTTTGAAATAGAAGAGGAAGTAATCGAAAATACTTTGTCAGAAAATTGACATAGCAGCAAATTAAAAGGGGTAAGATTAGAAGTGAGAAGACCCATCAGAGGCTTTTGCTCTCATTCTGGTGAGAGAGGAGGTTGGCCTGTGTTTGGGAGGTGATAATAAAGAAGAATTAATTAGACACATTTGAAATATATTTTATAAGTAGCAAAAGCAAGATTCTAGACTAAATGGGACATGGAGGGTGAGGGCAGGTATAGAATTTAAGATGATTTTTAAGGGTATAGTTGTTTTTAAAATTGACAAGTAAAAAATTGTATATATTTGTGGTGTCAAACATGATGTTTACACATACACACACATATAATGAGACAGCTAAATCAAGCTATTTAGCATATACATTACCTGACATACTTATAATTTTTTTGTGGCAAGGTATTTAGCTTGATAGGTCTTCATTTTGAACAGTGATGTCATTTATTGAGCAGTGAAAAATGTTTAAGTGGGTGGAAACTTAGGAGATTGGGGCTGTGAGACCTGCAAGTGAAGTTGTCCAGAAGGCAGGTAAACAGATAGAATACAATTCAGCCAACAGACTTAAATTGGAGATAACAATCTGTGAGCTAGACACTAAGTCATGGCAAGACATGAGTATGAGTGACATCAGTTAAAGAGTACATTTTGTATTCTTTGTTTTTGTGTCAAAAGCTGACCCAGGACTGAATCATGAAGAACACCAAATTAGAAGTGTGAGTAGAAGATGAGGAACCAAAAAGCTATAGGGAAGACTGACAGGGCATAGTGTCCAGGAAATTAAGAGAAAACTTAATTTCAAGAAAGAAGGCCAAAAAAAAAAAAAACATATCAATGATTACTGAGAACGCTAATTCTAAGAGGAGCAAACTACCCATTGGATTTTGTAAAACAGAGGTTATTATGACCTTGACATGTGCTTTTGAGGGGCTGGTAGATGTAAAAACCACATTAAAAGTCATTAAAGATGATTGGGAAGTAAGCAATGTAAACGTATTTTACAGACAACTTTTTGAAGAGTTTTTCTATGGAAACTATTAGAGAATTGGAGCTAAAGGCAGATGTGAGATCAGTAGAAGACTTTTATAAAATAGTCTATATTAGAGCATTTCTTTGCACTCATTGGAATGGTTCAGAAGAGATGGTAAGTCTGATAATACTGGAAAGAAGAAATAAATTAAGGTACAGTCAACAGGAAGACAAGAATAAAGGGGTCTTAAGAACATGTGGCTTGGTGGTTCTTTGATAGGAGGTGATAGTTGTGTGGCATTTTATCCACTGTTGCAATTGAGAAAAATATTGTATGTCATTGATGCAGATGGATCTACAGGTTTACCACTGGTAAAACGAAAGAGTTTAAGTTTAATGTCTTCTATTTTTCAGTAAAGAGTAAATATAGGTCACCAGATAAAATGAAACTAGAAGAAGGAATGAGGGGATTTGATAATTGAAGAAGCATTCTTGGGGTGCATAAAAGTGAGACTATCAGAGAAACAGTTGTCTTTCTGCATAGAATTCAGTATGTATTTAAACTTTGTGATAATATCTATTTACGTTAGAAAAAGCTCTATTGTATAATCTTTTTTCAAAAATATTCATCTAGCTGCTCAGGCAGACACTTGGAGAAGATAATGTGTTTTTAAACAACGAAGGCTGCTGTAACAAATCACCAAAAACTTGGAGGTTTTAAAAAATACAAATTTATTACTTCACAGATCTAGTAATCAGAAGTTCAAAATCAAGATGGTAGCAGGGCCATAATCCTTCTGAAGTCTCTAGCATAGAATTCTTCCTTGTGAAGAGCCCAGTTTCCTGTAGGTCCCCGTGTTCTTTGTCTTGTGGATACTTAACTTCAATCTCTGCCTCCATTTTCACTTGGCCTTCTCCTCTGTCTTCACAAGGCTTTTTCTGAATATCTGATGTGGACTTCTCTTCTGTATCTGTATCTTCTTCTCTGTATCTTAAAAAGACAATTGCCATCGGATTTAGGGCCCTCCTGGATAATTCTAGATGATCTCATCTCAAGATTGTTAACCTAATTGAGTCCACCAAGAACGTTTTTGCCAAATAAGTTCACATTCACAAGTTCCGGATGGACATATCCTTTGGAAGGCCATCACTCAATAGGGTTCTATTGGAGCTAATATTTTACTTATCAAACCATTAGATTCAATGTGAACATTTCAGACTGAATGCACATGTGTCAAGCTGTCACAAGATAATGGAGTAACAGCATAAGTGGCTTCATTTTTGGATATTGCTCACAAGTCGATAGACTTAACTTTGCTTTTCAGGCATCTCATTTTTAATATGGAGATAATAAGGTTTACCTACTTGAAGGGTAGGCTCTAGCACAAATGATTTTCTGAGGTCCCCTTGCTTGGAAGACTTCTGGTTCTTTATTTTAGTTAGACTGTTTTGCTTTGAAAATGATCTTGAAACATGAAGGTGTAGTAGAAAATGATAAAATAGTACAAATTTTTTTCATTCTGAATCACACTGTGAAAATATGGGAAGCCTTCTACTTAAAATAAATATACATTTTCACAGAAAAATAAAGACAAATAAATACTCATCATCATCAATGGAAATTTATTTTAAACCTTATTTTCTAGATTTGTTTTTCTCTCAAAGCTCTGACCCAAAGGGAAGGAAAAGACTACTCTCACGTAAGTCACCTAAAGTATATTAAACTCAACTAATTGTTAGAGTTTTAAAAAAAGGTCAAAAAACTGTTTGATAAATAGTTTTAAAAACTATTGCAATTCCATATTGTGGACAGTTAATAGAGGTCAAGAGGCAGGGAGTGTAATGAAATGGATGGAGACAAATTATAGAGAAAGAAATGTAAATAAACAGATGGAAAGAGAAACAAATTCTTCAGAAGTGAATCTCAGTGAGCTACAGATTCACACAGCTTGTTTATATGCTTATGAGCATCATCAGATCACTATAATCTCTTGTGTTCCTTCAGGGATAAAAAGACACTGCTTGTTCATAGAAAAGGAGGAACTGCCAATAAAGAACTCCAATTCTCAGCTATTTAAGTCTCCAAGCCTAATTTATGTCTTTGCCACTACAAAGGTTGAATGGTGACAGAGGAACTATTTCTGTACTGGTGAGGCAGTAGTAATGAGAAATCAGGCCTAAGGCCGTACTGAACACCAAAGCTGAAGGCTATCTCTCTGCTCTTACTTATCATGTCTGAAGGCCAAATCCAGAGAATATTTTCAATTAACAAAAGGAATGAATTCAGAAATCACCACTACATGTTACAAGAAAGCAAATATAAAGGGCATATGCAAATTAGCAGTTTTCATAGGTTAACAAGAGCAATGACAAACATGCATTGAATATATGCTATGTACCAAATCCTTTTTTAAATGCTTAATTAAAAAATTGTCCCATTCGAACTTCACAAAAACTCAGTGAGTTAATATTAGGATCCATTTTCCCCAAGGAGAAAATGGAGTTAAGGCCACTTTTCCAAGGTAACAGAGAATAAAGAGTAGAAATAAGATTCAAATTCAAATCTATTTAGCACATTATGTTTTCCATGGGAGTATTTTTAATATACGTATCTAGCAGCCAAAACAGTTCATAGTTTAAGATGTTTTGCTACTACAAATAGATGAACTTCAGGAGTTTCCTAAAGTACCATAAAATGCATCATTTTTATAAGTCACAAGTTATCAGATAGTTGTGGCTACAGAAGGCTGGGCAGTAGTACTGCCTGCCCTATTTGCACCTTGCTCCAATTACCGGTTTTCTCTACATCAGAATTTCCTTGGTCCTTATGCACCTGCCCTATTATACTTTAGCTTGGTCTGTAGGGCAGGGCACTGGTAATGAGGTCTGGGTCACTCACAACTATATCTTAAACAGAGATAATTCCCAGTGCCACAGACAGAAATTTACAAATTAGAGAACCTAGATTTGATTTACTATTTTTTCCTTCAGTTGGGTTGTTTATTCAAAACTTGAAAACATACAATTTCAGAGTCTTCTACAGTATATTTACATCATTCTTAACAAAAACTTTATAATTTTTAAATGAGCAAATATTCTCAACCATGTCAGCTTTAATATTATAATTAATGTGCACAAATCTGAACACTTTTCTTGCTAAACTGTAATAGACCATAGCAAACACCTTCTTATTTAAATGCTTGTCTGTGCCTGTCATTCTTCTGATACTTTACCCTCATAACATTGGTTATAATTATATAAATGGTTAATATTCATATTCTCATTGCAAAATGAAAAGTGAGGAAGAGAGATTAAGCCATTTGCCTAAGGTCACAAGTCTGGTAAAATCACAGAGGCACTCAGAATGTCTCCAAAATCATTTCCATAATTCCAGAACCTTTAAATGCTACAGAAACAAGCTAAAGCGATACATTTAAATGCGCTTCTATGTAGAACTTGAACTGCATCTAAACTTAAATTAGAGCTCAGCCAACATCGAATCTAGTTCAGTAATATTCTACAACATGAGGTAACCATATTGATATTTGATATAAAATGAGATTTCAGAGGAAACACATTTTAATACCTGAGGTGTGTGCTTACTCTTCTTGATGTACATTAAAAGTTCAGTACGTGAGAGTAATATGAGGTGATGTGGGTTATTCTTAAAGAGATTACTAATAATGTTTATTTGGAAAAAGATGAAGACTTTAGAGGCTATTTAAGAAACTGGTTCTGGGAAAACTAGCCATAACTTAGGGGTTCTTCTTTCACCCAATCCCATTGGAATTCTGCTTTGCTACAGAACCATGCTCAAACCAAGGCAAGCAGCCAGCACACATTACTGCTGAACAAATAACACAACAATGAAAAGCAGATCCTTGAGACTCTCCCGTGAAGACCAAGAGCTCTCTCTTTAAAACTTTGTAAAATCCCTAGGTTCTCAAGTCTTCCTGTGTCTTATTTCTTAACCAATTGCACTATCAATTCAAAAATGGAACAAAGGACAGTCTACATATCAGAACTTTTTTCCTATACATTAAGAACTTTTCCCACATGAATAGGTAATATCACAGTCTTAAACCAGAGGATGAAACCTGTGAATTCTTTCCAGCATATATATTTTAACAAGAAACATAAATATCTATGACCTACTTATAGCCAATTTATATCTTGCCCAGGTTGTTTTGTTTTCTAAACTTATCCCTCATATGGCTTAATAATGAAGGCCATAAATGTGCCTCCTTCCTATCTTACCCCATGACTTGACATGTATTATAAAACGAACTTCCTATATAAAATAATATTTACTGAATGAAAGGAAAGTATATATACAACTGTTATTATTATATTATTAAACTTCTTTTTGCATACCATGGCTAGGACATCTTAAAATAGTTTGGCTCTGTCTCTTCTCCCATTTTCATACCTATGTGTAATCACACACAGATTCCCACATGCGGATTCATGGTATTCAAAATGTTCCCTTCTTAATATTTCCAATTTATCATGCACTTAAAATATTTTCATTGTTTCATTGCCATGTTGGAGCTTTTGTTTCCATATGAGGATTTGTTTTGTGAATCTGGAAATAGGTATTTTTAAAACCAAAGAAACACTGGAGTCTCGTTTACTTTCACATGTCTCCTATTTTCATTGTTAGTCTACATACCACTATTTGTGTTCAAGATTAGTTCTAGTGGTTGCTAATTTTACTTTTAATACTTGAAGCAATATAATGTGATTTACAGGGAAGGCATACACTGAGGGAAAGTCGGTTAAGCAGTTCCGGGTAGGCTTAACTTCCCTAGCTTCCTTTCATATTTACTAATACCCGTATCTTATCAAACACGCTCCTGAGTAATTGCTGGGCTAAGGTTTTACTAAGTTTCTGGGCAAGAAGCCATGTCAAATGAAGTGCTGCATTCCTTTGTGATGGATTTCTGCATGCACCACTAGTGAAATCCTGAAAGGGCCAGTTGAACGGACGGACCACGTTCTTTATGTTCAAGGTAAAGGCTGCCAGGGTTCATCACACACAGTGGAACTCTTGATTTGGTTTGAACTTGCTTTCGAGCCAAATAGTAGTCCCACACACATACAAGAAAGACAAACACTACCAAGGGATTTATTTTCCACAAGAAGCTGTGCATTACCAGCCAAAGAAAGCAAACACCAAGAAAAAGAAGACTCTCGTGATGCAATTAGAATTTACTCAATATTCAGTTTCTCCCTCTCTTAGAGAACAATGAAAAACAGTTCGGTGGTCAAAGTTCAACCTATGACTAAAAGGATTTTCAGTGGAATTTCTTGACTTCTCTTTCAGCACACTTTAGAACAATAAGGTAAAAATCCTTATTTGCCTGAAATGAAAAGAGTTCCTGCATGAGGTCAATAATCCTTCTGTTACTCGTTTTCTTTACATCCTTCCCAAGAGCCTAAGAGTAAAAAAATCTACACTGTCTTTGGTAGTGAATTTTTAAAAAAGCATTCATTTGAAATAGTCCCAAATCTTTTGTAATATCTGTCATAATTTGTTATTCATATCTTTGTTAGTGTATTTAATTATAGTACTATTTATTAGAAAGGCAAATTTAGTCTGAAATAAAATTTATTACTATTTTACACTAAATTAGAATTGGAGTTGTTTAGTTGTCCTGGGTATGGACTTCAGAACGTCTTAGGTTATGCAGTATACAACTCCAATGCAATTTATGTAGATGATAATGTGAATAGTTTTCTCTGAAATTACATAACTACAGTAACACTGCAGAAAGTAAATAACATAGCAGAAATGTCTCTTTCATTAAACCAAAAAGAGAAAAAAAAAGTTTAGATTCAATATATATGTATCATAGTATCACTTCCCTCCCCTCAAAATAAAAGGCTTATTTCATTCATATCAATGTGTTATTTTCAATGTAGAACTCTACTGAACTAAAGACAATTTGGGTGTCTAATCAATTTTTGTAAGATAATACATAAATTTCTTTTATAAACCAACTAATGCAAAGAACAAAACATGTGCTATTTTGGATGCTGGCTGTTCTTATAAAATATTTTGTTGAGTTAAAGACAAGTTATTTAGAAACATGTGGGTTAAATTTTTTCTTCAAATACACAAGGGTTTAAAAAAGTTGAAATTTAAATATTTGCTAAAATGCTTGACAAATTTTTTGAAAAGTTATCTGGCTTAAAATATGGCTGGGTTTGCCCATCCCTTTAGGAGACCAGCTGTTCATGTGTCATTAAAGGCAAAAAAAAAAAAAAAAGTTAATTCAGCTGTGTCTGTAACCAGGCGTGTCATATGTAGACTACTTATACTGTGGGAGGTCACTTTATGTGGGTTTGCATTGACAAAAAAAGAAAGGTGTTCAAACTCCAGTAGCAAAGATATAAACTTGTATCAGTAGGAGAGATACTTACAGAACACAGCACATTCTTTTCAAAGCATACATTTTTGGAATGGCAACAATGAAGAATTTCATCTCCACGGAGAACCCATTTGTACGCCTTGTGGGGCCGGCAAATGTTCCAAATCTGCCACTATGAAATAATTGGCAGCAAGGATGGGAAAAAGAAAACCTAATTTTAATGGTAAATTTAAATGTCAGGAGTCCACAGACTGCTTCCTCCTTAGGGGAAATGTAAACAGTGGGAAATCTTCTGTTGAATAGGAATTTTCAGTGACTGGGATCAAAAGCAAGCCTCACAATGTTGCCCAACAGGCAGAACTGGCTGTGGGAATAGATACATCATGAGTGGTCGCTTAGGTGTTGAGTCTTCAGAGTTACTGCCTGACTGCTGATCAGTCAACTGTCATTAGTCCTAAATGCTGCTTCTGAAAAGTTCACAGCTTAAGCTCTTACAAGATGGTCTTTTTAAAATTTCCAGTGAATGACTTACCAGGAAATAAAACACAAGACCTCAGATGAGTGGGCGTTCTCCATAGCAAACCCCGCCCACTTAACAGTTTTGCCAAGATATGGTCCAGATACAGATTGGTAGACAGAGCTACTGATATTCCCTTTACTGTCACAGCAATTGGAAAATCCACAGTTGTCAGTGTGGACTCAGAAAAATCTTGGAAGTGAAAGTAGATTTAAGTGCTGAAGTGTGAAAAGTTAAGGGTATTGGAACAAAACGTAACAGCAACATGATGCCTTCTATTTGGAGGTTTATGGTTCTCAAAGAGCTTTCAAATTCCTTAACGGTTTTGATCCTTACAGTAGCTCTAACTGAATTGAATAGCAACAATACCTAACTGAATTGAATAGCAACAATAACAGTATCACTACAAGGTGTTTATGTGATTTGATGTGATGTTGGCTTACTGACTCTGCCTCTACTTAAATTGTACTAGTCATTCCTCATCCCTATGATTTGTTTTCTTACAGCAAGGATTATGGTATCAATTTTAGCTAAATAATAACTAGTTTGAGAGATTAGTTTGCTTCAAACTTCAAAGGAATATCTAAAGTTTCTCTTCCTTGTATATGCGAGACATTCATTACCCTTAGAAAAATCACTATTTTTACACAGCTCTCCAGCCATATTCTGCTTGATGTCTGATTGGTGAACATATCGTATGGTCTTTCCTAGCTGCAGGAGAATTTGATAAACAAGCATTAAACTGGGTTAAGAATATTGCATTCAGTCAACCCACAGTGTTTGTCACAGACCAGATTCTCAGTCTCACAGCAGGAAAGCAATTATGTTCCCATCTAGACTAGTGATGACCAACAAGAGGTTTTCAAGGCCACCTAACTTTGTGATATGGCTGCAAATTTAACTTCTAAAGCTGTTCTTTGATCTGTCAAATTAAAGAGATTAGGGAACTTTTTTTTTTAAAAAAGAACCTCCATGGCAACCACATCCTTCTTTATTATTTTTATTTTTTTTAATTATACTTTAAGTTCTAGGGTACATGTGCAAAACATGCAGGTTTGATATATAGGTATACATGTGCCATGTTGGTTTGCTGCACCCATCAACTCATCATTTATGTTAAGTATTTCTCCTAATGCTATCTCTCCCCCAGCCCCCCAGCCCCTGACAGGCCCCGGTGTGTGATGTTCCCCACCCTGTGTCCAAGTGATCTCTTTGTTCAGTTCCCACCTATGAGTGAGAACATGCAATGTTTGGTTTTCTGTCCTTGTGATAGTTTGATGATAATGATGGTTTCCAGCTTCATCCATGTCCCTGCAAAGGACATGAACTCATCCTTTTTCATGACTGCATAGTATTCCATGGTGTATATGTGCCACATTTTCTTAATCCAGTCTATCATTGATGGACATTTGGGTTGGTTCCAAGTCTTTGCTGTTGTGAATAGTGCCGCAATAAACATAGGTGTGCATGTTTCTTTGTAGTTGCATGATTTATAATCTTTTGGGTATATACCCAGTAAGGGATTGCTGGATCAAATGGCAATTCTAGTTCTAGATCCTTAAGGAATCGTCACACTGTCTTCCACAATGGTTGAACCAATTTACACTCCCACCAACAGTGTAAAAGCATTCCTATTTCTCCACATCTTCTCCAGCACCTGTTGCTTCCTGACTTTTTAATGATTTCCATTCTAACTAGCTGAGATGGTATCTTATTGTGGTTTTAATTTGCATTTCTCTGATGGCCAGTGATGACGAGCCTTTTTTTCATGTTTCTGTTGGCTACATAGATGTCTTTTTTTTGAGAAGGGTCTGTTCATATCCTTTGCCCACTTTTTGATGGGGTTGTTTATTTTTTTCTTGTAAATTTGTTTGAGTTCTTTGTAGATTCTGGATATTAGCCCTTTGTCAGATGGGTAGATTGCAAAAATTTTCTCCCATTCTGTAAGTTGCCTGTTCACTCTGATGGTGGTTTATTTTGCTGTGCAGAAGCACTTTAGTTTAATTAAATCCTGTTTGTGTATTTTGGCTTTTGTTGCCGTTGCTTTTGGTGTTTTAGTCAGGAAGTCCTTGCCCATGCCTATGTGCTGAATGATATTGCCTAGGTTTTCTTCTAGTGTTTTTGTGGTTTTAGGTTTAACATTTAAGTCTTTGATTCATCTTGAGTTAATTTTTGTTTAAGGTGTAAGGAAGGGATCCAGTTTCAGCTTTATATATACGGTTAGCCAGTTTTCCCAGCACCATTTGTTAAATAGAGAATCCTTTCCCCATTTCTTGTTTTTGTCAGGTTTGCCAAAGATCAGATGGTTGTAGATGCGTGGTATTATTTCTGAGGCCTCTGTTCTGTTCCATTCGTCTATATCTCTGTTTTGGTACCAGTATCATGCTGTTTTGGTTACTATAGCCTTATAGTATAGTTTGAAGTCAGGTAGTGTGATGCCTCCAGCTTTGTTCTTTTTGCTTAGGATTGTCTTGGCAATGTGGGCTCCGTTTTGGTTCCATATGAACTTTAAAGTAGTTTTCTCCAATTCTGTGAAGAACGTCATTGGTAGCTTGATGGGGATGGCATTGAATCTATAAATTACTTTGGGCAGTATGGCCATTTTCATGATACTGATTCTTCCTATCCATGAGCATGGAATATTCTTCCATTTGTTTATGTCCTCTTTTATTTCGTTGAGTAGTGGTTTGTAGTTCTCCTTGAAGAGTCCTTCACATCCCTTGTAAGTTGGATTCTTAGGTATTTTGTCCTCTTTGAAGCAATTGTGAATGGGAGTTCACTCATATTTGGCTCTCTGTCTGTTAATGGTGTATAGGAATGCTTGTGAGTTTTATACATTGATTTTGTATCCTGATACTTTGCTGAAGTTGCTTATCAGCTTAAGGAGATTTGGGGCTGAGATGATGTCATGTCATCTGCAAACAGGGACAGTTTGACTTCTTCTTTTCCTAATTGAATACCTTTTATTTATTTCTCCTGCCTGATTGCCCTAGCCAGAACTTCCAACACTATGTTGAATAGGAGTGGTGAGAGAGGACATCCTTGTCTTGTGCTGGTTTTCAAAGGGAATGCTTTTAGTTTTTGCCCATTCAGTATGATATTGGCTGTGGGCTTGTCATAAATAGCTCTTATTATTTTGAGATACGTTCCATCAATACCTAGTTTATTGAGCATTTTTAGCATGAAGGACTATTGAATTTTGTCAAAGGCCTTTTCTGCATCCATTGAGAGAATCATGTGGTTTTTGTTGTTGGTTCTGTTTATTTGATGGATTATGTTTATTGATTTGTGTATGTTGAACCAGCCTTGCATCCCAGGGATGAAGTCAACTTGATCATAGTGGATAAGCTTTTTGATGTGCTGCTGGATTCAGTTTACCAATATTTTATTGAGGATTTTCGCATTGATGTTCATCAGGGATGTTGGTCTAAAAGGCAGTCACATAGTTTTTACTATTTCCATAAAGAATGTCACTGGCATTTTGATAGGGATTGTAAAAATGTCCATAGCACCCAAAACATCTACAGAATCATAGTCTTTAATAAATCCACATACTTCCAGCTCCATGAGAACAGATTAAGGGGCAGAGAGTGAGGAATGATGAATGGAATCACTTCTTGGGAAGGACAGAACCTAATTCTCCCTGGAACTGGGGCAGTGACTTATAGAAGAATGACGTTTCTAAGTTCCAGGAATAGCTGAAATAGGGCCATGTTGGTGATCTTTCTGATTTCCCATTTTGAACTCCTGGAATTCCCAGAGAAACTCAAAGAACCCTCTACTTAGGAGCCTTAGGAGATGAAGGTATAGATAGTTTGGGTAAAATAGATAGGTAACATAGTTTGGATGTTTGTCCCTGCCCAAGTCTCATGTTGAATTGTAATCCCCAATACTGGAGACAAGGCCTGGTAGGGAGTTGTTTTGTTCATGGGGACACATCCCTCATGGGGTGGTGCTGTCTTTGCAATAGTGAATGAATTTTCTTGAGATCTATTCATTTAAAAGTGTTTGATATATCTCCTCCTACTCCCTCCTTTTCTGCTCCTGCCATGTGAGATGGTCGGCTAGCCCTACACCTTTCACTATGATTGGAAGCTTCCTGATTCCTCCCCAAAGGCACATGCCAGCACTATGCTTCCCGTAGAGCCTGCAGAATCATGAGCCAATTAAACTTCCATTCTTATAAATTACCCAATCTCAGGTATTTCTTTATGGCAATGCAAAAACACACTGATACAGAAAATTGGTAGCAAGAGAAGGACATTGCTATAAAGATACCTGATGATGTGGAAGCAGCTTTGGAACTGGGTAACAGGCACAAGTTGGAAGACTTTGAAGGGCTCAGAAGACAGGAAGATAAGGAAAAGTTGGGAACTTCTTTGAGTCTGTTTAGATGGTTGGGACCAAAATACTGATAGTCATATGAACAATGAAGTCCAGGCTGACAAAGTCTCAGGTGGAAATGAGGAACTTATGGGGAACTGGAGCAAATGTCATGCATGTTATGTCTTAGCTAATAAGTTCGTTGCATTGTGCCCCTGCCCTAGGGATATGTAGAAGTTTGAACTTCAGAGTGATGATGAAGGGTATCTGGAGCAAGAAATTTTTAAGCAGCAAAGCATTCAAGAGTTGGTTTGGCAGCTTCCAAATACCTATACTCAGATGTGGGAGCAAAGACATTACTTAATGTTGGAACTTCTATTTAAAATGGAAGCAGAGAATAAAAGTTTGAAAAAAAATGGCAGCCTAGCATGTAGTGAAGGAAGAAAAAGCTTTTTCATTAGAGGAATTCAAGCAGGCTGTGGAGCAACCACTTGCTAGAGATATTTGCATAACTAAAAGCAAGCCAAGTGCTAATATCAAAGACAATGGGAGAAGGACCCCAAAGGCATTTCAGAGACCTTCATGACAGCTCCTCCCATCACAGGCCCTGAGGTCTAAGAGGATTGAATGGTTTTGCGGGCCACGCCCAGGGCACTGATGCCCTGTGTACCCTTGGGATATTTCTTCCCACGTCCCGGCCATTCCAGCTCCAGTCAGATCTAAAAGGGGGCTCAGGTAGAATTTGAGCTGCCTCTTTAGACAATGCAAGCTGTAAACCTTTGAAACTTCTACCTTATGTTAATTCTGTAAGTGCACAGAATGCAAGAGTGAAGAATAGTTGACAGTTGCCATCTAGATTTCACAGGACGTATGAGAAAGCCTAGATACCCAGGCAGAAGCCTTTTGCAGGAGCAGAGCCCTCCCAGAGAACTTCTACTAGGGCAGTGCCAAGGGAAAATGTGGGTTTGGAGCCTCCCACACAGAGTCAGTCCCCAATGGGGCACTGCCTAGTGGAACTGAGAGAAAGGGGCCATTGTCCTCCTGACCCAGAATGGTAGATGCACTCGCAGCTTGCAGCCTGTGCCTGGAAAAGCCACAGGAATTCAATTCCAACCCACGAGAGCAGCACTGGGTGGGTGAACCCTGCAAAGGTACAGGGATGGAGTTGCCCAGGGCCTTGGGATTCCACTCCTTGCACCCATGTGCCATGGATGTGGGACACAGAGTCAAAGGAGATTATTTTGGAACTTTAAGATTTAATGACTGCTCTAGTGGGTTTTAAACTTGCATGAGTCCTGTAGCCTCTTTCTTTTGGCAGATTGTTTTGGGGTGGCAGTGTTTACCCTTTGCCTATGCCCCTATTTTATCTTGGAAGTAAATAACTTGTTTTTGATTTCATGGGCTGATAGGTGGAAGGGACTTGCCTTGTCTCAGGTGAGGCTTTGGACTTTGGAAATTTTGTTAATGTTGGAATGAGTTAAGATTTTGCTTGAATATTGGAAAGGCATGATTGTATTTTACAATGTGAGAAGAATATGAGATTTCGGTGGGGGCAGGGTAGAATGACATAGTAGTTTGGATATTTGTCCCTGCCCATATCTCATGCTGAATTGTAATCCCTAATGCTGGAGATGAGGGCTGGAGATGAGGCCAATTAACTTACCTAGTCTCAGGTATTTCTTTATAGCTATGCAAGAATAGCCTAATACAATAGGATTGCATCTGATGTGTCTCTGCTTCCACAACATCTAGCAAAGCATGCTGAATAATTGAATAAAAACTTCCTTGCCTAAGCTTCGATGTTAACACTCTGTGCACCGTCCTTAAATCCCAGTTTCCTCACTAGTTTTGTTACCAGGGAGTCCTTGTTCTTATAGCTCCCAAGATAGTTGTGGGCCACTTCCAAGATGGTGGCAAGCCTCTTGTTCTCTGACCTGGGGTTCTTGGTCTCACGGATTCCAAGGAAAGGAATCTTGGACCATGTGGTGAGTGTTATAGCTCTATTCAGCTCCATTAGGATGAACCCTGGGCACTTAGCCAGTGCAGAAACAATGGCGTGCCTCTAGCCCAGTTGAGAGTGGCAATGGGCGCTGCCTCACTGGATCAGAAGTGCAGCGACACCCTGCTGGATCTGGAGGGGTGGAGGTTAGCAGTGGGTCTGCAACAGCGGCAACAGCAGTGGTGGACAGCAAGTGAAAGCTCAACTGGAGCCATAACAAACACGGACCAGAAGAGTGTGCAGTTACAAGATTTAATAGAGTGAAAGCAGAGCTCCCATAAAATGGGAGGCAGCCCAAAGGGTGTTGCCGTTGCTGGCTCCAATGTCTGGATTTATATCCCAATCATTGTCCCCCCTCCTCCGTGCTCTCAGGCGATAGATGATTGGCTATTTCTTTACCTCCTGCTTTTGCCTAATTTGCATTTTAGCGAGCTCTCCTTACTACCTGATTGGTTGAGTGTGAACTAAGTTGCAAGCCCCATGTTTAAAGGTGGATGTGGTCACCTTCCCAGCTAGGCTTAGGGATTCTTAGTTGGCCTAGGAAATCCAGCTAGTCCTGTTTCTCAGTGCCCCCTCTCATCATGAAAACTCAAGTGCTATTGAGGAGGTTGGCTGATGACCGCTCTAACTGCTCTCTGCTGAATTGGGGCATTGTAGGGACTGTGCAGTTGAGATTTCCTTGGGAGGGATGGCTTTGATGTCATCAACATTGGAGCATGGGGTATCAGGCCGGTCCAGGGGTCCATGGTAGATCTTAGTCATGGACTGCATCTGGGGCTCCATTTGAAGAACCATTTGTAGTTACAGCTTTGATACTGGAAGAGACAAACTTAACAAGGAGGTTAAAGATACAGGGGTTGAAATGTATGGCCTGCAGTGCAGGGGATTATTTCTTTGGCACACTTCACAGGCCCTGACTATCTGCTTGATAGTTCTGAAAAGGCCTGGTCCAGTAAATAATATTGTGGCCATCTGATGGGTGCTATCAATGCCTAAGTGAAAGGTTTGGTGAAGGGTTTTAAGTAATCTCCATTGGTTAGCTGCAGGCAAAAGTATTTTTCCTTCTTCGGTGGCTAGCCATCCTAAGGGGAGGAAGCTATGTCCTCGTGAGGTTTCCCATTCTATTTCTCCTGCTGAGTACTGGGGCTTGGTCTCCTGGAGAGGATTACCTGATACTGGTGTTCCTTCTGTAAGCATTTCTAATGGAGGGTCTCGCCTTGCGGCTCTTTTGGCTTCAATATCCGCTTGGCAGTTCCCTTCTATTTCCCTTTCCTTTCCTTTCTGATGACCCTAGCAGTGTAAGACTGACACCTCTTTAGGTTTCTGTACAGTCAATAATAATCTCCTAATGGCTTCCTGATGTTTGATAGGTGTTCCCGCAGAAATTAGGAATTCCCTTTCACTCCATATTGCTGTGTGGGCATGGAGGACTAAGTAAGCATACTTAGAGTCTGTATATATATTTACCCTTTTTCCTTCTCCTAATTCTAGTGCCCGAGTGAGAGCTATCAGTTCTGCCAGCTGAGTGCTAGTTCCTGGAGTGAGGGGATTACTTTCAAGTGTTCCATTATTACTGACCACTGCATACCCCACTTTTCAAATTCTTTTTTCTACAAAGGAACTTCCATCAGTATAGAAGTTGAGGTCAGGATCAGTCAAGGGAACCTCTGGAAGGTCCCGTCAAGCAGCATAGGTTTGAACAATCATCTGTTGACAGTTATGTTCTATCTTTTCTTCATTGTCTGGAAGAAACGTGGCTGGGTTAAGAGTTGCACAAGTGCGCAGTCACAGCACTGGCCCTTCAAGTAACAGAACCTGATATTTAAGCAAATTGTTGTCTGACAGCCATAAGTCTCCTTTAGCAGTGAGTATGTCATTTACATCATGAGATGTCCACACAGTAAGATCTCTTCCCTGTATTATTTTAACTGCTTCTGATACTAAGACTGCTACTGCTGCCACTACCCATAAACAATGAGGCCAACCCTTTGCCACTACATCAGTTTCCTTACTCAGGTATGCCACGGGTTGCAAGCTGGTCCCTCAGACCTGTGTAAGGATTCCTAGAGCTATTCCTGTTTTTTCTGTGACATATAAAGAAAAGTCTTGTCCTGTTGGCAAGCTTAACATTGGGGCTTGGGTTAGGGCCTTCTTGAAGGCCTGGAAAGCCGCTTCTGCTTCAGATGTCCATCTTACTGAGTGGGTATTGGCTTTCTGAGTTTCCTTAATTAGTGTACATAACGGTCTGGCTCTTTTGCCGTACCTGGGAATCTATATTCAGCAGAAACCTGTTATGCCAAGAAGCCCTCTTAGTTCCTTCAAGGTTTTAGGATGAGAATAAACCAGTATAGGCTGGATATGTTCCTCACTGAGGGCTCTAGTGCCTTTGGATAATTTTAGCCCTAAGTATTTAACCTGTTGTGAGCAGAGCTGAGTCTTTGGTTTGGAAACTTTGTAGCCACAGGTGGTGAGGAAATTTAAAAGCGCTTGGGTGACTTCATGGCACAAGATTTCTGAACAGGTGGCTAAAAGTAAATCATCCACGTACCGAAGAATAAGAGTGTCCAGGTATGAGAATTGGCTCAAGTCTTGGGCTGATGCCTGGCCAAATAGATGGGGGCTATCCCTGAACCCTTGGGGTAAAACAGTCCAGGTGAGCTGAGATGTTGGGTTCGAAGGATCTTCAAAGGCAAACAAGAATTGAGAGTCAGGATATACAGGGATGTAGAAAAAGGCATCCTTAAGGTCCAGAACTGTAAACCACTCTGCTTCCTCTGGTATTTGGGAAAGCAGAGTATAAGGGTTAGGTACAACTGGGTATAGAGGGACAATGGCCTCACTGATAATCCTGAGATCTTGCACTAACCTCCACTGTCCACTGGGTTTCTGTACTCCTAAAATTGGAGTATTGCAGGGGCTATTGTACGGTTTTACTAGGCCTTGGGCTTTTAGGTCCTTAATAATCTCTTGGAGTCCTTGTTGGGCCTCGTGTCTAAGGGGGTACTGCTTTTGGTGGGGAAGGAGGTGGAATCCTTTAGTTTAACTTGAATGGGATGGGCATTCTTCACTCATCCATATTGTCCTTCTGTTGCCCAGACTAAAAGATTAATTCCTTCCTCAAGCAGGGGACACAAACGGGTGTTCCTTCTCCTGTGTTCAGTTGTTTCATGACCCTTGTTTTTGCTAGAATGTCTCTCCCTAACAAGGGAGTGGGGCTTTCAGGCATAATTAGAAAAGCATGCGAAAAGAGTAAAGTTCCCCAGTCACAACTTAGTGGCTGGGAGAAGTGTCTAGTGAATGGCTGTCCTAGGATCCCTCGGATAGTGACAGATCTGGAGGATAGTTGTTCGGGACCGGAGAGTAAGACTGAGAAGGCTGCGCCAGTGTCCAGGAGACAGTTAACCTCCTGGCCTTCAATGGTCAAGCATACCCGGGGCTCTGTGAGGGTGATGGCACGGGCTGGCGCTTGCCCCGGGCACCCTCAGTCCTGCTGCTGGATCATCTGGTTAGTGGCTTCTGACTCAGAAGACCTTCATACCCTGGGGCAGTGGGCCTTCCAGTGATTCCCTTGACATAAGAGGCATGGACAATGGGGAGGCTTATTTCTATTTGGACAATCTTTTTTAAAGTGTCTTTGTAGACTGCACTGGAAGCAAGCCTTACTAGGCATTCGATTTGCCCAGTCTTTCCGTGTTCCAGAGCCTCCAAAGTCCGCTTGCCTGAGGGCCATGACTAAAGCAGTGGCCTTTTTCTTATCCCGTTTATCCTGTTCTGCCTGCTCCTCCTGATTGCTGTTATAAAAAAAATGAGGTTGCCAAGTTTAGTAGTGTTTCTAAGTTTTGCTCTGGGCCTAAGGCAGACTTTTGAAGTTTTTTTTCTGATGTCTGCAGCTGACTGAATGATAAACGTATCCTTTAAGATTAGTTGGCCTTCAATAGAGTCAGGTGACAGAGATGTATGCTTCCTCAATGCCTCCCTTAGTCTCTCCAGAAAGGCAGTAGGATTTTCTTCCTTTCCCTGTGTTACAGTGGACATCATTGAATAATTTATAGGCTTCTTCCTGGTTTTCCTTAGTCCTTTTAACATGCAAGTTAGCAAATATCTGCAGCACCAATCTCCGTGTTCTGATTCTGCATTCCAATGAAGGTCTACACTGGGAACTGCCTGCTGGCCTGGGGGGAATTGTTCTCTTTCCTCTATTGTCATCCTATCATTGACCTGACTGAGATACCAGAGATCGCCAGATTCTCCGGCTTCAGTTATGGCGGCACTGCTCTCATTTGGGGCTAGTGTCTGATTTAGCAGTAACATTATATCTCTCCATGTCAGATCAAAGGATTGTCCTAACCCTTGTAAACATCAATACAGTCATCAGGGTTATCTGAGAATTTACCTAGGTCTATTTTAATTTGCTTTAAGTCTGACAGGGGAAAAGGTACATACACTCTGACTGGGCTGAATTCTCCAGAATACATCTTAGGGGTGTTTTTGCCTTGGGGGTAACTTTTTTTATCTGAAAAAAGAAAAAAAAAGGGATGCCAGCACCCCTAGTCATTTTCCAATGAGCATTAGTCCTAGAATGTCCTCTATGGTCCAAATGATTATTCCTTTCCAGGGTGCGTAACCACCCACGGACCTCTGCTTACTGGATTAGTTATGCTCACCAATGTAGCAGTCCTCCACCTATTTTCCTGCCTTTCTTGGCCACAAAGAAGGGGATCCGGGCTGCTAGATTCTAGTGGTCCTTTACCAGTGTGCCTAATATTACCTTTGCGTTCAGAGGTGAGTTCCTTTCCAGGGTGCGTAACCACCCATGGACCTCTGCTTATCGGATTAGTTACGCTCACCGATGTAGCAGTCCTCACCCCTTTTCCCGCCTTTCTTGACCACAAAGAAAGGGGTCCAGGCTGCTGGATTCTAGTGGTCCTCTACCAGCATGCCCAACATTGCCTTTGCGCTCAGGGATGAGTCCTAAAGCTGGGCTGGGTTCGTGAGTATTTCATAACAACCCAGCTGCCCCATCAAGATGCATTCGCATAAACAACAGTTCTTATGCAAATTCCTTTCAGAGAGGGTATAGCTAACCTTTTGAGTCAGGACTGAGTCAGAGTTTTTTGATTCTGTAAGTACTTTAAGGCTTGGCTGAGTGTAAACAACTCGCACATTTGAGCAGACCAATTATTAGGCAATTCTCCTAACTCTGCTTCCACAAGAGTCTCTGTCAATTACTGAATACCCATTGTGGTTTTTTTCTTGATTGCCTGGGAGGAACCATCTATCCTCCTGTCCTGAAGGGAGTTCCTACTAGGTCTGGTCAGACTTTTGTATGGTAATTAAGATTTAAATCCTCTGTCAGGAAATTTTCTGGGTTAAGGGAATTTTCAGTGGTTAATGTTAAATCACCTTTTTCTAACAGAATAGCCCCATACTTTAAGATTTGAGTTAGTAAGCTCACTTTTTGCTTTTTTGACTTAGGATAATTCTGAACTGGTGAGGTGTGCTCATAATGAGGTTTCCCCTAAAAGTTATTTTTCTACTTTCTTCTGTTAGCAAATCAGTTGCTGCTACAGATTGAATGCATTTGGGCCATCCATGGGTTAGGGAGTTTTTATAGGAAGACTACCAGTTGTCAGTGGTCTCAGTGTTTTCAGGCTACACGCTTGTTTACACTGACAACAAGGTAGTATTGGAGTGTTATAGGGTCATGGAGAAGGCCTTCAATTATCAATTTTAGGTTTTAAATTTACCCTGGCTTTTAAAGGAATAGAGCACAGTGTTTTTTCTTTACTACTTCTATCTTTCTCTTTCTTTCTCTCTTTGACTCCCTCTTTGTCTCTCTTTCTCTCCCCTCTGTCTCTGTCTCTCTCTTTTTCTCTCTTCTTGACTTACTCAATTCGCTTTCATCCTGATCTATTATGTTGTCAAAGACCCAGTTCCAGTTGTTAAAATACTGGGTTATCAGTTCTAAGGCCCTGGCCAAGGAGCCAAGGCTTGGAGGTTGTACTGCAGAGGTGTAAGCTGAGTAGAAGTCGAGGGAGGAGAGCATCTTACACAATGGGAGAGCAGTCTTCCTAGCCATTTACAAACTTGGGGCCCTGCAAGGGGAGTGGGGAATGGGTTCCACATAACTGCCCATGTTGAGAGCTGTCTGCCTAAGTTGGGAGGGACACCAGGGACAAGGCTCTCTGGGTTCGTAGCCTAGGGGCCTAAGGACTCAGCATCCAGCTTTCTTAGATCCCTTTGGAGATATAATTTGCTAGAGGAAGTCAGTGGCAGGTCTTCAACAGCGGGAAACAGCAACTGTGGATGGCGAGAGAAAGCTCAGCTCGAGCCGTAATAAACATGGACCAGAAGAGTGTGCAGTTACAAGATTTAATAGAGTGAAAACAGAACTCCCATAAAATGGGAGGGGACCCAAAGGGGGTTGCCGTTGCTGGTTCGAATGCCGGGGTTTATATCCCAATCATTGTCCCTCCCCCTGTGCTCTCAGGCGATAGATGATTGGCTATTTCTTTACCTCCTGTTTTTGCCTAATTAACATTTTAGTGAGCTCTCTTTACTACCTCATTGGTCGGGTGTAAGCTAAGTTGCAAGCTCTGTGTTTAAAGATGGATGCAGTCACCTTCCCAGCTAGGCTTAAGGATTCTTACTTGGCCTAGGAAATTCAGTTAGTCCTGTCTCTCAGTTTGTTTCCAGAATAAAAATGAGTGTAAACTCACGTTGAAATTTCAAAATACTACATATATTTTATGAATATGTTAGAAATGATATATAGAACGATTAAATCTATATGTATTCCATAACTAACTTCATTGCTGCTTCTCAAATATATACAGATATAGTGTTTAATAGGCTAAAATACTGATAATCTTCTTAACATTTTTCTATATAATAAAAGTGTAAAATATACTTCTATGTTCTATATCAGGCTTAGTAAAACTAATTTTATTTTTAATTGAAAACCATGACTTTGTATTTTCTTACTAAGCATTTGGACAAATAAAGGTAGCTCATCAATGGCATACAACAAGATAAGAGCTCGCAAATCTTCCAATAGGAAATAGGAAAAACAGTTCTTATTTTGATAGAGATTGATAAAGTTTCAGCTACAATTTGTAATATGGAGACTCTTTGTGAGCATCTGTCTTTTTGTTTACATCAGGCATCTGAGCATTCATTCTGTTTTGGAGAGACTATCTCCCAGTGTGGGTCTGAGTGAGAGGAAATGTTCCTTATCCAAATAAGTAAGCCAAAGGAGACAGACACAACTTCTTCCCATGTGTGACAAACTAAGGCTCGAGCATGTGCCCTAGACTTGGCCAATAAGCTCCTCACTTGAGACTTTGGATCATAAGCATTTCATACTGAGATGCAGAAGTAGTTGCAAAACCTTTCATTGCATTGAGGGCTCAACAGTGATCGTGGCCTTGTGAGCTTACCAATGTTAGGGAGTACCCAGTGGCATAAATGTCACCTCTGCTGCTACCGATAGTATGTTAATTAGACTATTCCTGTACCAGGCCTTGGCTGTTCTCCCTTTTGTCTAGCCTCCTTTGGTGCTAATCTGTTTGCTAAAATTGATTGCCAAGTGTTTTTGTGAATTCTGTGAGCTACTTGATATCCATTCACTATGGTCTTTTTGTCTTAAGTTGGTGGGTATTAATTTTCATTCTGTGCAACAAGACTTCTTCCTTATTCCTATACAGATACCTGTCTGGACATGTCTAATTGCTGGTACCTTATTGGCACATATAAAACAAATTCTTACCTTGCTAGTGATCACCTCCCATGTACTTTACTTACTGTCTACGATTATTTTAAGTCACTAAGCGGCTTTTTGAGTAGGTTATCAATGAGAGCTATAATTTCTTCCAAAGGTTAAAAAAAAAAAAGCATAGATTCTACATCATTCACTGAATAATCACAGTATTGTGGCAAAATCATATATTATAAGCTAGTTATTTACTGTTATAAATTTCATTTTAAAATAGTCAAACATATATATACATAACACCATGAACTTTGGGAAAGAAAAAGGATATCATTCAAACTGAAAATAAATAAACAAACGCAGTAGGATTATTTAGCATTTCTAAATACCTTTTTATATTAAATTTATTTTTTAAAACAGACATGTTTCAAAAGAAGACATACATGCAGCCAACAAGCAAATAAAAAAAAAAAACTCAAACTCACTGATCTTTACAGAAATGCAAATTAAAACCACGGTGAGATACCATCTCACATCGGTCAAAATGGCTATTATTAAAAAGTCAAAAAATAACAGATACTAGCGAGGATACAAATAAAAGGGAACACTTACACGCTGTTGGTGGGAGCATAAATTAATTTAACCATTGTGGAAAGCAGTATTGAGATTCCTCAAAGAGCTAAAAGCAGAACTACCATCCAACCTAGCAATCCCATTATTGAGTTTATACCCATAGGAATATAAATCATTCTGTCATAAAGACACACACATGTGAATGTTCATTGCAGCCTTATTCACAATAGCAAAGACACAGAACCAACCTAAATGCCCATTAGTGACAGAATGGATAAAGAAAATGTAGTACATATGTACCATGGAATATTATGAAGCCATGAAAAAAACAAGATTACGTCTTTTGTGGGACTATGGATGGAACTGGAGGCTATTATCCTTAGCAAACTAATGCAGGAACAGGAAACAAAATACCACATGTTCTCACTCACAAGTGGGAGCTAAATAGTAAGAACTTATGAACACAGAGAAGGAAACAACAGGCACTGGGTACTACTTGAGGGTGGAAGGTAGGAGGAGGGAGAGAAACAGAAAAAAATAACTATTAGGTACTGGGTTTAATACCTGGGTAATGAAATAATCTGTATAACAAACTCCCATGACTCGAGTTTACCTGTGTAACAAACTTTCACAGGTAGCCCTGAACTTAAAACAAAAATTATAAAAAATTATCATATTTTGCAGACATTATGACTACTTGAATATTTTTAAATGTGCAACATTATTGAAAAATTGAGACTTTTTAGTAATTTGAAAATTTTGATTATTTTTTCTCTTGATTTTTTCAAATTATGAAATGCTTATGCAACACAATATAAGTTAATTGTTAAGAAGTAGTTTAGTGAAAATAATAATAAAAAGGCAAACATACAAACAAAAACTTTTGTAGTCAGCAAACTTGTTCCCACTTCTCATTTACCAATTATTTTGCCGTGGTTAAACCACCTCACACCTTTGAATCTGGTTGCTTACCTGATAAAAACACATATGTTCTAACAAAATTACTCTGAGGTCTTTAAACACAAGTGAGGTAGTATTCTTGAATATATGGGCTGCCAACTCTTAATTGTTGCAGAAATATTGTTATTGCTATTGCTATTGAAACCAGATTTCACCTAATCATGCACTTAACACATTTTTAAAAATTTATTATTTTTTGATTTTTTGATGTTTTAAATATGATAGGAAAATTGCTATCTTTATTCTAATGAAAAGTGGTTATCATTTCATTTTTATTTCTTGAATATAATTATTGCTTATTGCTCTTTGGAAGTCATCTGTTATTAAGTTGTTGGCTTCTTTTTTCATCAGCCAGAATTGACATTTTATGTGTACACTATAAATGGGATAATATAATTCACAAGACATTTATTCTGCTTTGATTTCAAGTTTATCAACAGAGAAAATACCTTTTACTTAAGTCCAGGAAAAAAATATATCCATGGGCTATAATGAGATTGGCACTAAAAATCAGGTGATCCATTTTAAGTGTCAATTCTGCCCCTGTTTACTTGAGAGATTTATTTCATTTTTCTGAGTGGGTTATGTTTATTTAATTCAAAAAGGTAAGTGGTTAGATTTAATGGTTTTTAAATTTCTCATCAATTTGAAAGTTGTATAAATATATATTTATATAGCAGATGTTTAGCAAAACAACCACTGTGGTTCTTTTATTGAAGGGAATAAATTGGGATTGATGGGACAGAACATCTATAAGAATATAACTACATAGATGTGATTCTGCTGGAAAGTGGTGATCATCAGTTAGGGTAAGCTAGAGTACAAATGTTGTGATGCGATTTGTGAGGAGTGAAGCAGTTCTACCTGGCCTCAAATAAGTTTCTTCCCTTCATATGCCCAACTGCACTGTTGTTTGAAACTCTCACAATAGAAGTCATAATAGTAAACACACTTAGAGCACCTTTTACCAATAACAGACTTTGTTAAAATGCAGATTTGGAATTCTATATAAAAACGAGGACAAGAATTTGGGGTTTCTGACATTCACATATGGCCATTCATTAACATTATTATTTGTGTAAAAATATTAAATGTTATAATTCCCAGCATTCTGGGGCTAGAAAATGTAGCACAGAGATGAAAGAGGTGAAGTACCTATTTGCAGGAAATACACAGTCTCAGCTGCACACAGAAAAGGGTGTATATAATATTACAGAGCAATATGATAACATGGTAAATTGTTTCAGTGATCAGCACTTGAATTTTTGCCATCTGCTAAAAATCCAAAAGACTAAATATGCACTTTACTTCTGAAAAGAAAGAAAAGAAACTTCATAATGAGGTATCAGTAATTCTGATTTAATCATCAATCAAAGACAAAACAGAAAAACATTTTTGACCTCCGTGACTATTAGTAACTCAGTAAAACTGGCTGCTGCTGAAGGTCTTGGACCTTCCTTGTATCATGGCTCACAGTGAAGTCAGGTTTTTGAATTCCTATTATCTGATTCTGTCCTTGGGGGCTGGCTGCAGGAGCTGCCTCAGGAGAAGTCGAAGAGAAAATGACCTCTGAGGAAAGGTCTCGCTTAGCTCAGAAAATCTCCACCCTTCAATGAGTCAGGATTCCTGGGTGGATCACTGGCAGATCAATCCAGGCCATCTGTTAAAAAGAAATGAAAAAGTAACCTGTCTCTTTTCGAGATTATTATGTCTCAGCTTAAGCAGTAGGAGAAAAATTGGACAAAACAAAGTATATTAGAAGAAGCATTAAGAAATAGATGTTGAAATAGCTTAACTTTCTAGTTCAGGAATGCCAAACTAATATCACAGTCCATAGTTAATGCACTTGTCAACCCTGTGAATTTTACCTTTTACTTAAAATAATGAATATGCATAATTCTAAAAGAAAAATTGCTCTCTAAAGCATAAGGTAAAATACTACGGTCCATTAATGTCTGCACTTGCATTTCATTGCTCACCTCCATGAGTACTATTCTCCAAATCCAATTACTGTAACTTCAACTCTTTTAACTGTTTCATCTGGTCTTCGTATCCATATATCTAAGTAATATGCTATAGGGGGCACTTGTGAGGCACCACTTCCTTGGCCCACTTAACAGTTTCACACGTATTTGCCAGTGTCCAATATCTAGCTACTTTTTACACAAAAATCCATTCAGCCATGAGCTTGTACAATAATGGAATGCAGAATTTGATGTCCCCTCAAAGCTCTTCAGATAATGATATGAGCATGGGGACATAGGTGCGCAGCTTCCTCATCCTTTGGTGGATAATTCTAAGACATACCCTGCATGATACCTAATGGGATATCACCAGAGAGATAGTCTCTGAGTTATTCACAGTAGTAACCAACTTGATAACATGGTAGTTACTGCCAGTTAACACTTTCCTGTCTTACTTTTCACATAACCTCACTTTTCTTTTCTGAGATTGCCTTTCCTATCCACTATATATTCCTAGGTCCTTATCTCTGGTTTGGCTTTCACGGTGAACCGAAACCAGGACAGCTTGTTACACAGAGTCTAGAAAGCAGCTCTTCACATTGGGATTCTGAAACTGGGTCACTGACAAGTCAGATTTCAATAAGGAAAACATATTTAGTAAGTAGGGTGGTGACAATGGATAATATGCCTCAGCATCACATTTCCTGAGACTCCCAGATGTATTGCACTGGAATGAGACAGAGATGGAGGAAGCAGCACTGATTGCAACAATGCTTCTCCAAGTGTAGTCCCTGGACCAGCAGCATTAGAACCAGCTGGGAACTTGGTAGAAACACACATTCTTTTTGCTTCCTTAGACCTGTGATATAGAAATTTGAGGGATGGGGCAATTTGAGGGATGGGGCCCAGAATCTGCTATTTAAGAAGGCTTTTAAGTGACTCAAATGCATGTTAAGGCTTGAGATCCACTATTATACCAGAATCACTTTGAAATTCTGACAAGAGTGAAGGACTGGTGAAAATAAGGTGCAGATGCTGGGACTGCCTTGGCTAAGTATGAAGGTAAGTGTCTCAAAGCTCCAAAAATTGGGCATGTGAGAAAACTGGGCAAAAGTTGGGCCCAGGGCACAACTTGGGTCCATCTGTTAAAAAGAAACAAAAAAGTAACCTCTTTTTCTGAGATAAAAATTTGAGTTAAAAAAATTGGGCCCAGTACCTAATGAACTTACTATGTGAGACCAGAAATTATCTATGTTTCCTAGATCCTGGGAATTAACTATGTTCCCCACGTGGTCCAGAGGTCCTTTCTTTCCCTTAAGCAATTAGAAATGAATGCACTGGTGAGGGCGTATCAGCATCATTGAGAGGCTCAATGTAGTTGTCGTGTATAGTATAGGATTGAAGGTAAGAGATACTATCCTGGAATTAAACTTATTATCAATAGACCTGATATGTTCCCATAATAGGCAAAAGCAAGTGATGATACATACCCATCAGACATAAAGTAGATGCAATTACCATTACAGCAAGAAAGAGGTGGCAGTCTTGGTGCTTTAATTTGCAAAGATCTATATGATGGCTAATATATCATATTATTTCCAGTGGTAAGAGAGATAGGCTTCCAACTAAGATATTGTTTGACTTGTATAACCAGATTTTTTAAAAATTAAAATTAAAAAACTTTTGTAACCTGAAAAATATTTTTTAAAAACAAAAAGCCTTTCTACCACTAAGATGATAAAATCATAATCGCTTGCCGAATTTCTAGATTTGAGCCAAGTGAAAAACTCAGAACCTATTGTTCTTAAAGGAGTGTGGCTTTCTCTGAAGAAGGGCTCCAACAGTCTCACTGCAAACACGTACATTATCCAAACCTTCCTCTAAAGGATCTAAAGATATCTTGGGATGTAGACACCCAGATCTTTTGAGGGTTGTGGCCTACACAGGCTGAGCTGACACTACCTGTGGACCTGACATATCACCATGCCTCCTCAGTTAGAGAACTATAAAGGTCAGATGATAAATGGAGTTGGACCCCAAGTTTATTTCACAGTGGTTTCAGTGGGATGGTGGACCCATCCTGTGATCATTTTTCTGACCCCAAAGTATAATTGGGAGGATTATACTGAGCAACAGGCAGAACTCCCACATTGCATCTCTAGTTTGTGGAGTAAGAGCTACTATGATAGTAAAAATATCCAACTGAAAGCCCATAAAATATCCTGCCTCCTTTTTCCCACTCAAGATAGTAAATTGGAAGCAAAACTACATGCCAGGAGGAATTACAGAGTCTGGCACAATCCTCAAAGAATTTATAGGAATGGTTGTCCTCATTGTATCAATGAACATTCCATCTATTTCATCTCAAAAGAAGTCAAACGGATGTGAAAAAGGATAATGGATTATCCTAAACGTAATAAAGTGTTAGCCCAATTGCAGTTGCTGTGCCCTATGTAACATCTTCTCTGGATTATATTAACATAGCATTTTGCCTTTGGTGTGTGACATTTGGTCTAATAAATCAGCAAAAATGATCAGAAATAGTTTACATTTATATAGGAATATCAACAGTCACATTGTTATCTATGTCTAAAAGTTATGTTAATTGTTCTGTTTGTCGCTGTGTAGTCTAGAGAACTTAACTATTTATGTTTTGCAGAAAATGATGCTGATCAACTATCTTGACGACATCAGGCTAATTTAACATGGTAGATAAGAAATTCCAAGTACTCTGAGTATGCTGACAAGATAATGGCTGAGTGTTGGAGAGATAAACCCTTCAGCAATCTAGGGCCTACCACATCAACTTTTTGTTTTCTTTAGGGATAAAATGATCTGGAGCATTCCAAGTAAATGAAAGTTATTGGATCTTGAATCTTCTACCACTAAGAAAGAGGCACAGTGCATTTTGGACCTCTTTGAATTTTAGGGAAGTATGTTCTATAATTGAAAGTGGCTCTCTGACCTATTCATTATATGACTGTGAAGACTGCCTATTTTGAGTGAAACTCTGAGTAAGAGAGGGCTCTGGGGCAGGTCCAGCCTGCAGAGTAACCTTCCCTTTCACTTGGAAATCCTAACAAAACCAAAGATATCCTTGAGAGCTAAAGATAGGTAAGTAGGAATTCTACAAGAAATCACCAGCATAATGTTATAAGAATATCAGTATGGATCCCTAGAATCTGGAGGGAGAATAAGCCTTCTGTCCCAAAGAACTACCCACCATTTGACAATTAGCTACTTGTATGCTATTGAGGTCTCTCTAATGTCAAGTAACCATGAAAACAGAGCACTGCATCATTATCTGGGTATTATCCTATCTACCAAGTTATGAGGAGTACAAACCCATTTTATGATGGAAATAATAGACTTGAAATTAGGTCCAAGCTTGCTGGTCCAGAGGGTATAAGAAAAGTATGTGAATCGATAGCTCATTGCTTCAACCTTTGCTGCATTTTTTTTTTGCCTCTCACTCAACTTCTAGCAATGACCTTTTGGGGATGGGTCCCTTTAATCAGCTGTTGAAACGGGAAAACTCTCAGGTCTGGTTATTGTATGAATCAGCCTGATATGCTGGACTGCCACAGCACTACAACTACACACATGGGGGTCCCTAGAAGACAGTGCTGATCGCCTCCAAAGGGCAAAGCTAAAGGAAATGCTGCTGTCAGTTGGCAAGAAACAGCACATATGCTCATCAGCTTTGTATGAAAAGAGAATTAACCTGACATAAATGTGTATACAGACTCCTAAGCAGTATTTAATCAGTTGGCAGGTCTAATTGGAGCCTGGAAATAACATGATGGAAAATCAGAGCCAAAGTGGTCTCAGGAAGAGGCATAAAGATAGACTTATGAAGGTGAGCAGAAAGTCTGTGGTCTTTGTGTCTCCTATCAGTGCACACTAGAGAGGATTGTCAGCAAAAGAGGTATTCAGCAACAAGTGAGAAATATGACTCATCTATCAGGTATGTCCCAGTCTCAGCCAACCCTGTGCAATGACTCCAAAGTCAGAGGCAGGAAGGGGTACTATGCATGGTCCAATAATATGGGCTTCTTCTCACCAAGTATGATCCAGCTAAAAGCTGCCAAATGGCTAACCTGTCATTGACAGAATAAACTTACTTTTATCCAAAAATGAAACAAAGATAATATTCATGGGACAGAATTAACTTTGGAAAAATAATTGACTTAAGTGCCAACTGCAAGTGACTTTTGAAATATTTCTTCCAAATGCGGAAAATTGAAGGCTTCCTATACATGTGAATAAGTAAGTCTTGGCAGTGTTACTTGGCAGTACTACTGCTGGAGATTTTTCTAGACCAATGCTTTATGGTTGGGCTCCGCTGGCCTTCAAACTTTGCCTTGATGGCTGTCATATGATTTCTGACACAAGCAAATCCAAAGTGTCGAAGAATCATTTTACCCTGGTTCACAAAGCTGCAGACCTCTAGCTGTAATCTCATGTGAACGATGGCACTGAACTTGAAAGTTTTGTATACAAGAAGGTTAATGAGAAAATTGAAACTCCAGCAAATCTTGTTTGGAGAGCTGGTAGTGACAACATATGATTTTGCATTACTACAGTATACAAGCTGGATTGTAGACCTTCTGCATTTGGTAGAGTAACTCATGCCAGTCTGAATGCACATGCGTATACTCAAACCTTTCCATTAGGAGTCAAAGTGATCCTGTAAGCTTAAACCGATGGGAAAAACTTCCATGCAGAAGGTTATGAGGTTGGGTTAAGATTTGAACTTAATGGATTTTGAATAAAGCATTGCATTTGACCCTGCAGGTTAAGAGAAATTAACCCACAGTATGTTGGCCTTAAAATTCTGTAAAATGTCAAGTGGATAAAGTCTTTAGTCTGTAAAATAACTGTAGTTCTCCCCAAAATGAAGTCTTGAGATGGCAAGTCAATTCTAGAAGACATACTCGAAAGCACACATGGCAACCGTAATATTTGTGACACTTTTCACTTCAGTTCCTCAGTGTTATTTTATATGTGTTCAAATGACAGTATAGAATCATGTTGTAAAGGAAATGACCCAGTTTGCCACTTTGTACTTCACGTACTTCAGTTTTCATGATCTTTAAATATATTGCTGTTTGCGCTATAGTTGAATTTAAGGTACTACAGTTGAATTTAATTTTGTATCAAAATAAAATAAAAACATCAAATTTGGGTCACAGTTGTCCATAAAAATATAATTCAGACATGTCTTATTCTGGCCAAGATGTAGCAACAGGTATGGCCTGTAGCCTGAAATAACTAAATACCATAAATAAATAATAAAAATGCTACTGATCAGTCCACATGTGTGAGGAAACTTAGCCAAAGCCAAGAAATGGACTACATGATGTGATTCGAGGGAATGATCTCCGGGAATTTCACAGGGCTGGGAGTATTTCTCTTCCAAGCAGCCAGAGTTAAACCTCATAAAACCCATGGGGCATAGGATAAGTACCCAGAAGAATTTTGCCTCAGGAGCAGGGAGAATTAGCTGTATGCTAAACACTGTTGCATTTCTGATGAAAAATATAAAATAAAAACAAAACCCAAAAAGATCAAACTGTTTTAATGCAATATAACCATGGTACAGAGCAACACTAAAAAATTAACACGGAACAATGTAAAATTTCTAATGTCTTGTACCCAATAAAAAAATTACTAGGCATTCAAGAAACCAGGGATATACAGTCTATAATGAGTAGAAAAATCAATTATTGAAACTGATACATTAAATGAAACAGATGAAAAAGTAAGTATAGAAGGATATAATGACAGATATAATTGTATTCCATGCATTCAATAATCTGGAAGATATGTTGAACCTGTTAAATAGATACATATGAGATACACGGAAGACCTAAATTCAATTTCTAGAGGTAAAATTAACAATGTCTGAAATAAAAAATACACTGGACCTGCTTAGTGGAATACTGGGACATATTAGACACACACAGAAAAAGTTTAGTGAACTTGAAGGCACAGCGGTAGAAACTATCCCAAATGAATCACAAAAAGAAAAGTGAATTAAAACAAACAAACAAACAAACAAAAACAGTGGACTGGTGAACTGCCAACAATTTGAAGTACCCCAACATACATGTAATTAACATTCCCAAAGCAGAGAAGAGAGGGGGGAAGGCAGAAAAAAACGTAGGAATACTCCTAAAAACATTTATTTCCAATTTTAATAAATGCTATAAACCCACAAATCTAGGATGCTCAACGAATCCCAGTCACAATAAACATGAAGACCTGTACCAAGTCACATAATAACGAAATAACTTAATACCAGTAATGAAGAGAAAAACTTACAAGCAACAGAGGAAAAAACACACACATGCACACACACACACACCCCTGCATGCCAAGGACCAAAAATTAGAATTGCACCAGATACCCTGTTGAAATCATTGCAAACCAGCGAACAGTGGAACAATATTTTTAACTTGCTGAAAGAAAAATATTGCCAACTTAGAATTCTAGACTCATTTCAAAAACAGACAAAATTAAAAAGAAAAATGGACATCAAAGGTAAACTAATTCATTACCAGAAAACCTAAACTAAAAGAAATGTCAAAATAAGTTTTTTGGGGCAGAAGGAAAATGATACTAGATGAAAATCTGGATCCACACAAAGGAATGAAAAATGCTGGTAATTACCTAGGAAAATGAAATTGACTGTTTTCTTAATATTTAAATATTTTTGAATTTGAATATTTTATATATTTTGAAATAAAATAGATGAAGGACAAATAATGGAGTCTAGGGTTTATAAGATAGGAAAATGTATAATGTATGGCAACAATAGTACAAAGGTTAGATTAGGATGGAAGAAGTGAATTTACCCTTAGAGTCTTGGAAAGAGCATGGCCTTGCTTAATTTCATACCTCTAGCCTCCAGAGTGCTGAAAGAATAAATTTCTGTTTTAAGTCACTACATTTATGGTAATTTATTATGGTAGCCTCAGGAAACACAGAATGCTTGTTTAATTTTTTCCAAATAGTTTAATTTTTTCCAAATACATCTCTATTTTGTCAAAATTTTCTATAATCATTTTGCTAATTTCTTTTTGTTTTTTATTGTTAAAAAGTTCATTTACAAACTTTTATTCCACTTACGTTTATTTAATTCACTTGTTCTTCACGATTATGCTTACATTACTTAAAAAACTTAAATAGGATATTAGACAAAGGTCATCATCTCATGGTATTTCCCTGTCAATTATTTTTACAGTATCTGCATGTTAGGAAAGTATCACAAAAGAAAGAATGTAGAAAGTTGAATAATTGGGATTTTGTTTTACTGTCATGCTTTATATACATACATTAACGGACACTGCACTTGTGCATTTATTCTTAGGTTGAACTCATTATCCTAGGATTTTAAACACCTATCGGAGAGATAAATTGTGTTTGCATTCTATTTAATTCTGACAATTGTGAAGGCATGACTGTTTTAATTAACTAACAATATTCTTATTTATCAAAGTTTACTGAAGCAACATGAACTTGAGAAACATTGAGGTTATGTGATGGTTAATATTGTGTCAACTTGATTGGACAGAAGGATGCAAAGTATTGTTTCTGGGTGTGTCTGTGAGGGCGTTGCCAGAGGAGATTAACACTGGAGTCAATAGACTGGTAGAGGGATACCCACCTTCAATGTGGGTCGGGGCACTATCCAGTTGGCTGCCAGTGTGGCTAGAACAAAACAGGTGGAAGAAGGTGGATAAGCTTGCTTTCTGAGTCTTCTGGCTTTCATCTTTCTCGCATGCTGGATGCTTCCTGCTCTTGAACATCAGACACCAGCTTCCTAGAGCTTTGGACTCTTGGTTTGCCTGGGGCTCTCAGGCCTTCAGCCACATACTGAAGGCTGCACTATTGGCTTCTCTACTTTTGAAGCTTTGGGACTTGGACCAAGCCACTCCTAGCTTCCTGGCTCTTCAGCTACAGACGGCCTATTGTGAGACTCCACCTTGTGATTGTGTGAACACTTCTTAATAAACTCCCTTTCATATATACATGTATCCTAGTAGTTCTGTCCCTCTGGAGAACTCTGGCTAATACAGATTAGTTTGCATTTTTCTTTCTTTTTAACATCTATTTGGGACTTTATTAAATGAGAAATAAATTTTTATAATGTTTGGACCACGATACATCTGGAGTGTTTTTACAGCAGCTAGCATCATGTTAATATAGATGCCATATCTGGCCCTATTACATTGGATACCAAGCCCTTAAGTGATGCTTCTTTTTTTGGTGTTTTTAAATTTTTATCTTTTTCAACTTTTTTTTTTAGATTCAGCAGGGTACATAAGTGACATTTATGAGGATTCTATTATGATAAATGTAGCATGCTAGGGTGATTTCATTTTACCTGTGGGGTATTGTGGAACGTTGCACATTCAGAAATAGTAATAGTGCAAGCAAGGCAATCTTAAACTGTTCTGGAGATTAACACAATTCTTAGGGAATTCATGTGGCTCTCTATGTAATATCAGAGTCCAGCAATCAAATAATAGTTTACCCTGCAATAAAGAGCAGAAAGGCAGATGACTCAAGAGCAAATGAAACTTGAAGTATCTGGGGAAACAGAATAGAAACTAGATGCTCACCTGGGCTTTGGTATGACAAGCTTTTTTCTTTGCTTCAAGAATGATTTCGAGTCACTTTACTCAAGCCTGAGAAGATCTCAAAAATAAACTATAGAGATTAAGAATAGTGGATAAAAGAAAAAGCAGAATGTAGTTTTGGCTAATTTGAATTACCTACCTTATACTTTGTTCTAAATTACTTATCTAATATTTAAATAAGTTGTTTACACTGGGCGTGGTGGCTCATGCCTGTAATCCCAGCACTTTGTGAGGCCGAGGCTGGTGGATAACGAGGTCAGGAGATCAAGACTATCCTGGCCAACAAGGTGAGACCCCTCCCCTACTAAAAATACAAAAAATTAGCTGGGCATGGTGGCGTGCCTGTAGCCTCAGCTACTCGGAAGGCTGAGGCAGGAGAATCGTTTGAACCTGGGAGGCGGAGGTTGCAGTGAGCCGAGATCGCACCATTGCATTTCAGTCTGGTGACAGAGTGAAACTCCAATTCAAAAAAATTAATTAATTAATAAGTGATTAAATAGTTAAAATGTTTTGCTTTGCTATTCTAACTCAAAATTCCACTTGCATGGGAAACATCTAAATGAGATGGAAAGATTTGAAACATGAAACAAAACACAAGCTATCTCCATGAATTTGTTGACTGAAAACCAAAATCTAGATCAATACATCTACAAGGTAATAGCCTCTGGAGCACTGGCTTTACACGTTCAAGTCTGTTGTTGGTAAATATTACAACCAACTCCAAGTAGTTTATAAACTAAGAGATATAAAATGCAGTCATTGTCCTCTGGAAAAAAAAAAACTAGGAACACTGAGAATCAAGTTTTCTGCATGACTTTGATACATTGCATATTAATGTGATTTTGATAAATTTCAAGAAAGAAAAAATTATAGGCCACTTCGTTAACCTGGCATTCATTTACCCCATGAAAAATTCATGAAATTGTAATACATAAATACATTCTAAGTAGCTCTTAGATTAATTTAAGTTGATGAATCCTAGATTCACTCAGTTCTAAAATCTTTTCACATGAAATATTTCTCATATACATTTCATGTTCTCTTCCATATTAAGCTAAATTACTTTAATTTATGTAAATCCAGATGTGTTTGAAGTGTGATTGAGGCCATATATTCTAATTCAGAGGATGATTTTTGGCACTTGGTCCTGTGTAAGATATTTTCTGATGTGCCAGGTGAAGGATACGTGATGAGAAAATTTCAATTATGTCCATTTCTCCCTATTGAATTTTATCTTCACATTCCATTTACTAGCACAGGCATTGAATGTAAATGAATTTAAGAAAATAATTAAATATTTCACATCAGCTTTTCATATCACACTTCCTCCTTGTTGACAATAGTCTTCAGATGCAAATGTGCATGTGTAATCCAGAAATTAGCTATCATCACTACCTCTAAAGGTTTAGGTCACATTATTTATATTACTTTCTCCACATTTCTGAGAAATCTCAGGAGAATTTTGCATCATCGTGATCCCTTCTGGCTCTATTTTCCTGTTCTGCTTAACTTGCTTAGGTTATAGATTATCATGCTTTTCCCCATATGTAGTTTCTGTTTGGCCTCACATAGACCCAGATGTGGAACTGGGACTATTTTTCAAATGTTCACAAAAATAACCTTTACCATTTAATGTTTGCAGTTACTTTTGCACCAACCAATAATTGTGCATTGCCTTATGCAGGACTCAGCTGGGGAGAGGAGACAGGTATCACATCTTTCAAACACTAACATCTTTGTAATGAACGTTGAGCATCCTATCCCTCAGTAAGCAGGTATTTGCTTCTTTCTGTCTGCAAAGTGCCCTTTAAACAGTTTCTGCCTCCCCTTTTTCATATCTCTCTTCTCCTCATTCTTCAGCCTTTCTCAGCCAACCAAGTAAAAGGTTGCATTTTCATATTTGGACCCAGGGAATGGCTTGAGATGTTCTAAGTTTACGAGTTTTGTGAAGTCATTAGGCTGACATAAACATAAATGATGACAGAAGAAAATCCAGCATTTCAATATGTGAAAGAGTGGAGCCAGCAAAGGAGACAGAAAAAGTAAACGTGAACGTGAAATGAAACCTAGTAAAGTATGAAATCACAAAATTCAGTAGAAGAAAATAATGCAAAAAAGAAGGAAGTGATAACATTATCAAATGGTGGCAGTGGATTGCATTAGAGGAGAACTGAGAATTGATAATTAGATATGAAAAGAAGGTCATTGATAGCCTTGTCACAACCAGTTTTAGTAAAATGTTTTAAATAAAATTTTAGGATTAGACTTAGGAGAAATTTGGAAGTGAGAAACTGGAGATAAAAAGTATAGACCACCTCTAAGGAGAGGCTTGTTGTAATAGTTTTTCATTAGGAAAAGTTTAACTAAAGGATGATATAGTGTCTGGGAGACCCTGTAAGATGGTAATAATTTCAGGATGATGGTAGGCTGATGGTAATGATAGATCAGTAAAGGAAAATGTATGATGCAAATGAAAGAATTAGATGAGAAAAAGATGTGTGCTACAGCTCAGACTGAGTGGAGGGGTTGGTTTTAGATAGAAACAGAGAAAGTTTATCTGTTTTGACCAGAATGAAAGGCAAAATGTAGTGATAGATATAGACAAATCTATAGATTGTGACATGGGATATTTCCTGTTTGATCACTTACATTTTCTCAAAGAAAAAACAGAAAAAATTTTCTTTTGAGATTGGAGATGGGAGATGAAATGATTCTCAAATAGCTGGCTCTGGTAGAAATTGTTAGCTGTAAAATGTGTAGTAGCAACTTACATGGATATCACTCTCAACAGTGTTAGGCATTTAAAATGATTTTTCAAAACCGTATCTCACTGTCAATTAAATTTGCATGTTTTTGATAATCTGCAAGTGATCTCTCTCTTTTTTTAAAAAAAAATACGTATCCTCATTGAACAAAATAAATATGTAGCACTAGAAGTAGAAAAGGACTAATTTAATCCAAGATACTCTCAGGAAATTTGTATTTGTTTTAGGTTCTTTGCATTATTGGTAACTGTGTCTGCTGTGCTTTGGAATAAGGTCCAAGATTTGAAAATGACTTTGGAGCTCTCTCAAGAAATCCCTTATCCAAGAAATACAGGATAAATAGCCATGTGGAGATGATCAACATCAGGAGTATGGTTGTACAACCAGAGGTGATGAATAAACTTTTAGGTATTCCTAGTTTTCTTTTTCAATAGTATAAATACATTTTAAATAATTTATATGTTCTTCCATCTCTACTCCATATACTTACAGAACTAATATAAAGATATTTAGCTACACAGCGAAATGCCAAACTCATAACTAGTTTATCCATCTAATTGTTAGTGGAAATGGAATTTATTTTCCTCTAATTTTTTTGTTGTTATTGTTGCTCTATTTAAATGATGAGACAGAGATCAGTGGAAGGCGGGGGTGGATGTAATTAAAGCTGAGTAAATGTACAGGTTTCTTTCTACTCCATCACTATTTACTGGTTCAATAATGGATTTGCATAGTGTTTAAAAATCAATTCCCTGAGGACAAGGTTATAAAATTTAGATTGAGTGAACACTATCAGAGGTCAAATTTCTCATAGTTAGGTGGTTAGCTGAGGTGTAGGTTGGCAAAATAACATCTGAAAGTATGAAATTAAATATGCTTTTCCAGAGATAATATTGCTGAAAGTAGCTTTGCCAAAATATTTTTGGAGTTAAAGGTGTGTTCTCATTAAAGATGTGGTTACTTAGGTTTATAAACGTTGCAATTCAAGATTTCAAGGTTCAACTGTGGTTTATCTACTGCATACCTACCTCTACCATAAGGGATAAGTTTAACCTGTGCACTGGGTTAAAGGGATATACATGAAATAACTCTAGGAATATTGCCAACTTTTTTAGACCTGCATTACTAATGAATCTATTCTTCTTTAATAAACCTGAACTAAGATAATTTTCTGTAACAATTTTCTCTTTAAAGCAGAATACACACATGTACATTACGTACCTATATGTGAATGTGTATATGGATAGATATAGATGTAGATAGTTATAGCTATATAGATAGATTGGTCCTACTCCCCCAAAGTAGTCTTAGAGGTTTTACTTGGGAGTTCTTGTTATTGATTAACAACATTTTAAATTTAATATCTAGCTAGATTTGCAACCTTCAAGTCTCAATGCACCCTTTTCCATTTTGACTCTCATATTGAGTCCATTATCAAGCTCTATCAATTAATCTTTTCTTTATCTAATCATTTACATTTATTTGTTCCTATCTATTTTCTTACCCAATCTTGGTTTAAGTCATTTCCTCCTTAATCTTGGATTATTGAAAGAGTCTCCTGTAGCACTCTTTTCTCTCCTCTTTGTCACACACACAGACAAACTTTTTTCCCAAATTGATGGTTAGGTGAGCCATGTGGCTGAGCAGCAGCCATTGAAATGTAAGCAGAAGTATTGTCCGTTACTCCAGCTCATATCCTCTATGTGCATTGTCATAATGTGTGGGTTCTCTGAGGCAGGAAAATGTATTAGACTCATCTTTTAATATAAAACTTTTAATATAAAACTTCTTCAAAAGCATGTCTTATCAACTTTTTTTCTTTTCCTCCCAAATAATTCTCAAGGTAAATTATTTTTCTTCTTATTTTTCCATAGTGGAGTTAATCTTATCCCAGATTATATCTGAGGCAGAGGGTGGGGGGCAAAAACCAAAATGCTTTCAGAATATGATTTCCTAGATATTTAATAGCAGCTCCAAGACAAAATCAGATTGTGATGTTCGTCTACATACAGAGTAATAGAGTTTTCAGCATCACATCTTGGAAACAGAGTATAAATAGCATCCATGACACAGATTTTGATGTTTCAAATACACTTATTATGTCAATAATTAGCTGAGTTTTTTCTCATGGGTTCATACAAAAGTTTACGAATTCTACTCTAAAGACTCTCTTGTCATATTTGTAAATAAAGCCATAAAAACCAGTCTCTCTGTTCTTTGGTAGCCATCAATACTGTATCAAAAGGAGATGCGTTTCTTTCTTTTTGGAGTGGAGTAAGTTCCTTCCATCACCTTTGGTGTCTACTCTGTCTTGACTTCCTCACAATCCCATTCTCCTTTTTAAAAAGGGGACCCTAAATCCTCGTTTGTTCCAGACAGTCTTGGAACATTTTTGTAGAGACAGAGTCTTGCTATGTTGCCCAAGCTGGTCTCGAACTCCTGGGCTCAAGTGATCCTCTGCCTCATCTCATAACTTTTGATATGTATTTCTTTGTTAAACTTTAAATATCTCTGGGAGACAATATAAAATTTATTTTCACTCTATTTTGTAAAAAGAAGTCGAGGTCTCAGAAATTTTAAATGACTTCTCAAGTGATGGAAATGGCATTGTATCTCTGCTATCTTCCTCCTGAAAACATATAACCCCTGTCTAATCACTGAAAAACATGAGACAAACCCCAATTGAGGGACATTCTACAATATATCTGTCCAGTACACTTCAAAACTATCAAGGTCATCAAAAACAAAGGAAGTCTGAAAACAGTCATAGCCAAGAGGAGCCTACAGAGATATGACGACTAAACATAATACGCTGCCCTAAATGCGATCCTAAAACAGAAAAAACACAGTAGGCAAATACTAAAGAAATTATAATAAAATATAAATTTTAATAATAATGTATCAACGTTGGTCCATTACTTGTGACAATGTACCATACTAATGTAAGGTTTCAGTAATAGAGTAAACTTGGTGTGGGGTACATGGGAACTCTCTACGTTGTCTTCACAATTATTCTGGAAGTGTAAACTGTTCTAAAACTAAAAGTTTATTTTAAACAATGAAAAGATTGGTTACATTAAAATCAAAATTTAAGTCCAATGTTTCTGTAAATTCCATATTTTTATGCTATATTATGTTGTTTCATTTCTTTCACTACTGAAAAGGATTTTTTTTATTGTTGTTAAGTTTAATTTATTGTGAGCGGAGAAACAAGACTGAAGTGAACAATCACACAGATTAAATTCTAAAGTCAGAGTACATAAATTGCTCCTTCACTCAGTTATCATAAGTTTCTAAATTAGGCTTTATCTCCATTAAAAAATTAATATAAACATTTATGCATTTGGTTATCGTGGGTTAACATTAGTTGAGGGTCAACTCTGTCAGCCACTGAACCATTTACATATATTATTTCTGGTATTCTTCATAACAAAAACATAAGTTATGCACTAATATCATTTCCGTAATACAGAGGAGGAAAATGAGACAGGAGACGTTACTTAACTTGCTTAAATCTATGCAATCAGTTAGTGTTATAGCCAGGTTTAACAGAAACAAGAATTGGTCCTCCAGTGTCACGTAATACATCCTCGTTTAGTTACTGTGAGATTACTTTATAGATTGAGCTTTCAGTAAATAATCCTTATGCAAAAAGAATCATTAAATCAATGAGATAATAAATTCTTTTCATGGAAAAAAGAATCATCAAATCTATAATTCTAGAAAAATGCTCTTCAGGTGCAGCTGAACAGCTATATTTGTGTAACAGTATGTGAGTATCATAACCTTACTATAAACTTATTTCTGGTTGTTAAAAACATAGTGTGTAGTATAGCCTGTGTAATTGCTCATTAATAACATGGTTAATGTAGCGAATTAAAAAGTACCTTACATAACTTTAAAATTAGAGCAATATATTTTCATGACTTTAATTAATGAGGAACTATATTTAATTTTGTACTCTCTCTGTAAACACACACACACACACACACACAGAGTGAGTGATTTACTTCTAATTTACTTCTAATTCTGGTGTGCATAGAGAGCATATATTTTGATTTTTACCAAATTGGTTTGAGGAATTGATATTATCATCATTTTTAGATGTGTCCACTTAAGTTTTCAAGATCAAAACATTAGAAACATACACGAAACATTCACCTACATTATACCCTGGGTATACCCATTATACCATTTTATGCAGAGTCCTAAAATTAAAAAAACCTTAATACTTCCTTTAGCAACATTTCTTTTGAAAAAGAAGATAAAAGTAACAATTTGCTGTATAGTTATTCATATTCAAATAGAAACAGCAGTGTTTAATAGCATTATGCATAAACTGATAAATAGAAGCACAAAGAAGACCCCCTTCTAATTATGCTCAAAAGGTTGTATAACTTTTCTTTAAAATAGCTCTGTGCATGAGCGATTGAAAAAGCAGTGTCTCTCCAGGGGTGGTGGCTCACACCTGTAATCCCAGCACTTTGGGAGGCGGAGGTGGGTGAATCACCAGAGGTCAGGAGTTCAAGAGCAGCCTGGCCATCATGGTGAAACCCCGCCTCTACTAAATTACAAAAATTAGCTGAACGTGGTGGCACGTGCCTGTAATGCCAGTTACTCAGGAGGCTGAGGCAGGATAATCTCTTGAACCTGGGAGGTGGAGGTTGCAGTGGACTGAGATAGCACCATTGGATTCCAGTGAGACCCTGTCTCAAAAAAAAAAAGGTAGCGTCCTTAATTAGAATTATAAAGATTGGTGAGTGGCACTACTTTGTTGGGGGGCGGGGGAGACTAAAATATGTTAAGCAACAGGTGACACAATTTCAGATACTTGATTTTACCATGATCTTTATTTATACGGCAATATGGCTGGCAATTAAAAATATACCTATTAGTAAAAGTGGCCCATTTCCTTCTGGAAGCTCATGTCTATTGGAGAATGTATCTATTATACTTATATATTCAGAAACACTGCAGACTCCTTTCCAAGCAGATTTACATTGATCTGCCTTAATATTGTATTAATTTTAAAACAAAACTATATTTCAACTGGCTTCTATTACTTCTCAACTAAGTTAAGTTAGTTTTTTGGGTTTTTTTCCCCACCTGTATACCATTATCAACTAGCATAGTGTTCAATATAATAATAACTCAGTAAGAATTTATAGGATTAACTCACTAATTAAACTGACCAGCTGGGCACGGTGGCTCATGCCTGAATCCTAGCACTTTGGGAGGCAGAGGCTGGTGAATCACTTGAGGCCAGGAGTTCGAAACTAGCCTGGCCAACATGGTGAAACCCCGTCTCTACCCAAAATACAAAAATCAGCTGGCGTGGTGCCACGCACCTGTAGTCCCAGCTACTCGGGAGGCTGATGCAGGAGAATGGCTTGAACCTGGGAGGCAGAAGTTGCAGTGAGCCAAGATTGTGCCACCACACTCCAGCCTCGGCAACGGAGCGAGACTCTGTCACAAAAAAAAAAATTAAAAAATAAACTGAACATTCATTATAGAATTCCGACTATAAAATAGGCTCTTGATGGATAGTTGAAAATTAACTTATTAAGGTGTTTACCTTTACGTGAGAATCAATATTTGCATAGTATGTAGAACAGTTTGACTTTTATGTTACCTTTACTGTTATACAGATTACATCCTTCTGCATGCTGTGGTCTAAAGAGAACTCTAATATAAATTTATGTAAAACTCCATTGATGTTTTGATGTATTTTTTTCATTTTGTTTTGTTTTTAGTTTTTTGAGAGAAGGCCTCACTCTGTTGCCTAGGCTAGACTGCAGGGGTGCGATCACAGCTCAATGCAGCCTCGATCTCCCCAGACTCAAGCAATCCCCCTACCTCAGTCTCCCGAGTAGCTAGGACCACAGGCGCATGCCACCACACCTGGCTAATTCTTGTATTTTTTTTGTAGAGAAGGGGTTTTGCCATGGTGCCCAGGCTGTTCTTGAACTTAAGACTTGGTCTCAAACAATCTTTCTGCCTTAGCCTCTCACAGTGTTGGTATTACAGGCATGAGTCACCACACCCGGCCTGATGTATGGTTTTTACAGAATTAGCAGGACATATTACTGTCTTATGTACCTCGAAACATGCGCTCTCTATAGTGAAACAATTGAGTTTGGAGATGACTTCCAGATATTCTTGACTTTTAAATGCCCTTCTGCCCTGTTGAACTATTTTACTCTTTCATAAACTGTTCATTTATACAACAGGTGAAGTAAGAGCTCGTAAGCTAGTAGAATTCTGCAGTAGAATATTTTTGCCCTACATATTTACAGATAGTGCCCAGACGGCAGATGACTTACCATAGGCTAGAAACAAAGACAGCAAAATAAAAACATGGTGGTGGAAGGGGAGAGACAAAGAAAGGAGAGTGAGAAAGAGGAGAAAGAGCAAAAGAGAGGAGGGAAGAGGAAGAAACAGAAAAGGAGGAGAGGAAAAGGGAGGGGTGGAGAGAGAGAGAGAGAGAAGAAAGAAAAAAAAAAGAGGACTGGGCTAGGCATGGTGGCTCACGACTGTAATCCCAGCACTTTGGGAGGCCGAGGTGGGCTGATCACCTGAGGTCGGGAGTTTGAGACCAGTCTGACCAACATGGAGAAACACTGTCTCTACAAAAATACAAAATTAGCTGGGAGTGGTGGCACAGGCCTGTAATCCCAGCTACTAGGGAGGCTGAGGTAGGAGAATCGCTTGAACCTGGTGGGGGCGGAGGTTGCGGTGAGCCGAGATCGCGCCATTGCACTCCAGCCTGGGCAACAAGAGTGAAACTCTTGTCTCAAAAAAGAAAAAAAGAACTGTAAAGTATTTTCAGTTGAACTAGAGACAGTGTCTCCACTACAAACAAAGAAGGGCTGATCCAACAGAATATAGGTTTCTTTTCTCCATCTCTTTTAAGGTAACTTTCAAATCGGCACAAAAATTAGAACTAGAGCTGAACAACCGTTTAAGGAGATGAGGGCGTCTCATCCTGTTTGTAAGAAATATCTGCCTCAGAATTTCTCCTACATAGGCCAAGCCTCCACTTTTGCCTTTGACGTTCTTAAAAAGATGTGGAGATAACAACGTTCAGCAAGAGTATATGTTGAAAGTGAAGAAGTATTACTCTTGTTAGAATAAAATTGGTATGTGATTTAAGATGGGTGAATGTTCTCATGCACTCCAAGTTTCATACTACTGTATCAGAGGTATATGAAATTGATCACAGAGACCTGAAATATATGTACTTTTTAATCCTTTCATTTGTTAAATATCCACTTGTTTCAGTTTCTTCTGAGAAATTTGCTGGGGAACAGGGATACAAATGTGAATAAGACAGTGTTTTGCCTTCCAAAGCTGTGGTTGAGTGGGGAAAATGCAGACTGCCAAACACACCAAGATTCATCTTGTATTAAATGGTATAGAAAGAGAAACAGGATGCTATGAAAACACATAGAACTGACATTTGTCATTCAGGATATCTGATTGACATTAATCACTTGGAAGGCATTTAGAGGAAGAGCCACCTGAAATGCATCCTGTGGACTAAGGAGGAATTAGCCAGGGAGCAGGAAGAGCTTTTAGGCTAAGATAAAATATGTGTAATAGGATCAGAAAGTGGAGATATTTGATCATGGCTGAGAATTAATGGTGACACGATTGGTATGATATCTTAAAGAACATTTACTTAATGTTGTATAATGTGAATACTATTTAGTGCTGTAGTATATTTATATTTACATTTTAAAGCAATCACTATTTGATAAGAGTAGATGTTTTCTGGAAGAGATTAAGAGCAGACATAGCAATATGAATTTGTTACTTATGGTGATTAAGGTTACCAAAGGTTAGTGGCCTGAATAAGATAGCTTCTTATCAAATGGAAGAAGTGAAAATGGGGAAGGCAGTAAGAAAGAGAAATAAAATATGACTTCCAGATAAATACTAATCAAGAAGACAAATGGTAGCACCAGGACTCTCCAAAGTCGACATGGAAACCCAGATGATGGTTTCTTTTTTAGGCATATTCAGCTTGAGTGGTAAAAATATTTAATGTGTAATTGAATTAATATCTGTGGCACTCAGGAATGAGAATGAGGCTCATATTAATTTGAGTCACCAAAATACATGAGACAGTTCAAGCCATGGAAATGGATGGAGTCACACAGTTAGAGATGCTGGAGTATTGAAATTTTAAGGGGTGGCTCAAGAAAAGTAACTAATAACAGAAAACAAAATGGAGTGGCTGAAGAGATAAGAAGAAACCAGAAATAAGATATTAAAAAGTGCAGGCCGGGCGCGGTGGCTCAAGCCTGTAATCCCAGCACTTTGGGAGGCCAAGGCGGGCGGATCACGAGGTCAGGAGACGAGACCATCCTGGCTAACACGGTGAAACCCCGTCTCTACTAAAAAATACAAAAAACTAGCCGGGCGATGTGGCGGGCGCCTGTGGTCCCAGCTACTTGGGAGGTTGAGGCAGGAGAATGGTGTGAACCCGGGAGGCGGAGCTTGCAGTGAGCTGAGATCCGGCCACTGCACTCCAGCCTGGGTGGCAGAGCGAGACTCCGTCTCAAAAAATAAATAAATAAATAAATAAAGATATTAAAAAGTGCAAAAACAGCATGCCTAAGGATAAGTAAAACAAGACTGCAGAGGACCTTTATTTAGGAATACATCTGTTATTAGAAATACTGACAAAAACATTTTCAGGGCAGTGCTAGAAAAAATGGTGTAAAAATGAGTCTAGACTAACGTTATTAAGTGTAAATAGAAATAAGGAAATAGTTGAGAATATATTGAGTTGAGGAGTGTTGTTTTATTTTCTTGTGTACTTTGCATAATATTTTTATCGTAAAAGTTACTTGTACATGTTTAAAAGCTATTGTAAAGGAGTCAGTAGAAAAGGATAGGATGAAGATGCAGGAGAGAGAAGATGAACAGTAAGATCTAGGAGATGAAGGCAGATACTAGTATCCAGGGGAAAAGATGCAGGATTTGTATTTCATTATCATGAGAGAGAAACAACTAAAGAAGAAGAAAACCTCAGATTCTCTGAGAGGCAGATTCATAAGGCTGTTTCTTCTCATTGTGACTCTGACTTGCTCCAATATGACCGTATAGAGAAAGCGTAATGTTTTTGTTTTGTTTTTTAACTACCATTATACTGATCTGCCTCCAGAGTCTATACACAGCTGTTATCTGAAAAATAAACTCAATACCTAATCCTGTGAAAGCTTAGCCAGAATCACACAATTTCAACAATCCCTCCAGTTTTTCTTGTATAAAGTTACTCAGGCCTGGTCATTGCTGACAGGCTTCTGATTGTAGATATCTAAATGAATTCCTGAAGGAGTGTAAGGACTTTCTCTCCTGTGGCTGTCTCCTGCTGATCCTTGGGTCTAAGCAGTTTGTTCTTCATCATCGGTCCATTCCTGCAATCAGTGTTGCCCTCGAATGCACAAGTCTGTGGTGGATGAATTCATAGTGTATTATTTTTGTGCAATCAATGGTGCTAGGAAGTACTCGGCATTTCTCTTTTGCTGATGGTGTTTCTTCTTAGTTCTTACTGGCTGCCCATCTCCACCCTCTGCTGTGAGACTTTCCCTTAGAATCCATAAAGCAGTTCTTTAGTCTCAACTCAGAGTCCATGCCTCCTAACAACAGTGAGCGGCTTAGGTAAAGCTACAAGACTTACATCCTATTTATTTATGTATTCATTATTCTTTCATCTATTTATTTTTTTTCTTGGTCTGATCAAGCTTGCCAAATTGTTATGTGCCAGGTTAGTAAAGAAATTTTTTTTTTCTTTCAGAGTCCAGCAATATATTGAATTCCTTCTGATTTGCAATATATGTTATCCTCACTTGTTTAACAAATCTTCCCACTAAGGAGCTTCAAAGACCCAAAGAAAATGAGCAGATTTATTTTTCCCTTATTGTCTCTGTTCCCTATTGTAATTATCCTCCAGGGCTAGAAAAGGAGCAAGACTAGGTTTACTAAATACTCCCCTCTGATTCTATCTAAGCCTTAATTAAGTGAGCTGAGATATCCTTTTCACCCTATGAATAAACCCTAGGAAATGGGTCCTCTGGGCTTGTGCTGGATATGAGAAACAAGAAAAGCAAAAGGAATTGGTTAATCTTTTCTACTGCCTTACCAAGAGATCTAGTACCAGCCTTCTCCCTGACTGGATAGATGTTGCAATGACATACAGTTTAATGAAGAAATTAATACATGACAGCTTTTGAAGGAGACATTCCAAGAAAGAAGATGGTATTACCCTGTTGATTGAGGTGGATATTCAAAGCCAGCCATAACCAGGAGCATGGGTAAAGTATAAGCCGCAACAGGCATCCCACCAGCCTGTCAACAGAAAGTTCAGGGCACAGCAACACTGAAGACACAAGGGCCAATAATGGCATAAGCCATATCTTCAACAGAAAATCAGGTGCAACAGGCTGATAACAGAGTGCCATGGCCTTGAGAATAACCTCTATCTAGTTCGTGTCTTGAAGAGAAAGGACAGTGAGGCAGCCAACTGGAAGAGGTAGTAGGATCAGCAGCCTAGTATGATGAGTGAGCATGTCTTGAGAATTTACAAAGCATTTACAAAATGGTTCTTAGCTTTAACTACACATTAGTGTCACCTTGGAGCACTTTCAGTGATCTAGGTGCCCAGGCAGTGTCCTATGATATCAGAATCTCTGGTTATAGGACTCATAGTTTTAAAACTCCCTAGGTGATTCCAATGTACAGTCAAGTTTGAGAACCACTGCACCAGAGGAAGAAAGCTAAACAGAGACTGGAAATCCTCCTTTTATGAAACTGAGGGCTATTATTCTATCATCATCTCTTTTCAATGTGGACACAAATTTTTTACAAACTCTAAGATATTAGGCTATGGTTATTATTTCTCTAAAGTTTATGTGTAAGGGGTATAAGGGGCTTTTGCTTGGATTCTCTAGTATTTCTCCAGACCTGTGTGTCTCTTTCATATTATTTACCAGACTACATCAGTGAGGATAGAGGAATGAGAAAATTTTGGCTAAAAATTAATAAAAATGGACCTGAAAAATTAAATTATAAGCTAGAGGCCACATGGATCTTAAAAGAGTTGTTGGTGTTTTATTTTGTTTTTGTGGAACTCACAACTAAACTTTTCACCTCCAGCAATTAAAAGAAAAAAAAAAAAACTCTTTCCATTTGCAAACAACCAAAGCTCTAAGCTCTGAGTTTAAGAAAATTAAATTATGTGCATTACTGTTCCAGTTATCAATTAGACAAGAAGTCATCATTTAGAAGTTCTGGAAAAAAAATCACTCACATTTGCAAATCAACTGAGTATTTCATTGCAAATGCAAATGGAAAAATGTTTGCTCAATCAATGTTTTCTCCAAGGGAACTAGAAAACTCTCTCTATTATCTGATTTTCAACACAGGCCCAAGCATTGTTTATCATTGTATACTGTCCCTTTAAACATGGCACTTTTATAATGCTAAAATGATGTTAGCCTGTGTATTAATTCAGACATTTCACTGGTGATGTCAGTCTGACAGCATGCCTGGTGAGAAACCATTACACACTGCCTAATGGGAATGTAACCCTGGAGGAGACAGATAGACATAAATTGTACTCTTTGGGGTCCATGACAACCATCACTAGGAAAATGGATATTATTAACAAATTTTGGAAAGGTTAGTAAGCCTCGCGTGTGTAAGAGTATTTAAAAGACATGATAAAACACAGGTACTGCATACAAAATAAGAGATGCAAAGAAGAGGGAAGACCTTTGGTAGTGTATTGGCAAGCAAGCATCTGGTTTTATCATCCAAGGATAATATTTTGCAGCAGATCACAGTAAAACATATAAAACCTTTAAAGCCTCCCAACAAAATCTTTGAGACTTTTCTGCCAACTCCCACTCAGAAATACAAAGTATTTTGACCTAGATGGGATTTTTAGATATCAAGAAATATTATATTGAAATAATACCTACTCTCCTTCAATTGCACTTTTGCCAGTTACTTCCTATCAGATATTGGACAAGTTATTTAAACTATCTGACTGCACTAAGGTTGTGATGATTAAACAAATAACATGTCTGACTCATAGATGATGTTCTAGAAATGTTAGTTGAGTAATTCACAGATTAAGATTTGAGTGACTAGTTTTTGGCAACACAACTAGCCATTGGCAGAATTGGGACCAGAACCACAGACTTCTGGCTCCTTTAAAATATTTTCAGTTTTCCTCCTCTCTTCTAAAACTCAGAGGTGATGTTATGATTCTTAAGATTTCTTAGAATTTGTCCCAAGACTCCCAAACTCTTTGGAAGGAAAGAGACCACTAAGTGACTTTTATATAAGATGCCTGCTGATACCAATAAAGATAATTCTCAAATTCTTTAAAATTAGAGCTTTGAAGTCATGATGGAATATTTTCAATCCTTAACCAGTGTGGTTTTAATTTTGAATTTTTCCCCACATAACCCTTCTCCTTGTTTCAGGGAGACATAGTATTTTAGTTTCACTGCCTCAAGAGAGGAAAGATACAGCAAAAAAGAAAAGAAATACATAAAACAATGAGAAATAAGTAATGACTCATGTTCTGGATTTCAAAATGTACTTTTGAATTCAAGGGAGATCCAACTATCTTAAGACAAAAGACTTACATTGCATGGTAAGGGTTTGTTTTTTTTTTTAGCATTAAGAGAAATTCCTGACTTAAAATAAATAACAGAGAAAAATACATATCTTTAGAATTAATTTTCCTTACCTGGTAAATCTTGATAAAGCACCAGAGAAGAGGTTATGAGATATAGTGAGAGAAGAAAGATAGCCATGGACCAGTGTCCTCTTGAATTAGAAATTTTTTTTCTGACTGCACCTCTGAGTAGAGTGAGAGAACATCCAACTTTCTGACTGGAATACTGTAAACACTTAGAACACTCCCGAAACCATGACTCTGTGAATACATAGTGATGTTTTACATGGAGTTATTTGGCTGATGGAGACAAGGCCCAGAGGCCCTGTAAACCTCAGTAGGCTCTAGGAGTGAGCAGGCAAGTCATTTTATGTCACATGTATTACACATGAGAGGCACAGCTAGGACCTAGAGAGCCAACAGTCTGCAGAGGGAGGGATGAGGAAGCCACTGTGGAATGTGTCACATTACCTTCCAAATACAATGCAGTAGCTTCAGCTTGTGCTGATGTGGAGGGTTGATTATATGGAAGGAGTAGACAGCGGGAGAGCCTGCCGAGCACAGAGATTCCAAGTTGGAGTTCCAGAGTTCCAGTATGGTGTTCAAACTCCAGCGCCGTTTCTTAAGCGCTGCCTAAACCTGGCCCAGTTTTTAAACTCTGTGCCTCAGTTTTCTTATCTATAAAACGCATATTGTAATAATAGCACCTACTTCATGGGCTGTTATGAAGGCTGGGTGAATTCAGACATGTAAAGGACCTAGCATAGGGTTATATGAGTGTTTCATAAATGTTAGCTATTTTTATTTTTAGTGGTCATCTCAGCAGATGCCAGTTATATGGATAGATGTAATGCAAGGACTAGATTCTTGCAGCTTGCTTTCACCACTTTCCATTAGACTACTTTTATTCCCTTACATTTAGAATTTATGCCACAGTGGGGCAGTGGTGATAGGAACAGGAAGGAGCCCTAAGCTTACTATAATAGGAAAAATTTGAAGGGACCCTATCTCCCAAGGTTCAGTTTTCTGCTATGAGGTACAATTATAAATGCAGTTCAGTGTACACACACACACACACACACACACACACACACACACACAGACTTTCACTTCATATACATCTAAGTAATCTAAGTATATAGTCTATGAAATTCAGACCATCCAAAATGGAAAGTTTTTAACCGAAAATTCCTCTTAAGTATGACAGGAAGACATTTATATCAATCAGTAGCAAATGTCTTCCTGTCATACTTAAAAGGAATTTTAAGCATCCGGTTATACACACACACACACACACACACACACACTCGTATAAAATTTGCAATTTGACTGGGTGTGGTGGCTCATGCCTATAGTTCCCAGCACTTTGGTAGTCCGAGGCTGGCGGATCACTTGAGGTCAGGAGTTCGTGACCAGCCTGGCCAACATGGCGAAACCCCGTCTCTACTAAAAATACAAAAATTAGCTGGGCGTGTGGCTCGCAACTGCAGTCCCAGCTGCTTGGGAGGCTGAAGTAGGAGAATCACTTAAACCTGGGAGTCAGAGGTTGCAGTGAGCCGAGATTGCGTCACTGGACTCCAGCCTGGCAACAGAATGAGACTTCGTCTCAAAGAAAAAAAAAAAAAAAAAAAAAAAAAAAATTGCAATTTGATGTTTTTATAGCAAAGATAATTAAATATCCTGCTAAGTAATTAAATAATAAAGTAGTAGCACAGGTTTGGAACCAGGATTTTCACAATATTACTATTTATAAAATAATCTGTTTCATGACCATTTTAATGGACCAGCAATAAATAGTAAATGAAGATTGTCTATCCATTGGTAACTCAACAGAGAGTAAGGTCACATTTGATTGATCTTGTCATGAATTTTATCATTACTTTTGATTTCTGATTAAATAAAAGCAAAAGAATACTATTGGACAAGAAATTGAAATGTATTAATCCAGAAAGACTATACACAGAAATATCAGAAGTTAGTTATGTTTTGCTAAGAGTGCTTACCATTTTAAGAATCTAATATTTGTAACTAGAAAAGTCCTGAGACTTTCAGACTAAATAAAGGAGCATAGCAAATGTCAAGTTGCCTTTATTCTTTATGAGTGGAAAGTGTGAGTGCATCTATTCATTCATGTGTCTAATGGCAATTCTGTGAACACCTTAACTGCAAAGACAGATGTCAGTGCTTGAAAGCTTGGCTTTGAGATTGTGAAGATTATTGCCTTCTGAGGCATTCAAAGTGGAAAAGAAATTATGCTCATGAAAACTCAGAAAATGAAGTCATTTTAAAGAAAGGAGGGTGGAGAAACAAAACATATGTTTTATATGTTTAATTTAAACGTGTCATTTGTCTACCAAATAATCCTCTCTTTTCATTCCCCTTCTTTATCTCCTTCCCCCTTTTCCTTCCCTTTCCCAGCAGCCTGGCTTTAGAGTCTATCTGTGTGAACAGCTATGCTCTACTACATTAAGATGGAAGGCTTTAAAGGGAAAATCACTTCTATGTTACCTGTGAAGATGTACTAGTTCATCTTACAACCAGAATTGAGAAAGGGAATATGATATAAAAAATCAAGTCATTTTTATTTTATTTATTTATTTATTTATTTGACAGAGTCTCTCTGTCACCCAGGCTGAAGTGCAGTGGCTTGATTTCAGCTTACTGCAACCTCATTTTCCCAGGTTCAAGGGATTCTCCTGCCTCAGCCTCTCGAGTAGCTGGGACTACAGGCACCCACCACCATGCCCAGCTAATTTTTTTGTACTTTTAGTAGGGATGGGATCTCACTATGTTGGCCAGGCTGGTCTTGAACTCCTGACTTCAGATGATCTTCCTGACTTGGCCTCCCAAGTTGCTGGGATTACAGGCGTGAGCCACTGCACCTGACCTGCTTTTAAATCAGAGAAAAGTATCTGGGTTTGTGACTAAGAGGTAGTAGCTCAACACCTGCAAATGACTATTGGTATTAATGTATTTATTCATTCTATAGATAAATATTGATCAATTATGCATGCCAGGCTCAATTCTATGACATGATGATGTTAAATCTTTTCAGTGAAGTTCTTACAGGCTCAGTCTTAGTACACATACATAAATGTGGAGATTATCTATCAGTTTAATTGGATGCTCTAAAACCTCAGCCATTCCTATGTATTTCTTGTTTTATATTCAATACTTTGTCATAGGGAATGCGAAAAATATGGAGCAAACTGTCTGTTAGCCTCTTTGACACAAAGAAGTCAAATATTGGATGATAGCTGTAATCAAAAGAACAGGGAAAGAAAAGTCACAGGTGAGCAACTGGGCATAAACAGGATAGTCGGCGCTGGATTTCAGACAGCAGTTTTGAGAGGCAGGGGACAGGTCCATTAGTTGCAGCGCTCTTCTGCTCAAGATTTTCCAGTGGGCAGGACACAGGGAGTAATAGGCCCTGGACTTCTCTTCCTACTATAAAAACTAGAAAACCCAACAAATTATATAAAATAAACATTTTTAGATGTTAGACAATAGGCAGGGCAGGGCTATTAAATTTCCTAAAGTTAGGGAAACAAATTGCAATAGCTTTATGCCTGGAGACAGTTTCTGGAGTGTAACACAGGGAGGGGAAACCCAAACAGAAATCAGTGTTTTTGCTCTGTTGACTACATGAGGATAGGACTTTCAGGATGCTGAGATGACTAGAATTTACAAGGTAGAAAATGCAAGATGAGAGACATATACAGAGAAATGGTTCCAATAATCTGCTTAGGGATCTCTGAATTTTTAGTGGAATTGCATTCTGCACAGAAGGGTCAAACCCCAAAAGGCAGGCAAAGAACATCTAAGGAAAGAACAATGACCAGGGAATTATACGCCAAACAAGTCCCAAGAATCACCCAAAACTGGGAATTATTCTAGCTCTAACCATGCAGAGTAGGGACGAATCAATATGTGGAACATTGTGTAGAGACCCCAGAAGGTAATGCCTTCATATTAGGGCTAAATTAAATACTGCTCTAGACTTGCCCTAAAGAAATATCTAAAAGGTTAAAAGAAAAAGTACCTTTGAAAAACCTTTATCTGAAGAGTGATGGACATTGTTAGGCAGTTATTTTTCAATTAGTTGTTAATTAGTTGACAAATAACTGCCTAACAATGTCCATCACTCTTTAAATGAAGACAATAAATGTCAGCACTTAACAACATAACATTCACAAAAGCCTAATGAAAAAATTACACATATGAAGAATCAGAAAAATGAGATTTAGAACAAAATATAGTCATCAATATAAATATTTCCAAAAATGACAAAAATGGGGGTGTTTGTGAACAAGTACTGTAAAATCTATTATAAAACATGCTCAGAGATTTAAAGAAAAGCATGAACATAATGAGAAGTGGAAAATACATAAAATAACTAACTGTAATTACTAAAAATGAAAAATAATACACCTGAAGTAACAAACTCACCGGCAACGTTTAAAATAAGATTAGATTTGGCAGAAAAAAAAAATCAGTAAACTTGAAAACATAGTATCAAAAGCTATCCAAAATGAAGTAGAGAGAATGAAAGAGAAAAAGTACAGGAAAAATGACTTATGAGAGAAGATTAACAGTTTTCAGGAGTTATGGTAAGAAAAAATTAAAGAAATTATAGCCAAGATTTTTCCAAATTTGATGAATCTAAGCCCATTGGCCCAAGAAGTTCAGTGACAATCACACAGATGAAACATGTGGGTAACGACACCAAGGCACATTATAGTTAAATTAAATATATACAGAGAAAGAGAATGAGAGAAATCCTTAAAAGCAGCAAGAGAAAAAAAAAAACACACACACACATAAAATAGGGGCAAACAAACTGTGGTACATGTGCCAATTTGGCCTGTGTCCTGTTCTTACATCACTCAAAAGCTAAGAATATTTTTATATTTGTTTAAAATAGAAGAATATGTAACAGTGTCATTATGTGACCCCCCACAAAACCTGAAAATCTTTACTATCTTGACCTTTACAGAAAAATATCATCAACCTTTGGTATGAAGGAATAACGGTAACATTTAATGTAGACTTTTCTTCATAAACTGTCCAAGCTGGAATAAGATGGAAAAAAACATATTTAAAGGGCTGAAAGAATAAAACTTCCACCCTAGAATGCTTTGCAATGTGAAAATCTTTCACTGGAGTCCAAATAAAAAAGAGTCTTTGGAACAACAAAGCTAAAAGAATGTGTTCTTTGCATATCTGCACTGTAAGAAATGGTAAAGGATTTTCTTCAAGCAGAGGAAAAGCTATTCCATATGAAAACATGGATCTGTGCAAAGAAATGAGTGCCAAAATGGATAAACATGTGGGCAATGGGATTCTTTTTCCTGTTGTTAAACGTATTTAAAGATAATTGGGAAGAATAAGGGTCAACTCCTTCTTGTAGAGGAATTTCAATTAATAAATATAAAAGTAAAGGAAACATAATATCACCATTAGAGCAATGTAGTAATCATTGGAGGCAAGATCCAATAGTAAATGCTGATCAGAAGACAAATACTGACATCAGAAAACAAAAGTCTGAGTAACAGTGCATTTAATAGCTTTAATGTATCTCACTCTGAATACATATTAATTACAAAAGGAAAAATGCTAGCAGTGAAAAAATTTGGGAGACACCACCTTAACCAAGTGGTAAATGTTGATGTAACCACGAATAAGACACAAACACCTCTGTAATACTTTCTTCAAAATCCATAGCCTCTTTCTAGTAGAAATACTTTCTTCAAAACCTCTGTAATACTTTCTTCAAAATCCATAGCCTCTTTCTAGTAGAAAGAAAGCAGCAGACACACAAAAATTGAAACACATTTTATAATTTATCAGGTCATGCTCTTTGAAAGTGTTAAGATCATGAAAACGATAAGGAAAAGATTGGAGGAGATTAAGAAAGAGGAGAACTAAATGTAATGGGGCATCCTGGATTTCACTCCAGAATAGAAGAAGAACATTTGTGGAAAAATGAATGAAATGAGAAAACTGATGAAATGAGAAATGTAGTTTAGTTAATAATTTTGTACCGACCTTAATTTCATGACTGAGTGCAGTGGCTCATACTTGTAATCCCAACATTTTGGGAGGCTGAAGCAGGAGGACTCCTTAGGCTAGGAGTTGGACACCAGCCTGGGCATAATGAGACCCTGTCTCTACCAAAAAAAGGTTAATTTCTTAGTTTCAATAATTGTACAGTATTTATGCGAGATGCTAATATAAGAGGAAGCTGAGTAAAAGCTATAAAGGAGCTCTCCATACTATCTTTGCAACTCTTCTGTAAGTCTAAATTGTTTTAAAATATATAGGGAACATGTTAACTGAGAGTTTAAAGCAAAATTAAACAATGTATTGTAGGATTTGCAGTCCACTTTGGATAGCTCAAAGAACAGAAATAGTGAAATGGAGGATTTGCAGTCCACTTTGGATAGCTCAAAGAACAGAAATAGTGAAATAGGCAGGCTGCTTCATTTTATATGCTTGTTCTCCCAATTAGTTGCTATTACAAGCTAGGAGAAATTATTTAACTTTGTCTCAGTTTGTCATGGATGGAATTCTCTCTGTTGGAAGAGTTAAATTCACTATTGGACATAACTATCTTAATATGTGACTTCCCAGCACTTAGTGTGTGTATATACATATATTATATATATTTATCACTTTCAATTTTTCATTTTTCATGTGCATATATACATGCATATACACCCCTGGCAAATGATAAATTACTTTATTAGGGTAAATATATGAGAAAAAAATAGCAATGTAAAAATACAAATAAGAAATGCCAGAGCCTGTTACTACTGGATCCTTCAAAAGTAAGTTAAGAAAATTGCACTGCTTGTTGGATGTAAGCAAACAGACACACACACACACACTCTCTCACACTCACACACCAAGCAGTTTAGTACATTTTAATTCAGAATACCTATTTTAGGTGGAATGTGTATGGAGGATACATTTTCTAATAAGCAAAATAAATGACTCAAAACAACCTTACCACAAAAAGCTTATCTTCCTAGCATCATAATCACACACATAAAATAAAATCATAATTAGAGTTATACTATAAATTCAAGTGATGTTTGTCCTTACACTATATTCACAGCAAACGTGGAACCAAATTTCTTGAGACAAAAAAATATAATGGCCTGAAACTCAGGAACATTATTCTGACAAGCAGAAGAGGAATATGTTTTAATGCCTATTTGACAGGGCAGATAAACATTCCATAGACAACATTGCCATTTCATTCTAATTTGCAGGCATTTATCAATGCCTCATTGCAAGAATGTCTTTCCACCTTTTCAAGTGGGAATGACAGTATAGATTTCTGTATTAGCTTTTATGGAAAATCATAGTAAATGTCCTTTACTATTACTTTACTTGTTATACAGGTCAGCATGCAAATTTTAAAAACTGTTATGTCTTCCACTTGTCTTATAGTTATGCCTCATTAAATCTTTCACCTTTATAATGATGTCATCATAGTATTTTCCCCAACACCTGAAAGAACGAGTCATTTGCAACAGCTGTCATTCACTGTTAGTACCCACAATACTAACTACCCACTGTTAGTACCACAGAATAGATCTGAAAAATCTGTTCATACATAACTAGTAAAAATTTCAGGTTGCTTAAGGAAGTATTACTTAGGCCATATCTTCATGAAGGCCAGGAAATAGACAGTCTTTATAAGACTAAAAAGGAATATATGTTATTTCCTGAGAAATTGTGATGCCTGAAGTAATCACACAATTTCATTATTCTTATCTCTTTACATAATTTTTTATGTAAATGTGTACTACAAAAATAAAAAAAAACTATACCACATTACTCTAGGGTCAAGATTATATAATTGTTACCCCAAATACCGTGCATAGCAATTTTAAGCACAATAAATGAATGAAATGCTGAGGATATGGGTTTTTATTTTTTATATTATTTATTTATTTATTTATTTTGAGGCAGAGTTTCACTCTTGTTGCCCAGGCTGGAGTGCAGTGGCGTGAACTCAGCTCACTACAACCTCCACCTCCAGGGTTCAAGCATTTCTCCTGCCTCAGCCTCCTGAGTACCTGGGATTACAGGCATGTGCCACCACACCCAGCTAATTTTTGTATTTTTAGTGGAGACAGGCTTTCTCCATGTTGGTCAGGTTGGTCTTGATCTCCCGACCTCAGGTGAACCGCCTGCCTCGACTTCCCAAAGTGCTGGGATTACAGGCGTGAACTACTGCACCTGGCCTAATGTGGGTTTTAAAAATCAACTAATTTTGTAACACTAAAGGTAAAATAAAGTTGGTAAACAACAACAACAAAAAACTAAATAGTTTTAGGTTATGTATGGCCCCATAAAGTATTTTGAAAATACAAAACAATGAGCTAACTGAAAGGTGATGGGTTTTTGATAATATGGGGTAATATGGGGAGTGGTTATTTACTTCAAAATAATATGTGTATTTTCAAGTGGCTTAGGGAACTTGATTTGTGCATTATGTATATTTATATGAATATTTGTTATCAGATGGAGGTAACAAAATAACTACAATGTTTCATAAACAGGTTGTAAAATTTTGGCAGGGTACGGTGGCTCATGCCTGTAATCCCAGCACTTTGGGAGGCCGAGGTGGGCAGATCATGAGATCAGGAGATCGAGACCATCCTGGCTAACACGGTGAAACCCTGTCTCTACTGAAAAATACAAAAAAAATTAGCCGAGTGTGGTGGCGGGCGCTTGTAGTCCCAGTTGTTCGGGAGGCTGAGGCAGGAGAATGGCATGAACCTGGGAGGTGGAACTTGCAGTGAGCCAAGACTGTGCACTGCCCTCCATCCAGCCTGGGCAACAGAGCGAGAGTCCATCTCAAAAAAATAAAAATAAAAATAAAAAAATAAGTTGTGAAATTTTTAATTCTTTATCAATTTTTAAATTTATAATTGACACATAATTGACATTTATGGAGTAAATTGTGATGACTCAATGTGTGTATACATTGTAAAATGATCAAATCAGGATAATTACCATATCTCTCACTTTGAACATTTAATTCTTTGTAGTGATAATATTTAAAATCTTTTCTTCTAGCCATCTTGAAATAATACTACATTATTTGCTATAGTCACTCTAATGTATAATAGAACACCAAAACTTATTCTTCCTAACTGTAATGTTGAACACATTAACCAGCCTTTCCTGGTTTTTTCCCTCAACCTTCCCAAGCCTCTGATAACCACTATTCTACTCTCTCCTTCTATGAAATCAACTTTTTAAAATTTTGCATGTGAGTGAGATAATGAAGTGTTTGTCTTTCTATACCGGGCTGATTTAACTTAACATAATGTCCTCCAGGTTCACCCATGTTACCTTGCCACCAATGACAGAATTTCATTCTGTTTTATGGCTATATATATATATATATACACACAAACACACACACACACTCATACACAATGGAACATTATTAATGTGATATATACATATCGCATTTTATTTATCCATTCATTTGCAGACAGTCATTTAGGTAGATTCCATACCTTGACCAGTTTAAATAGTGCTGCAATAAACATAAAAGTGCAGATATTTCTTTATAATATTGATTTCATTTCCTTTGGATATATACCCAGAAATGGTATTGCTAAATCATATGATAGTTCTATTTTTAATTTTTTGAGAACCTCAGTACTGTTCTAATTTGTATTCATGATGACTGGACTAATTTACATTTCCATCAACAGTGCATAAGAGGAGTTCCCATTTCTCCACATCCTTGCCAGCATTTGTTATTTTTTTATCTCCCTGGTAATAACCATTTTAACTAGAGTAAACTGATGTCTCATTGTGGTTATCATTTGCATTTCCATGACGATTAATGATGTTAAGCATTTCTTTTTTTTTTTTGAGATGGAGTCTCGCTCTGTCTCCCAGGCTGGAGTGCAGTGGCCGGATCTCAGCTCACTGCAAGCTCCGCCTCCCGGGTTTACGCCATTCTCCTGCCTCAGCCTCCCGAGTAGCTGGGACTACAGGCGCCCGCCACCTCGCCCAGCTAGTTTTTTGTATTTTTTAGTAGAGACGGGGTTTCACCCTGTTAGCCAGAATGGTCTGGATCTCCTGACCTCGTGATCCACCCGTCTCAGCCTCCCAAAGTGTTTGGGATTACAGGCTTGAGCCACCGTGCCCGGCCAGATGTTAAGCATTTCTTTTTTCATATATCTGTTGGTCATTTGTGTGCCTTCTTTTGAGAAACATCTATTTAGAATTTTGCCCATTTTAAAAATGGGTTATTAATTTTTTTGCTCTTGAGTTGTTTGAGTTTCTTCTATATTCTGGATATGAATCTCATGCTGGATGAGTAGTATGCAAATACTTTCTCCTAACCTGTAAGTTGTCTCTTCACTCCATCGATTGTTTCCTTTGCTTTGCAAGAACTTCTTAGTTTGATGTAATCCAATATCCCTAATTTTTGCTTCTGTTTCCTATGCTTTTGAGGTCTTATTAAAAAAAAAAAAATCTTTGCCTAGTCCAATTTCATGAAGCATATCCCCTGTGTTTTCCCATAGTAGGTTAATAGTTTGGGATCTTACATTTAAGTCTTTAACTCATTTACAATTCATTTTTGTATATAGTGAGAGATAGGAATCTAGTCTTATTCTACTGCATGTGAATATCCAGTTTTCCTAGTACTATTTATTAAATAAAGTCCCCCCCCACCGCCACCAATGTCTGCGCTTCATGCCTTTGTTAAAAATCTGTTGAATGTAAATGCATAGATTTATTTTTGGGTTCGGTATTCAGGTTTCATTTGTGTATGCATCTTTTTTATCCAGTACCATGTTATTTTTGTTATTATAGACTTATAGTATATTTTGAAGTTATGTAGTATGATGCCTTCAGGTTTGTTCTTTTTGCTCAAGGTTGCTTTGGCTATCTGGGATCTTTAGCATTTCCATGTAAATTTTAGATTGCTTTTCCTGTTTCTGTGAAGGATGTCATTGGTATTTTAGTAGGGTTTGCACTAAATGTGTAGGCCACTTTGAATCCTTCTGATATGGTTTGGCTGTGTCCCCACCCAAATCTCATGTTGAATTCCCATGTGCTGTGAGAGGGACCCACTGCGAGGTAATTGAATCATGGAGGTGGGTCTTTCCCATGCTGGTCTCATGATAGTGAATAAGTGTCACAAGATCTGATGGTTTTAAAATGGGAATTTCCCTGCACAAGCTCTCTCTTTGCCTGCTGCCATCCATGTAATATGTGACTTGCTCCTCCTTGCTTTCTGCCAAGATTGTGATGCCTCCCCAGCCATGTGGAACTGCAAGTCCATTAATCCCTTTTTCTTGTATAAATTACTCAGTCTTGGTTATGTCTTTATCAGCAGTGTGAAAATCAAGTAATACAGTAAATTGGTACCAGTCGAGTGGGGCACTGCTGAAAAGATACCTGAAAATGTGGAAGCAACTTTGGAACTGGGTAGTAGGTAGAGGCTGGAACAGTTTGGAGGGCTCAGAAGAACACAGGAATATGTGGGGAAATTTGGAACTTTCTAGAGATTTGTTGAATGGCTTTGACAAAAATGTTGGTAGTGATATGAACAATAAGGTTCAGGCTGAGGTGGTCTCAGATGGAGATGATGAACTTGTTGGGAACTGGAGCAAAGGTGATTCTTACTATGTTTTAGCAAAGAGACAGGTGGCATTTTGCTGTGCTCTAGAGATTTGTGGAAATTTGAACTTGAGAGAGATGATTTAGGATATCTGGTGGAAGAAATTTCTAAGCAGCAAAGCATTCAAGAGGTGACTTGGTTGATGTTAAAGGCATTCCACTTTATAAGGGAAGCAGAGCATAAAAGTTTGGAAAATTTGCAGCCTGATGATGCGATAGAAAAGAAAATCTCGTTTTCAGAGGAGAAATTCAAGCTGGCTGCAGAAATGTGCATAAGTAACAGGAAGCCAAATATTAATCTCCAAGACAATGGGGAAAATGTCTCCAGGGCATGTCAGAGGTCTTCACGGCAGCCTCTCCCATCACAAGCCCAGAGGCCTAGGAGGAAGAAATGGTTTTGTGGGCCTGGCCCAGGGTCCCTGTGCTGTGTACAGTCTAGGGACTTGGTGCTCTGAATCCCAGCCACTCTAGCCATGACAAAAAGGGGCCAATGTACAGCTCAGGCCATAGCTTCAGAGGGTGCAAGCACCAAGCCTTGGCAGCTTCCACATGGTGTTGAGCCTGTGGGTACACAGAAGTCAAGAACTGAGGTCTGAGAACCTTGACTTAGATTTCAGAGGATGTATGGAAATGCCTGAATGCCCAGGCAGAAGTTTGCTGCAGGGGTGGGTCTTTCATGGAGAACCTCTTTTAGGGCAATGCAAAAGGGAAATGTGGGGTCAGAGCCCTCACACAGAGTCCTTACTGGGGCACTGCCTAGTGGAGTTGTGAGAAGGGGGCCACCATCCTCCAGACTCCAGAATGGTAGATCCACCTAAAGCTTGCACTGTGTGCCTGGAAAAGCTGCAGACACTCACTTTTCAACCCATGAAAGCAGCTGAGAGGGAGGCTGTACCCCACAAAGCCACAAGGGTGGAGCTGCTCAAGACTGTGGGAACCCATCTCTTGCATCACCATGACCTGGATGTGAGACATGGAGTCGAAGGAGATCATTTTGGAGCTTTAGGATTTGACTGCCCTGCTGGATTTTGGACTTGTATGGGCCCTGTAGCCCCTTTGTTTGGCCCATTTCTCCCATTTGAAATAGCTGTATTTATCCAATGCCTGAACCTTCATTGTATCTAGGAAGTAACTAACTTACTTTTGATTTTACAGGCTCATAGTTGGAAGGAACTTGCCTTATCTCAGATGAGACTTTGAATTATGGACTTTTGAGTTAATGCTGAAATGAGTTAAGACTTTGGGGAACTCTTGGGAATGCATGATTGATTTTGAAATGTGAGGACATGAGATATGGGAGGGGCCGGGACAGAATGATATGGTTTGGCTGTATCCTCACCCAAATCTGACCTTGAATTCCCACATGTTGTGGGAGGGGCCCACTGAGAGGTAATTGAATCATGGGGGTGGGTCTTCCCCATGCTGTTCTCAGGATAGTGAATAAGTCTCACAAGATCTGATGGTTTTAAAATGGGAGTTTCTTTGCCCAAGCTCTCTGTTTGCCTGCTGCCATCCATGTATGATGTGACTTCCTCCTCCTTGCCTTACACCATGATTGTGAGGCCTCCCCAGCCACATGCAACTGTAAGCCCATTAAACCCTTTCTCCTGTATAAATTACCGAGCCTCTGGGATGTCTATCAGCAGCGTGAAAATGGACGAATACATCTTCCAATCCATGAACATGGAATAGCTTTCCTTTTATTTGTGTCTGCTTCAAAAATCCTCAGAAAAACACTAACAAACCAAGTTTGACAACACATTAAAAAGATTATTCACCATGATCAAATGGGATACTCTCAGGGATGCAAGGATGGTTCGACATAGGTAAATTAATAAACATACGTATTACATTAACAGAATCAAGGACAAAATCATGTGAACATTTCAATAGATGCCAAAAAAGCATTCAATAAAATTCAACATTTCTTCATGACAAAAACTCCCAGCAAATTTGTATTGGAAGGAACATACCTCAACACAATAAAGTCTGTATATGACAAACCCACAGCTAACATCACACTGAACAGGGAAAAGTGAAAGCTTTTCCTCTAAGATATGTAACAAGAAAGTAATGCTCACTTTCATCACTTTTATTCAACATAGAAGTGAAAGTTCAAGCCCAAATTAGGCAAGAGAAAGAAATAAAGGGCATCCAAATAGGAGAAAAACAAATCAAATTATTCCAGTTTGCAGACTACATTATTTTATATATATAAAAAACTATAAAGACTCCACCAAAAGGCTATTAGAATTAATAAGTGAATTCAGTAAAGTTGCAGGATAAAAAGTCAACATGCAAAAATCAGTAGCATTTCTATAAGCCAGTAATGAACGATCCAAAAAAGAAATCAAGAAAAAACATTGTATTTACAATAGCTACAAAAAATACAATAGGAAGAAACTTAACCAAAGATGTGAAAGATCTCTACAATAAAAGTTATAAAACATTGTTGAAGTTTTAATTCTAAGACCCTGTATGAAGGACCTTAGAATATCCAAATATTAAAATATAGTGTACCAAGACAAATACATAGAAATGAAAATTTTATTGACGATAACTTGTAACTAGTGCTGTCCTCATTTTAAACGTATCATGAAACTAGTAAGAATAAATTCAAGATTACCTTAAATTTGTTAAGTTAGACTACTGAAATGTCAAAATTATATCAAAGAAGTAGATTTGAAAGTATCCATGATATCAACACCCCCATTCATTTCTATAAATTATTTTAAAATTTTCCATAAGAGTTCATGACCATAGGATTTATTTTAATATGTTGAAGTGTGCAGTAAGAAAATTACATTTACATAAGTAGATTTTTTAATTTTCAAAAATCATAGCAGTATTTTTCAATGTAGTTGCTAAACTTTAATTAAAGCCTCTGATTGCCCTCATTTTGACCAAAATTCACATGTTGTGATATTATAAAAGAATAGCAAGTCTTGATTATTATCTTCCAAATTCAATATTCAGGAATTCAAACATTTTTAGAAAAATATACTGAAATATTTTCAAGACCTCATCAAAGTAAAGAAAGAGTAGATAATAGAGGAAGTCATTTCTTTCTTTACCTCTACCCTAGGTAGGAAGAAGTCAGGGGAAGACAAATAAATTTGTACAATATAATGTACTCATAAAGAGGTTCTTATTTTTATGAAGAAATAAGCATACACTTAAAGAAAGAGATTTTTATATGATCTCTTTTCAGATAATTTGTTTTTTTAAATGAAAGATTTCAAAAATCATTATCCAAAGTAAAGAAAACTAATTCCAAGAAAAATTAAGGTTATATGAAGTTATTAAATTCCACACTTTCCAAGTTTCCACTTGAAGGAATTCTCTGTGAGCTTTTACCCACTGTAAATCTGTTGCTTTTGGTTTTAAGCCTGTACATTCTGATGTTCATTATTCTGATCTACTTTTCTTTTCATTTCTCCAATTCACTGACCCTTGTCATCATTCAATTTTGTCCTTTTATTCTCTTTTTCCCAGTATCCATACATAAAGTGTCAGTTATTATTGTGTTCAAAGTAGAATCTATAAAATCATTAGAGGTCTTAGCTAAGTGGATTGAGGAAGGTATAAACAGACCTTTTAGCACTACAAAATCTTCTAGACTTCCAAGAGTCACAAATTACTATAGAAAAAACAAGATGAATGATAACCAAACATTGGTTTCTATAATATTTTTAAGAGTTTCCATTATGAAGTAAGGATGTCACCAGTGTATATGTATTTACAAGTGTATGTATACAAGGACATGTACACACATGTGTGATTTGTACATGTCATTTCTGTGTATGCATATATTTGTGCAAATGTACCTATCTTATGTGTGTGAATGTTAACGTTTTCATGTCTATACACATATGTGGGCCCATATGTGTGCAAGTGTATTTTCTTATATATATACATGTATATGTATATAAACATGCATGTATGCACATGTCTTTTCAAATGCAATGCACAAATAACATTGAGTAGGAGAAACTAACTTTTATAGACGTATACAACATGATCAGTTGTAGTTATTGAACACTTAAGGGACACTATGAAACAAAAACATAAAACAATATTTTCCACATGGTATGATTCATAATATAGCTTTTATTCGTTGCTACAATGTTTTCTTGAATCTTCAAGATATTTGCATAGTTTCTTATGGAAATAAAGAGCAATTCCATCATTTTTTGTTGTATCTTGAAATTATTGCAAAAAAAAGTTAAAATTGTGAACTTATTTATCTAGTGGAAAAATCTTATGTATAGTCTATAGTAAGCATTTCTAAGCCAAGATTTCTCAGGCTTATGTATATTGAAAAATAATGTGCAAGGGTAGAAATGTTGATTCTTGTAATCTACCCCTAGAGATTCAGTAAGTGGTGAGTAGATTCCAGAAATCTAAATTTTTATGATCTACTCTGCATTATTTTAATGCAGCTGGCCCATGGATCACACTTTGAGATAAATAATATAGCACTGCAAATTGAATTTTACATTTTTCTTCAGTACAAGGGACTAGAGCACAAAAATCTAAGTTTTGATGTAGACTCTGCCAAGTATACAGATCATACAAAGTTATTTTTTCCATCACAAATATTAACATGTGTGGGCATGCATGTAACTACTTAATTTTGTTTACTGAGGGGAGTTGAGTACTAAGTAAGGAAGTAGAATACATCAGACTCAAGCATACACTTGATATAAGCCTATGGAGATTCAAGACTCTTTTGATGAATATTAATTATAATCCCGTGAGGTGCGTGGGCCAAAGATAAGAGACAAATTTATTTGAAACACATATTTAAAGTCTTTTGGGAACCCAGTTGTTAGCCATTCATCTCTTGATGGATATTATGGTAACAGTCAAGTGGAGCACACCTGCTTTGCTGCACCTGAGACAGCTCATCCTGAGGTTGCTCTGGCTCAGGATGAATGTTGACAGCAAGACCAGCTAAAAAGATGAGACAGGAGCATGGCACCAATTGTAGCAGTCAGAGGAATCTAGGGCTACAAATTGCAAATGCACATTAAATAATATATTAGACCAAGTGAGGTGTTTTGGAGCATTCAGTCTTTGAAATGCACATATTATTTATTATTCCTCAAGGATAATATGTGATAGTAGGGATATGGGTGTTCCTTGCTGTCATTTCTTTGTTTCATTTGCTGAAAACACTAATTCAGGCAAGCTGTTATTCACCTAAGTCGTGTTTCAGCAAGACTAGCAGTTTCATTGTTATGTTTACTTGCCTTTTGCGGGACAGAATAAAAAGCAGGATTTGTATGAGTGAAACATATTGAACTCTTTTGGCCCCATCACAAAGATTGGTGGAATCGGTAGATACACAGCAGGTCCAAGGCGAGAAGATGAACTCCATATGTTGATTAGGAGGAAGAAAAGAAAGCAGACCAGACTACTCTGTGAACACCACTAACAGACACGTTATAATAATGTCAAATCGTATACACGATAGTCAAAGGCATGAATAGCCCATTTACTGGAAGTAATCTGATGACATTCAGATAAGTGGAACATTTTGATGCAGTATTTGCATATATTATTTCTTTTGCATATATTTAAAATTATTTTAATAAAATATCTTTAATTAGAGGAAATTATGTATCAGTAAGCCAGATTTTCAAAGTAGAGGCAGCAATACCATGAATAATTCTCAGATACTGATACTCAATCTATTTCAACATGGATTTTAGGAAACAAAATAAATAAAAGCATCTCTTGAACCCCCAGTGTGAATAATAGAAAATAGACATAAAATACAATCTCATGAAAGTAAGACAATAAATAGTAGAAACCAAAACACTGTGGTGATAGTTCCAGATATAGAATAAATAGCACTAATTTATTAAATAGTAGATATTATTAAATGCATTAAAGTACACAGCTATATATACAGGTGTATAGGTTAAAACTATTCTGTAATTACGTATTTAAAGTTTTACTAACTTGTTGCTTATTTTGATTAGCATTATTTTAGGGTTCTCCAGAGGAACGGGGAACAGAAACAACAGGAAATGCGCATACACGCACACACGTGAGCCAATTTCTTATAAATTGCAAATCTTATAATATATATATGTTTTAGGTATGTATGTATGTAGAACACATAAAATTATCTAAAAATAAAAATAAAATTATCTTACATATATGTATGTGTATATATTTATTATAAGAAATTGGCTCATGCTATTCAGGAGGCTGAAAAGTCCCAAGGTCTGCATTTGGCAAGCTATAGACCCAGGAGAACTGGTGGTATAGTTTGTCTGAGAGCTGGCAGGCTTGATACCCAAGAAGAGCCAATGTTTCAGTTCAAGTCTAATGGCAGGAAAGACTGCTATTTTAGCTTAGCAGTCAGACAAGAAAAGTTTTCTTTCTCATGAGAGGGACCGCCTTTTTGTTGTATTCACACCTTCATTTGATTGAGGGAGCCCCACCTACATTAGAGAAAACAATCTGCTTTATTCAGTCTACAGATTCAAATGTTAATCTCATCCAAAAAAAACAAAAAACAAACAAACAAAAGAACACTCTCAGAATCACAACCAGAATAATATTTGAACAAATACCTCACACCTTAAGATTCACTCAAGCTGACAAATACAATTAACCACCACAAGCATATTTATTTATTTTTAACTGATTTATTTAAAAAGGGCAAGCATGCTTTTCGCTGGGGATAGAGCAGTGAACAACAATAGATCAAAGCCACGGCTCTTATGGAGCATACATTATAAAGGGATGGGAGGAGACACAAAATAAACAAGAGAAACAAGCAAAATACAATAAATCAGAGGTGTATAATTGTTCCTGAGGAAAATAAATCAGGGACACTAACTGTATTTGTTTGGGGTTTGGTGGGAATGAGTTGCAACTTTAAATAGTGAGCCAAGGAAAACCTCGTTGAGATGCTGAGATTTAAGTAGAGTCTTTAAGTTGTGGAAGAGAAAATTATGTGGACATCTGTAGGACAGCATTTCAGTCAGGGGAACAGCAACAGCAACAGCTATCGTAAAGGCAACGCCTGATGCATTTAACAAAGGCAAAAGCTGCTCTGTTGGAACAAGCAAAATAAATAATCATAGGAAAATAATAAAAAATAGGTAAAGAATGGGAGGATCATGTAGAGCTTTGTAGGATAATGTAATTTGAAGCCTTTGGCTTTTTTTGTTTGTTTTATTAGTAAGAAGTAAAGACTTTGGAAATCTCTTTTGTGAGTTTTCATATAGATCTTAATTAGGGAGGTATATCAATTCCTCCATTTATTGAAAAAAAAAGTTAACTTTGTTAACACGTCTGTAGTATCCATAATTGTGCTAAAAAGAAGAAACCCAGCAGTGAAAAAAATGAGACATTGTACCTTTCCTCACTGAGTTGACATTCTGGTTGGAAGACACTCATTTATAAGGAGCCACAATTATTTATGTAAATTCTATGAAAGGAGACATTACTGGGTGCTTGTTAGCACACAGGAATGTGCTTGTGAAGTGAGAAGTGAGAGCCAGGAAGAGGGTACATCATGTTGCAAGGTTTATACTCGAGAGTGTACATATCTATGAAAGCAAGAGAGAGTGTTGATGACATTTGGAGGAGGGTTGAAAGTGCTAAGTTGAAATTGGACAGGTGTGCAGGATCTTGATGGGCCTTTATTTCTCTGATTAAGTACTATATCCTGAAGTCACCAGAAAATGCACACAATTTTAAACTGAGTAGTGATTGCTTCCATTTTCATACAGAAAGATCAACTTGACTAGAGAATGGGCTTGACAGGAAAGCAATCATAAAAAGTTTGGATTATTTCAGGCAAAATGGGATAGAGCCCTTGGTTTGGCAGTGAACAGAGTTAAGGAAAGGGAGGGAGATAGATTTTAGGCATTGCAGAAGTAAAATTTGTAAGATGTGGTAATTTATTAGTAGGCAGGACAGGAAAGAGGAAGGAAATTAGCTGGTGTCTGTTTTGAGCAACTAGCGCATGGTGCTATTATGAGGTAAGAAATGCTGGAGGAAAAGCAGTTTTTTGAAGACAGGTGGAGTTCTGTATAAGATCCTTAATTTAAACATTTAAGTGGTGATAACCAAAATATAGCTGGATATATGCATTTGCAGTTATGCGGAAATGTCTGGGAGAAGATACACATTTGCAAAGTGATGATAATTTAAGACAAGGAAATGAATGAGATTACTCAGACCATGTATAATATTGGAATCTAAGAGACCCCTTAGTAGAACTAGTAAGAAGCCAAAAATTTAAGGGATAAAAATAGAAAAAAAAAAAAAAGTGCCTTTAAAGTATATCAGAGGTACAGGAAATAAGATAGGAAATTATGATGTCTCCAAAAAAAAAAAAAAGCTTTTAAAAAAGGATAAAATGGCCAGTGTTTGTAAATGTTCTCAAGAATTCAAGTGATGTAAAAACTACAAACTTATCCATTATATTTTCTAAGAAGTCATTATTAGTAGCCTTGTGGATAGCACTTTCACTGAAGCAATATGGACTGCAGAACTGAAGGGCGACTATGGAGAAAAGAAGCAGAAAGAGATGTAGAAGTTCTTCTAAACTGGTGCAGTTCTCATATTTTAAATTTTTTTAAAAGTTCCGTTTTGTCAGTCAGCAGATAAATACTGAATTAAGTTCATACACACACACCCACACACACACACACGACATAAAGTTTTTCTTTATATCTTCTAGATAGCAGGCATCTGATCACATCCGGACGAGTTGGGGCCAGAAAGGAAGACAATGTCAGCTGGAGAGGAGCGCACACAACACAAGGCAGCTCAACTGCTGTGTGGTTTGCCAGTAGCATATCTTACTCTTGAGGGCAAACTCTTCAGATAATTACAAACACAAAGTCTGCAATTCTAGCCAGGGTTGTATTTCAGAAAAGCCATCTATGGAGAGCAGGAAACTAAAGTTTGCCAAGCAAAGGGGCCAAGAGTAAAGTCAAGTTTTGTTCCAAATGAGACCCTGCCAAGGAAGGCAGGCTATAGGAGGACTGGAATAATTTAAGGATCTAAAATGTCAGGGCAATAGATTACATCCAAATGGGTGAACCAGGGTGCAAGACTGGGTAATATCAAACATGATGCTGAAGAATAGGCCAGCAGGAAACCAGGAGACAAATTATGTCTGACAGGAGAGGCGCAGAAGCCCCATCTGGGTTCTGATTCATGGAACAGTGCATTAGCTCTGCCATTCTAAAATGTTAAAGGCAACACATCAGACAATAAGCTCTGAAAAATGAATGTCCAAACACTAGCTTTCCTGAGTTCCTGTACCCTAATCTACCCTATGATGCTTAATCTTCAGATACGCCAGGCCAGAGAATTTCTTGCTTAAAAAAAAAAAAAAAAAAAAAGGGAGGTAGCAGATTTCAGAGAGGTAGGGGATTTATTGCATTTTCTATAAGTGAGTGACATATGATTTGTTGAAGAATACAAATTGTCCCTGACATATAGAAAAATAAGAGAAAGAATGACACAGGATTTTTTCAGTGCTGCCTCACCAGCCAGAAACCTCTGTGACTGGTGGTGCTTCTGCTTAAGTTTTGCTCATGGCTGCCAGGCTCATTCTGCCTGTGTGGCCTGGTAAGCTGCACTCAGCTCAGGCTCCTGGCCCAGATCCCGCACCTGCCAAGGGTGAGCCAGGTGCAGAGTGGCAAGGGGTGTGTGAGAGAACAAGCACAGGGTCTGGCCACTGTGCATAGCCAGGCATGCCAGCTGGTATGGCAGGGCAGGCAGCTCCAGGCACTAGCACAGGCGCTGGCTCTGTGTGAGGCTGCAGCTGGAACAGACAAACTGCAAATGGCTTCTGCCATGGGCAGCAGCATCTGGATGAGGAGAACACTGTGGATCCCCAAAGCTCGGAGATGCCAGGAACTACAGAGCCCCACAGCATGTCACAGCCCTGGCTTGGGGAGCCCCAAGGTTCGGGATGCTAGAAGGACCACAGCTCGTTTCTCCTCCTTGTCACTTGCAGCAGGGCAAGCGGGGATGGGGGAGCTTGAGGGGTGATGTTTCAGCCTATTTGTATTACAGCTCTTTCAGTCCATCCCACTCCAACTGTGGCTCCTGGGCTGGCCTGGCCCTGAAACTACTTCCCATTGCATGGGGTGGCTGCCCAGCACCAGCGGAGGGCAGGAGGGTTACCATGTTACAGCCCCTTTTGTTTCTGCCAGCAACTTGGTGAGCTGGCCAGAGAAGTTACAGCTCTTTTCACTGCTGCTGTTCAGCAGATCCCAAGTTCTTGTCCCACATCCAGGAAGAACAAGGTTACTTGGACAACTGGAGGGTAAGCAAGGTGGAGAAGAGCTTTCCTGGGTGACTGAACAGTTCTCATCAGAGAGGAAACCTGAAGTGGAGAGCTCCTATCTACAGGCAGTTAGTCCCAACAAGTGTCTGACTCTGGCAGAGTCTGGGGTTTTTACGGACTCAGAATGGAGGAAATGCATGCTGATTGATCCGTGGGCAGGAGGAGGTGTGTGCTAATTGGTCCATGGAGGACATGGAAAAAGCATCACTTGATTGGCTAAAAGGCATCAAGGAAGTTCTCACTTTGGGTGGCAGAATTTACCTGGAACTTGATAAAGTTCCCCAGGCTTCAGGATGTCCTTGGTTTGAAGGTGGGGTTTCAGCAGGGACCCACCCCTTCCTGCCTGGGAACCTATCTGCCTCCTGCTGCCATCAACATGCTGTCCATGGCATTCAGGCTGTTCATGCCAAGGGGCACCCACAGGCCTGAGCCGAGCCACCCTCAACCCCCTGGCCTCCCTCCTGTGCTCATCAGTGCCCAAAGTTACAGTCTCAGAAGCAGTTTCCAGAGGGGACTGAGGCAGCTGGGGGTTGACGTGTCAGCACCACCCCAAGCATGCACACACCCAGCCGGGTCATGCCAGCACACAGGCTCAGCTAAAGGGACATGACCGCAATGTTGCTTTGCCGCGGAGTGGGCAGAGGCCAGGGAGTGGGAGCAGACACTTCTGAGCCTGTGGGGCCCAGGGGGCTTCTCAGGTCCCCAAGATCACAGGAATGCCTGGATCTGGAGTCACACCTTGGTAACTGCCATGGTGGCTGGGCTGCATTTGCACCCAGGAGCACAGGCTCCACCCCGCCAACTTGTTGGGGCATGGGGCTCCTGCTGGATCACCCGTTCCCAGCCCACAGCCTCCATGGAGTCTGGCTGTGCCTCCCCTGCAGCAACTGGAGTTCTCCCAGCAGCTGTTTCAGATGGGTTGCCGCTACCATCAATGAGTTCATAACTTAATGATTACACAAGTAGAAGAAAATGCAAAAGTCAACCTTTACATGCTTTTAGAGACAAAATTTGCTTCCTAAAGGAATGAATCAAATCCAAGGATTCTCATAATTCTGTACTCTTAGTAGACACTATTGTCATCTTGTCATCAAGGATATGATGCTGAACAAAGTGGTGAAGATGATCATCACACAAAATTCTCCTGAAGATGAATGGTTGCATCTGCCTTATAGTTGTCCGTAACTGATATGAAATCAACTTTAAAATCTCATGTTAGAAGCCAGTGCAATTAATAGCATTGTTCCTCCAATTAAGGGAGAAAGGCGTATTTTAAATTTAATTATATCACTCAGTGAATATGAGACTATGCTCAATTTAAAACTACTTTGTTACTTATTAAAAATAGTAAAATATTCTAAAGTGAAGAATGAGGGAAATGCATGTCAAAATCCAGCATAAAAAGTAGCTGCTTTCTGAAATTTAGAACAGCAGCTCATAGAAGATGCATAAATATTTTTCCCAAGCTGTATAAAGAGAAAGTACAAATGACAAATATTCTTAGTAACAAATGGCCTAAATTGAAATAAGTAATCCCCTGGTCCTTGAGTAAGAAATTGGAAGCATCTATTGGTATATATCTATGCTTAAGATAACTTGATAAAAAAAAATAAATGGTATGACAGGTAATGAAATGTGTACTTAATCATTTTACTTAGCACAATATTAAAATGCTTCTGTTCTGACAGAGTCGTGTACCCATCAGGATTATTGAGCCTTGTAAAATGTTTTAGGTAGTAAATATATATGTGCATATCTATACATAAGAATTTTGACAAGCTATAAAAAATTAGAGTAGAAATTCTGCCTCATCTCATTTATTTAGATCAATTAATAACTAAAGATCCCATTTGCTCTATTAAGAATGTGTGGACTGGGAGAGGTGGCTCACAACTGTAATCCCAGCACTTTAGGAGGCCAAGGTGGGCAGATCACTTGAGGCCAGGAGTTTGAGACCAGCCTGGTCAACATGTCAAAACATGGTCTTACTAAAAATACAAAAATTATCTGGGCATGGTGGCACATGCCTGTAATTCCAGCTATTCAGGAGGCTGAGGCATGAGACTCACTTGAACCAAGGAGGCAGAGGTTGCAGTGAGCCAGGATTGCAACACTGCTCTCAAGTCTGGATGATAAAGCCAGACCTTGTAAAAAAGAAAAAAGAAGGAAAGTGTGTTTCTGTTGTGGTTTCCTTTCACCCCAAATATTTCCACAGCTTTACCCATCCACAGGTGGCCTATCACAAATTTAATTCTCATTGTCATGCTTATTAACTGTTGAAACTTGATGTTAGAAGTTACTGGAGACTCTGTTCCATTTAAGAGCAATGCCCCTGCCATTCCAGATCTCTGACTAGGATTGCAGCGGTGCTCCCACCTGCCCGCCAGGACTGCAACTGTTTGACACCATCGTGTTCTGGATTTTGTTTCTCTAAGATCAACACTTGACCTCTGAGCTAGTAGGAGTCTTTCATAACAATAACCTTACATATTCTCCATCTTAAAACATACCCATCAGATTGTTGTTGATGTGTTACCCTCTTAAGCTCTCAACCTTTTATGTCACCTACCAATTCTCATTCTTATTTCACTCCATAAGCTTTTGTATTATAAACATATTGTCTTCCTCTAAGCATGTCATTATTCTTGGTAATATCAGCCTCTATGTGACTGTCCCATTCAACACGTGGTCTTTGATTTTCTTTACTTTCTCACTGCAGATGGCATTTTCTTCTGCTCTGTCTCACTCCCCTGGTTGTCAGCTTCTGGAACTTGTGATTACCAGAAGCTACATAGTAACTTAATTTTCCAAAACTAACACACTTTCTGATCAGTTTTTAACATTCATCCTGGTTTCTGGTCCATGAAATTCAAACTCCTTATCCTGCTCTACAAAGTCTCATTTGATCAAAGGTTAAATCTGCTCTTTCTGTGCTAAGGTTAAACCCACACCTTCCACTTTCCCCATTGGAACCCATGCTGTCTCATGTAATCAAGGACTTTTTCCCACCTAACCACTCTGTCTTATATCAGTGTTCTCCATCTACATGATCATTTCCATTAACATGTTGTCGTATTTCCATCTGAAAAAGCAAAATCAAAAACAACAAAAAACTTCCTTGATCCCACATATCCTTTGTTCCTCTTGAAAGAAAAACTCTTCAAAAGATGTCTGTAATCATTGACTCTACCTCCTCTTCTCCCCCCATTCCTTTTGATCCTTTTCCAATTAAGCTTTTGTTTGCACTGCTCTAAGGAAACTTCTCTTGGCAAATTCCCTAATGTAGAAAAAGAGTTTTATAACTTCTGCAATACTAATTCATCCTTGACTAAAAATTGGACTTGAAGCCACAGACAAGAGACTTCAATTAACATTTATCAGAAACCTTGAATAGAATTTGAAGGCTATTAACTGAGATGCTTGGAGAAGACAATGCTGTTACTTAGCCTATATAACTGGTGTGATTATATAAGGAAAAGTGTTTTCAAGTCATCACATACATGTATTTTTCATAAAATTTAGTTTAAATTTATATTTTTTCTGTGCCTATTTTCATAAGTTGTTTGTGTCTAAGTGTATTTGCTAATAACTCTCAAGTAATGCTAAAAGGGTTACTTTATTGTTTCTAAAGACTGTGAATGTAAACTTTAAAACTGCTAAGGTTTGTAGAGGTTTGTGACAGGAAATGACTTTTGTTAAAATATGTCCTATAAAAGTATTTAACTCATTTAGAGTGTAAATATGTTTTGTTACAGAAAGTTATAATAGTTAACTAGCAATCTATACCATGGGCTTTCTCTAATCTTATTCATAGTTAAGTGACTTGACTTTGCTTATGAGTCAGCAAAGATTTGATACGCTTTTTTTTCACTTTCTCCCTAAGAGTCCATTCATAATAAAACTCGCGATTTAGAAAAAGCAATACATACTGAGATTTTTTTTCCTATCACTGACTTCTACTTTGCCAAATCTAATGGATAATTCACACCTAACTTATGTGACTTCTTAGCTAATCATTTCTACTTTCCCAAAGCCTTTCTTCATGTTCTTCTGATTTTCTACTATATTGACTATATTGGCTGGTCCTTCTAACGCTTCTTCATTGAAGCCTCTTCATCCTCCCCAACCTCCCCACTTTGATCACATCTAATTAGTCTTCTCTTCATTAACTTTTGTCAGTTCAGTCCTATCTATGCGATTCAAATGTAATAGCTCAAGGTTCACCTCTTCTCTGAACTCCTGAACCATGTTCCAATCACTGCTCAGCTTTTCCCCTTGGCATCTTAGGTGGAGTCTTGCTCTGTCACTCAGGCTGGACTGCAGTCGTGTGATTGCGACTCACTGCAACCTCTGTCTCCCAGGTTCAAGCGATTCTCATGCCTCAGCCTCCTGAGTAGCTGGGATCACAGGCATGCGACACCATGCCCAGCTAAGTTTTTTGTATTTTCTAATAGAGATGGGGTTTCACCACGTTGGCTAGTCTGGTCTGGAACTCCTGACCTCAGGTGACCCACCCACCTTGGCCTCCCAAAGTGCTGAGATTACGGGCGTGAGCTACTGCACTCAGCACAAACCTCCCATTTCTCTAACCTAAACAGCACTTTCCTTCCTTCCTTCCTTCCTTC
>NW_012121154.1:5880589-5883344 GCF_000951035.1 Colobus angolensis palliatus | reverse complement strand
TTCTTTCTTCTTTCTTTCTTTCTCTCTCTCTTTCTTTCTTTCTTTGTAATTTATCAGCATGATATCAGCTGCTTCACCTCACATACTCATTGTTATTATCAATATACTACAAAATTTTATTCCCTCTACATCTAAAATCCATGCCCAATCTGACCACTCATTCTAATCTTCATGCTATCACCATGGTTTAAACTGTCATCATTTCTTGGCTGGATCATGTGTTCACTTTCATTCCATTGTCAAACATGCATCTCAAGTGATTGTTTTAGAATATGGATCATATTACTATCTCATTAAAAACTATCCCTTGGAACTTCAACATGCTGAAAATATAATCCAAATAATTGCTACGGCCTATAAGACTATGACTGACTTGACAATGGCTATCTCTTAAATTCCAGCCACACTAGCCTTCTTGTTGCCTCTCAAGAGAGGCTATTCTGACCTTATTTCCTTTGCTCATACTATATCTTCAGTCCTGAACTCTCCATAGCCATTTACATGAATATTCTCTCAGTTGACTTCTCTTTAAACATTACCTCCTCAGAGTGGACTATCCCAAACAATGTTTATTTTTTCTTAGTTTTGAGACCGGGTCCGTGTAACTCAGGCTGAAGTTCAGTGGCATAATCACAGCTCACTGCAGCCTTGCCACAGGTACATACCACCACACCCAGTTAATTTTTTAAGAAGTTTTGTAGAGATGAGGTCTGTTGCCCAGGCTGGTCTTGAATTCCTGGGCTCAAGCAATCCACCTCAACCTCCCAAAGTGTTGGGATTACAGGCATAAGCCACTTTGCCCAGCCTCCAAACAATGTTTCTTAAGTAAAATCCTGTCATTCTCTGTCTTCAGAACCTGCGTTACTTCCTTAAATGCAAATCTTGCTCTCTGATGTTACAATTCAAATTTAATATTGTTTACTTTATATTCATCTCCATCACAATAACCTAAAGGACTTGATCTTTTGGCTCACTGCTGTATCCTTACACTTAGAATAATGCCTGGCATTAAGTAAGAAGTTAATAAATACTTAATTGAATGCATGGCCTGGCCACTGTCAACTTCCATGCCTTCTTTCCTCTTGCAGTAAGTTCCAGCCATGTATGTCTCATTTTAATTCTCTTATGTTATTAGTCTTGTCGTTTCAAACCCTTTGCTAATATATTCACCTTTACCTGAAGTAATGTCCCTTTTACCAAACATTTTTTTTCTTCTTATGGTTGATTTCATATATTTCAAATATTTGGCTTAAAAATTACTTCTGCATTACAGTCAGGCATGATTTCCAATATCACATTCAATATCTTCTGTTGTGATGTGAATGTCCCCTCCAAAACACATGTTGAAGTTTAACTGACATTGTGATAGTATCAAGAAGTGAGACCTTTAAGAGATGATTCATGAGAATCATGAGAGCTCCATCTTAATGAACGGATTAATGTCATTACCTCAAGAGTGAACTCCAGGTAAAAGGATAAATTTGGCCCCCATTTTCTCTCTCTGTCTCACCACATGATACCTTATGCCATGGGATACCCCTTGCCAAATGCTGGTACCATGCTCATGAACCTCCCAGCCTCCAGAATGGTGAGCCGAATAACCTTCTGTTCTTTATAAACTACCCAGTCTTTGGTATTCAGTTATACCATCACAAAATGAACAAAGAAAACCTCTATATAAACAGTGATTATATCTGCATTACTCAGCAATGTAAAGCATTATAAATATATACCCAGGCAGAAATTGTGCACTAAATAAATGTCTATCGAAAAAAAACAAACCCAAATATGCAAAATAATGATGGGGCCAAAAGGACTACTAACATCAGTCACCTGTGATGTCAAGACAAACTTATCGTGTAAACTCTAAGGTCCTTTTCTTTTTTCTTTTCTTTTTGAACTCAGTCTACCAGGCTCCAGTCTATCTTCTTCTTTCTTCAATTATTTTTAGTTTTTGTCTTTTATTATACTTCCTTATTCTTCCTTATCACTCGGCTTGAACTCACCCCAAATTTAGGAAACAGAATTTAGAGTTTTTGTCACATCCTTTACAGAAGAATGACAATGTGCAACATGGCAGTGGGCCTACCTCCTTTTTCTAGGACTCTGCATGTAAGAACAGAGACAGAAGTAAAGAGGTTCTGTTACTTATTCTAGAGTAATAAATGCCTTTTCCTATTTAGGCACACATAAAAAGATTACTAAAGTGGTCCCTGAGAACAGTGTTTTTAAAGTATTTTTGAGGGATATCTCACGTCCTTTAATACGTGTTATGTCACAACTCAGTTCATACCCAAATATGCAATTGTTTATATGTGCACACGCAAACACAATTTGAAGAACTTTTATGAAAATATGTTCTTACTACATGTCCATGTATTCTTATATTTTTACTTCTCTCTTTTTTCCTCACTTCTTTTCTAGGTTGTTTAAAATATGTAGTTAGGACTTACTAAATTAGGTTTATGACCCACCAATGGATTCCCAATTTTCTCTACACTTACATTTGAAAATCATTGCTTTTGAAGATACAGAAGATAGATTCCTAGACTGCAAAGTACTCAGGCCTCTGTCACTATAGGTAGCAGCTGGCTGACTCTGATTTGAACACATACACACATATTTAGCTACATAGACACAAACACAAATATTTCTCTTTTTTTTTTTCTTTTTGAGACGGAGTCTCGCTCTGTCGCCCAGGCTGGAGTGCAGTGGCCGGATCTCAGCTCACTGCAAGCTCTGCCTCCCGGGTTCA
>NW_012121154.1:5877556-5879234 GCF_000951035.1 Colobus angolensis palliatus | reverse complement strand
CAAAAGTGTACAGTTTCCTCTGTATCTTTAGATCTTCATTCTGAACGCGCCTGTGTCATGTAAAACTATGATTAAAAAAATTTACATTTTTTTTTACCTATTAATCTTTTTTTTGTCAGTGGCTTTTCGGGGAACCTTCAGAAGGCAAAGGGGAAGTTTTCCCTTGGGCCCTGCAGTAAGAATCAACTCTATAAAAATTAAAGAAACAAAACAGAATTTGTTTTAAAAGTTCATTTTAAAAATTATACTTGTTTACTCAAGAAAAAGGTAAAGCACATTGTAAAAATTTTACTAGAAAAACATCATTAAAATGTGAAGCATATTTATTAGCCAGATTTAATTTCATACTTAAGAGTTCATCTTTAAAGCTTTGCCACTTAAAAATATTGCTTGATTTCTTTCCTCGTGCTCTTTCCCAATTTTAAAAAGTTCTGTTGTTTTAGGATCTACCATTCTTAGGGCAGGCTATTATCTGATTGTTTAAATATAGGGACATGGAGTTTCAGGGTACAAAAATCCAAAACCTGTTAAAGAGTTTTTCCCTTGACTTTTGTGCCCCCTATATTCCAACCCCAAGAATATATGAGGATCTTTTCCACACTACATTCAGACACCTGTCTTAAGACTGAAAACATCTCTTGTCTAAAATGTTAATGGTCTGAGCTGGCAGTGGTTTCGTGTGCTGGAAAGAGAGTTTCAAAGGGGAGCACCTACCATTTGTGGCCAAAATTCTTTAGAGAACTCTGAGCTCCTACTCCAGCTAATGGAAATGAGTGAAATGACCTGTCTTTTTAAAAGTAATCTTTTATAAACAAAAGCTTGCTAAATCCAAGATAAAGCTTACTCATAAACAGTCTCATGACAAAATTGCACTCGGCATCCTAATGTGGCAAACTGTTATTAAATCTTTTGAGTTTTCTTTTGCAAGTTTTGGAAAACAAAAGAACACAACTTTCCCAAAATATATAAGGACGACACACATACCAAAGGGTCCAGTTGGTAGGGTTCCTAAATTAATGATCTTCAAGTAGGAGATTTGTTTATGCTGCTAAATGTCTCAACATTTAGAGAGAAACAAAAATGTTAAGCAAATCTCCCTTGAAACAAGGTATTCATGTTATCAACATTTTATTTTTTAAAAAGAAAAAAATAATTAAAGGTTCAGGCAATTTAGAACTGGGTTTGTTGTTGTTGTTGTTGTTGTTTTTCTTTCTAGAATCTCATACCCAATTTTCTCAAAATGTGTTTTCTGAAAAACTTTGGTATGCTTATAGGGGAATTCATAAAAGATTTGATCAATCTAGTACAGTGATATTCATTCACTGTGTGCTCCATAGACCCCTGAAGTTCCATGGGTACACAGGAGATCTTTTAGATTAAAAATGTTTTCATCAGCCTGGCGTGGTGGCTCACGCCTGTAATCCCAGCACTTTGGGAGGCCGAGGTGGGCAGATCACGAGGTCAGGAGATCGAGACCATCCTGGTTACCATGGTAAAACTCCATGTCTACTAAAAATACAAAAAATTAGCTGGGCGTGGTGGTGGGTGCCTGTAATCCCAGCTACTAGGGAGACTGAGGAAGGAGAATCATTTGAACCCAGGAGGCAGAGGTTTCAGTGAGCCGAGATTGCACCACTGCACTCCATCCTGGGTGACAGAGTGAGACTCCATCTCAAAA
>NW_012121154.1:5860490-5876251 GCF_000951035.1 Colobus angolensis palliatus | reverse complement strand
CTATAATGCACGTATTAGGGATTCCAAATTTACCTGTGTTATTTACTCCTCAGTAAATAGAGGAAACTGATGTTACAATTCTGTAAGACTTGGGTATTTTGATGTCGGTTGCATAAAGATTGTTACAGTATTTTAGTAATACAATGTTTTGTAAAAACATGTAAGCAAATAGTAATGAAGTGAATGTGAGTTTATAAGTTGTACATAAACATTCTTGAACTACAAGTGAAAAACTAGTTGCAAGGATAAACAGATTGCAAGGAAAATGATAATAAATAACAAGAAACAAAAACTACCAAACTCTCAGCAATAACTAATAGGGGTCTGGGAGTGAGGGTATAAAGGAAGGAGGAGAAGGAAGAAGAGAGAAGTCAGAATAAATTTATAGCATTCTATGGGTATCTTCTTGTTTCAATCTTATTAAAATCATCAAACAACTAGCAAGATCGTAATCTTCACAAAGTCAAAATATCAGCATAAGCAGAATTCCAGAAAGTTAAAACAAGCCCCAGTGTACAAAATGTTCTTTCACCTTTGGAGCATTTAAATGTGGATACAAGTAGGGAAGACAGAAATTTAGGCTTAGAATGCGACAAATAGGAGATCCTCTGCAGAATAAACTGATACCGCAAAAGGTAAGAGTGAACCCCAGGCTGCTATGGCACTACTGTTGGGGCACTGTTCATGCAGTTTTCCATGTCAATGGTGCCTGCTGGGTTGTGCAATGTGTCAGTATTGGGAGAAAGAAATAAAAATGCCCCCACCACCCACCTCTTAAGGGAAGTTGTGGAGAGGCAGAAAAGAATAAAGATTCAAGACAGCAGTGAACATGTGTACAATAAATGAGCAATAGCTGTGCAAAAGAACAGTAAGAGCATGTAGTGGGAATAAGTAGAGAAGGATGTAAATGAAGTTAAGGTATTCAAATTTCTTTGTGCTATTTGGGAGGAGAGTAAAAGAACTGGACAATAAGTGTTCTCTAGGTGGGAGGGGAAGTGGGAGCAATGTGCTGGGAGGCAAAAAGTAACCTAGGCAAAGTTTTAAATTAAATTTAAAATTTAAGCATCTGTTATGTGTGTATATGTGTGTACTGAGGAATATACAAAAGAATGATCACTAAAATTAATGTGATTTATTCCTCTGACAGATTTCATTGGATACCATGTTCCAGGCACTGTTCTAGGAATTGATTTAGAAATGAGATAAGAAAAAGACATGCTTTCTAATACAACACTTTCCAGAGAGTTATCGTAGAAAATTAGTTACAGATAACTTTTTTGTTTCTTTCTGCTATTTTTAATTTACAATTTAATGAGAACAATGTCAATAATAATTTAAAATAAAGCCATTTTTATTACAAGTAAACAAATTATTTGCTTTACAAATGGCATTTAAATTTGAAATAAAAAATCACATTTATTGATTTTCATATGTTGAACCAACCTTGCATCCTGGGAATGAAGCCTACTTGATTATGATGGATTAGCTTTTTGATGTGCTGTTGAATTTGGTTTGTAAGTATTTTGTTGAAGAGTTTTGCATTGATGTTCATCAAGAACGTTGGTCTGAAGTTTTCTTTTTTATTGTGTCTTTGCCAGCTTTTGGTATCAAGATGATGCTGGCCTCATATACTGAGTTGCAAAAAAGTCCCTCCTCCTCAATTTTTTGTAATAGTTTCTGTAGGAACGGTACCAGCTCTTCTTTGTACATATGGTAGAACTCAGCTGTGAATCCATCATGTCCTGGGCTTTTGTTGATTGGTAGGCTATTTGTTACTGACTCAATCTGGGGACTCATTATTGATCTCTTTAGGCATATTCAGAAGATTGAAGTTAGACTCCTTCCTTACACCATATACAGAAATCAACTCAAGATTGATTAAAGACTTAAATGTAAAACCCAAAACTATAAAACCCTATGAGACAACCTAGGCAATACCATCCTGGATGTAGGAATGGGCGAAGATTTCATGACAAAGACACCAAAAGCAACCACGACGAAACCAAATATTGACAAATGGGATATAATTAAACTAAAGGGCTTCTTCACAGCAAAAGAAATAAACTATCAACAGAGTAAACAGACAACCTACAGAACGGGAGAAAATATTTGCTAACTATGCATCTGACAAAGGTCTAATGTCCAGCATCTATAATAACTTAAACAAAGTTACAATACAAAAGCAAACAACCCCATAAAAAAGTGGGCAAAGGACACGAACAAACACTTCTCAAAAGAAGACATACAACAAGCAAATGAAAAAAAAAAGCTCAATATCACTGATCATTAGAGAAATGCAAATCAAAACCACAGCGAGATATCATTTTAAACTAGTCAGAATGGCTATTATTAAAAGGTCAAAAAATAACAGCTGCTGGTAAGGTTGCAGAAAAAAGATAATCCTTATACGCTGTTGGTAGGAGTGTAAATTAGTTTAACCATTGTGGAAAGCAGTATGGCAATTCCTCAAAGTGCTAAAAGCAGAATTGCCATTTGACCCAGCAGTCCCATTATTGGGTATATACAGAGGAGTATAAAGCATTCTACCATAAACACATGTATGTTTATTGCAGCACTATTTATGATAGCAAAGATGTGGAATCAACCTAAATGCTCATCAATGACAGAATAGATAAAGAAAATGTGGTACATATACACCATGGAGTATTATGCAGCCATAAAAAGAACAAGATCATATCATTTGTGGGAACATGGATGGAGCTGCTGGTTATCATCCTTAGCGAACTAACGCAGTAATAGAAAATCAAAAGCAACATGTTCTCACTTTAACTGGGAGCTAAATGATAAGAACTTATGAACACAAAGAAGGAAACATCAGACAGTGTGGTCTACTTGAGGAAGGAGGGTGGGAGAAGGGAGAGGAGCAGAAAAGATAACTATTGGTAGCTTAATACTTGGATGATGTAATCGTATGTACAACCACCCCCCTCTGATGACACGTTTATTTATGTAACAAACTTTCACATGCACCCTCAAACCTAAAATAAAAATTAAAAAAAATTATCAACACTGTCAGCCCTCCATATCTACGCATTCTTCATCCATGGATTCAATCAACTGTGAATAAAAAAATTTTTTAAAATAAATAAAAGCAACACTGTAACAAAAGTAATAAAAAATTGCAGTATAAGATCTATTTACTCAGTGTTTACATTGTATTAAGTATTATAAGTAATTTAGAGATGATTTAAAGTATATGGGAAGATGTGTACAGGTTATGTGCAAATACTTCATGCCCAAGACTTCGATGTTAGCTAAATACATTACAATGTATTTAGGAATACATTTCCTGTAATTTTAAACAGGAAAATGTCACGTTCTGGATCGGAAATCATCACATTACAACATGTGGATCAAATCTGACCCATTGCTGGTGTTTGCAAATAAAGTTTTATTGAAAAATACCATGCCAATACATTTAAGTGTTATCAATTTCTCTTTTCGTGTTACAATGACAGAGTTGAGTAGCTGTAATACAGACCAGGTGGCACTTAAAGTCTGAAATATTTACTATCTGGCTTTTTACAGAAAACATTGCTAATGCTTTGTCTTGATGAATATAAAAGTAAAAATATGTTTTCAGTTTAATGTAAAAAAATATATTTTTAGTTTATGCAGATAATATGATCCCCTCACCTTTTTCTGTGTGCTATGTATCCATACAAAACTTGCGTTCATAAACACACAGCTAACATCCATTAAGTGGTACGTGTCAAGTATTTCTTTAAGAAATTTATGTGTATGATTTACTTGATTCTCACAGCAATCTCAGGCATTGTTATTTTGCTTTACAAATAAACAAACTGAGGCTTTGGGAAACCATATAATTTGCACAGGATGACACAACTAGTTCAGTGACATAGGTGGGATCTTAAAATGCTTCTTCTTTTTTATTCTTCGATATGCTTATTCTTCTTTTTAACGGGAAGGCTCTACCTGACAAATATTAAACATGTTCTCTGGATGCTTAAATTGTGAGTGTTTTTTCCTACTCTTTTTATCTATATATTTTTCTTTTCCTATAATGAACCTTTACTATTTTGTTATTTATTGCATGTGTTATTTAAAAATGGCAAATATTCAGCATTTGTATAATTGCAAATTGGTCAAACTTAACTACTATCACTTGCTGACTATTTTTGCATCATATCTTACAGGAAAGCACAATTAGACGTTTTACAGCATCTTCAGTACTGAAGAAATGATGTAACAATTGTCAAACCAAAGTACAACTTGTTTTTCTTTGTCATCAGTTAACCTCTGGTAGGACTAAGAGATACAACTTAGTGTTGTTTTTTATAAGTTGCTGGTATTCTTAATAACAGTCCAAGAACAAAATAATAAGAAACGAGGAAACTTAAGGTTTAGCCTTTCTTTCCCAAATTTCTTGCAAGAGTCCTTTATATTCTCTATTGACAGTTTCTCGCTCTATTAGCCTCTGCATTAAAAATTCCACCATCATTATTCTGTAAGAGAGCATTGACATTATAAGCCAGTGACCTTTTTTCAGACATCAATAGTCTCAATTTTTTTTCATCTTTCGATGTTGTTTATCACCCTTCCCTTCAAATAATCCTCTCCCTTGACATCTTTTATCTTGCACTATCCTGGCAATTCTCTTCACCTGCATTTTTGTCCACCTCTGCCATGCCAGTTCCTCAGCATCGCATGCAGGGCACGTGATTGGTCCTCTCTCTGTACCATTACATGTTCTACAGGTTCCCTAGTTTCATTTCACGTCTTAGCAACTCTGAGCAAATTTTGGTTTGTTGAGCAAGCATGATCTTACCATTTTTGTGCCCCTGCTCATGGTTCACACCCTTCTAGTACAAATTTTCTCCCTTCCTCTCATGACTAGTGTCTACTTATTTTTTAAGCCTCTACTGAAATGTTACAGGCTCCAGAAACACTTCCTTAATTTACTAAAGAGATACTATTTCTTACTCTATCAGATGTCCATTTTGGATGTTTGTAGCATTCTATTTATATTTTGACAGTTGTGTTCTACTACTTTTATGCCATTTATCTGCGTTTATCTGCATTGGGCAACGTAAGGGCTTATAATGACTGTATCTTACTTATTTTTTCGAAGTTTGTGTGGCACATACTACATTGAACACCACATGTGTGCAGTAACAATTAGTCAACATAGATATTTGTTTAAACAAAAATTGTGAGAATGGCATGGCATGTGTTTTTCATCATGTTACAATGAATAAATATGTGTATCGTAAAATCACTGGTAAGCACGTCTGAAGGAGTCCTTGATTTCCATTTTCAGCCAATATAATAGGGTAAACGTGTATAAGAAAATGTGAAATTCTTAAGGAAGTTATGCTTTTTACAAATGACTCACAATTCTAGGCATTTTCTTACCATTACAAAACCTGTGTGTGATTATAACATATATAAATGTGCTTTACAATCTGTATCCCATTACTGTATAAAAGTTCAAGTGTCTTAAATTAGGTATCACTCCTGTATTCCATTAATTGGAGATACTGATTGTAATATATGTCAGAGATTAACTACACTTTCGGCATTTAAAATGGTGTGAATAATAAGTTATTGCAGCTGGCTTTAATATTTTTATGTTAACAGAAATGTTATAAGCAAAGAGTAATTTGAATGGATAATTTTTTGAGATATTTAATTTATTATGAAGAGTTACCTCGACCTTTGTCTTAAAAAAAAAACTTGTTCATTTCATTCATCATAATTAATCAAATCTAAGCTATCACCTGTCTTAATTTGGGATACTCCCAATTGCAGAGATGTTAAAATGTGAAAGAATCTGCATATTAAAACTAATGAAACATGGTATTTAGGCTACATTAAGTAATTATTGAAAACATTAATCAATTAACCACTTGTTGATTACTACTACTGCTTCAATATTTTTGTAATAAACAGTTGGCCCTCCATATCTGTGGGTTCAATCAACCATGGATCAAAAATATTTTAAAAATGCATTGCATCTGTATCAAACATGCATAGAGCTTTTACTTGTTATTATTTTCCTTTTTATTTTTTTATTTTTTTTATTTTCCAAACAATGCAGTGTAACAACTATGTAGATAACACTTACATTGCACTTGGTATTATAGGTAATCTAGAGATGATGTAAAGCACACAAGAGAATGTGCATATGTTATATACAAATACTACTTAATTTTACACAAGGGACTTGAACATCCATGAATTTTTGTATCCACTGGATACAAAATATCCTGGGAAAAAAATCCCCCATGTATATCAAGAGATTACTATGTAATGTTTTATATATTAGTACATGTATATTTTGTTAAGATAAGCACATTCAGATTAACTTGAATGAAGATTAATTTATTGAATATTCTCACATAATAATTTAAAAAATAGTATGATGTGTTGCATAAATGTAAGAAGTTACTTTTTAAGCTATTTTATTTAAACGTTTTTTTAAAGACATCATGTAATTTTAAAGTTGGGCAATTAAGATAAATTAGTCAATAAGAAAGTAATTTGCTCTGTATTGGTCCAAAATCCTTATTAAGCAATAAAATCTAATAAATATTAGAGGAATATCTTCTCATGCCTTTGATCTCCAGTTCCTACATACACACACATTTCCAAAGCTTAGAAGTCTTTGTGAAACTGGGGAATAAAAGAGAAAACAGATGCCATTTATTAAAACTGTATGTTCAATGTTGAATCCTTAGGAAGAAAAAGGTTTAGCTACATGAAATGGTGACAGAGCTAACATATAGTCAAGATTGAAGAACTGATAATAAAAGCTTGAAGAACCTCATTGCTTTTGCATTCTTGCATTAATATTTTCTGTTTACATTTTTATATGCAACCAGATTTAGAAACATGAATTGCCGAGATTAAAAATTTAATATATTCGTAATTTTAAAAATACATACCATCCTGCTATATCAATCTATGGATAATAAAATCTCTCTTTAAATAGGGTTGAATTCTGTATATTTTCTTCATAGCTTTGGCAAAAGCAATACATCTAAAAATAATAAAAGAAAGGAAAATCAATCTTAGAAATATGATCATTAAATAGTTTTGCAGAAATATTTTGAGGCTTTAAAAGTTTGGTTTTCAAATGTTTGTATACATTTTGATACTTCATTTTGAAAAGTTTTAAAAAATTGTGCTAAGACCATTTAACCTTTTCTCTGAAAATAGTCTTGAATAGTTCCATTACAATGATTCCTGCTGGGTGGGAATTAACCCACATTTAGATTATTGAAGAGTGCGTTTAAAGATGTTCTCCTCACTTTTTATTAGTTGTATTATCTCCTGATTCTTCTGCTTAAATGGAATTGGATTTTGCACCTTTTCTTTATAGCTTCAGTGGGAACAGTAAATTACCTCTTCAAGATGTTTTGGTGAGGGCCAAATGTTTCATTATATCCTGGGAGATTAATAAGAAACTCTGCATTCACAGCTGCCTGTCTTATAAGTCATTGGATCTAAAAAGTTGCTGTACTGTATATCCATTAAAAAGGTGATTTTTCAGCTAAGCTGTCATAATATTATAATATGACTATCCTACATTCAATGATTAAATTATCAGTTTGATTTTTTTGAAATTACAAATTGGGCTAATTGTTGAAGTAACTTAGCTTTTAAAATGTATTTAAATAATAAATCTATCCAAACTTTCATGTACATCATTTATTTTGGAAATTACAACTAATGTTACTGTATTTTTACTGGTTTGTGTGTATGGGTATATATACTTATATCATTAATGTATATCACTGGTGTAGTAAGACAGTAAAAATTGTGTAGGTTATTTGGTTCAATTTAGTCTTTAATCTCTTTGCTTTAATCCATATTTAACTCACTTAATCCATTTGATTAGTATATTTGGCGAGTGAAAACATAAGAAAAGTTTTACGTCTCATCTCTTACTTCATTCTGCATTCTGCCATCCATTTCAGACTATTATCCAACAGACAGCGGCAGGGACAAATCTCAATCAGAGCTTCAGGGATGTAGAGTCAGGAGAGTTGTGCTGTGACTTCAGTGTTTTTTTGTTTGTTTGTTTGTTTGTTTTTATCACTGTGTAACTTTGGAAGTGCCACATCTCAACAGACTGCAGTCTTCTCAACCTTGAAATTAGAACAATAAACCAGTGATTACTACTATTGCTTAAGTATAAAATATTTTTATAACTCAATGCAGATCCTTTATTATCACTGAAAAAATCAAAGGTGTATCCTTTTAGAAAATAAATGTTACCCTATCTTTATTTATTGAGGTCAGTATATTTGCACTTCATTTTCAAACATAATCTACTCAATTCCCAAATCTTCCAATATTCTGGAAAGTTATATACATCTTATGAAATTAACAGTGGGAGTAATTGAAACTATATAACCAGGAAATTCTAAATATAGGCATGTTTAGTCCCAAGATTTGAAATCACCCAAAAATAATTTTCTGATAATATAATCCCCAATGATGCCAATAGAAAATGAGAGACTATCCACCATTATCTTGAGTTCAAGATCAGTACAACCATATTTTGAAATAATATTTATGAAAGATGAGAGAGCAAAATTGAAAGATAAGTAAAACCTTGAAAAAGTATTTAGTAATCAAATTAGATACAATTTTGAAAAGATTTGGACATTTTTGAAGTTCAGTTAGAGACCTAATTTGGTGCGTGCAGAAGTCCACCGGTAGACTAGATTAACAGATAACAAAGAGATAAGGCTTTAAAGGCCTTCTAGTCCTCAAAAAGGTGTATTAAAAATTCTTAGGTCCGGAGTGGTGGCTCACACCTGTAATCCCAGCACTTTGGGAGGCCGAGGTGAGCAGATCACAAGGTCAAGAGATTGAGACCATCCTGGCCAACATGGTGAAACTCTGTCTCTACTAAAAAATACAAAAATTAGCTGGGTGTGGTGGCGGGCACCTGTAGTCCCAGCTACTCGGGAGGCTGAGGTAGGAAAATGGCTTGAACCTGGGAGGCAGAGGTTGCAGTAAGCAGAGATTGTGTCATTGCACTTCAGCCTGATAACAGAGTGAGACTCTGTCTCAAAATAAATAAATAAATATATGAAAAATTTTTTCTTTGACACTCTTACTATTGCTATCACTAACCTTTAAGTTCTTATGTAAGTCAAACTAATTTTTCTTTTCAAATAATTAACTTTTGATCTGTCTGCCATGAATACTTTATTCTCTTCTCTTGGCTAATCTTAGTCTTCCTTCAAAACTCTATGTACTACACCATTATAATCTTTCAATATACAATTTAGTCCATAACATAATTTATTTGCATTTTTATTTGAGTATTTGTTTCACTGACAAGATAGACATAATATCTATTTGGGAATAAAAGTGTATTTTGTTGATCTCTATTTTTTCAGCCACTTGGCACTATACTAGGGACAAAAATAAATAATAAATATTTGATAAATTTAAACAAATGAAGTAAAGATATATGGTTACCATACTAGGAATTGTTTATTATCTTCCAATATCCACTTCATTTAATCCTTTAGTGTAGAATAACTTGAATATTTGTTATGCAAATAATTACCAAGCTAAAGTCATTCCCAGACTCATAGTAACTGAGTTTGTCCACATGACTAAGTTCTGTCCAAGGACATATGAGCAGTAAAGCTATAACTTCTGGATTCAGCCCTTACAATAAAAGAACATGTCCTCCCCTTGCCTATTTTATCTTCCCAGCGGCTGAGATCTCTATGTGTTAGTGAGAGCTGTCAAAGCCTTTTTGGAACAGAACATTTTGAGGATGGAAGAGCAAAAAGGGGAAGGACCTGAGCTTGTTGATAATGTGCAGTTGATATCAGGTGTGGGCTACTTCCCTCAGATTTTGAAAGGAAAGAAAAAAGTATTTTCCTTAAGCTATTGTCTTAGTCTATTTTGTACTGCTACAACAGAATATCTAAGACTGGCTAATTTATAGTGAACAGAAATGTATTTGGCTCATGGTTCTGGAGACTGGGAAGTCCAAGATTGAAGGGTCACCTTGGGTGAGGGCCTTCTTGCTGCATTATCCCATGGTGGAAGGGCAGCAGGGCAAGCAAGATGAGAGAAGGTGAGAGGGAGAAAGAGAGAGAGAGAGAGAGAGAGCGAGAGAGAGTGAGGCAAACTCATTATTTTATCAGAAACCCACCCCTGATATAACAAAACCACTCCTACAATGATGGTATTAATTCACCTCATGGCCTAATCACCACTTAAAGTTCTCACCTCTTAACACAATTGCATTCAGGATTAAGTTATCAACACATAAGCTTTGGAAGACACATTTAAACCATAGCCACTATTATAATATTTGCAATGTTTTTTATGGTAGCTGAAACCTATATCCTAATGAATACAACCTCAGATAGCGTCATCTTCAATGTATTTTAGGGACATTGCAATTATTTAGGGATAATCAAGTACTGATACTTGAGAACAAAAAACCCAGATTCTTCCTCCTCATTCACTGAAGAATAATTAGAGATTTTGGTTAGTTGGAAAAAAAGAAAAAACTTGAATCAGGAATTGGACTGAAATTAAGCCTGTGTTCCTTTTGAGCTCTCTTTTATTTTATGATGGGCAATATTTCAAACCTTGTTATAAACAATTACTGTATACAAAGAAATGTGATATGGGTGATTGAATTGTTAAGGGAAAATGTGGCAATAGAAAAAGAACTTTCTAAAACATAAAGCAAAATATGTTTCAAAGGAAGTGTGGCAGACTTTTAGAAAATTTTGAGGATAGTCCAAATGTTCCTGGGTTTTGGCTCTTTTTTATTAATGATCTGCATAAGTGATCTGGACATGGAGACCAGCTGCAAAGATGTTTAATTTGATGATATGCAAAGATGAAGGCTGTAGTAGTGAATTCAAAGGCAAAGTGAATGAGGGGTTAGAGTCTTGGTGGTAGAAAAATTACTTCATGCATATGGGAATAGACTAAACAAAAGAGGACAAGATTTAAAATAATCCCAGATTTAAAATACAAATGAAACAAATTTTAAAAATTATTAATCTATCATCTTAAATTTAAATAATCAATATATTAAAATTATATTAGCCCATATATTACAAAATAAAGCTACTGTGGTATAATTAATAAATTATTATTTTTGCATGTGTATAACTCTTGAAGAATATGATCATTTGACTGGCTGATGTTACATTGGTATGTAAGATAATTTCAGTAACGGATACAAAATTTTGTCCATGTTTAGAAAAGGGAATGTTTTGTGAAAAACTTGACACAAGACATCAAACACAATGGGAAAATCTAAATGAGTTGTACCTATCAGGTAGCATTCTTTTTCAGTGTTTGTTTTAAATGATAAGATGTTTGAGGGAAGAAGATTTGGGTTCCTATAATTGATTACTTTCATAATTTTCCTAAAGTCCTTTTAATGTTGTTTACTTCTAAATATGGTTCAATATCATTTTTCCAGAAATAACATGGAATGTTTTTCATTATTTGAGCATTAACAAATGTCAATACTTTCATAATATCTCTACTTTTGTCTCTACCCAGGAGCTCCCAAATATCTAGTTCTTAAGTGGTGTGTTTATGACAATAAATAGTTTGTATTAATTTATTTTCTAAGTTCATACGCTGAGATTCTATGATTCTGTTTGAAGCAAACATTACTGAGGTGCCCAAACATATGCTTAAATGCATCTCACTCTAATTGCTGTAACAAGTTTAAAGTGTTTAACTTCTAGAGTTGCTAGAAACCTTCTCACTGGAGCAAACTTTTATCCTGCCAGCCACCACTAGGTTTGTCGGGGTTAGCAAATAAAGGACACACATCTAGACTTGATTTTCACATAAACAGTGAATAACTTAAAAGCACATCCCATGCAATATTTGCCCCATATATTTTTAAAATATTTGATTGTATCTAAAATTAAAATTTAGCTAGATATCCTGTATTGTATCTGGCAACAGTATCACTCATCCCACAAAGGCATGATCATGAAGGAGTTTTCCCATAGGAACTTTCAGGTGAAGTAGGACCAAGGACTGATTCCAAATGGCAGTCCATAGTGTGTCAATCTGAAATAGGAGATTAAATACTCATTGGAAGAACAACTCTTATTAGACTTTTGGCTTCTGGGTTCAGACTAAGTATTTGCTCCAACCCTTCTGAAAACAGTTTTAAGAGGTTTTTAAGAGGGATCAAAAGGTGTATCAGAAAGCAAGGAACTACTGAATCTCTAAGATCACATAGAGAGTTCAATATCACCAGAGGTTGACACCAACCATTTTACTGCCCTGCTATTCCTCTACCCTTCTGCCAACGCCCATCTCCATCCCTCTGCTTTTGAGGAGGTTGGGGGCTGTGGGGAGAAGGAGTTACCAATATATAGGGGGTCTAACTACTCTCTGCATACACTTAGGCTAGAAGGACATGAATTAGAGTCAGTTGCCAGCAAGTCGAGGGCTCCTGGTGAAACAGAATTTATACTCTGAAGAATGTGAATTAGGGAAGTCAGAGTATGGTAATAACCAGTTCAGCCCTGGTCCTAGGCCACTAGCCCCCTCTGGTGCCTCACAAAAGAAAACAAAAATCCTCTAAAGAAGCATTTATTTTCATCCTCGAACTGTGTCTCAAAGTAATTTTTGAAACACCAGCTAGCAAGCAATCAAAGATAATAACCACCATAAAGAAGACACAAGCCAGGATCAGCAAATACAGTAGGTGACAGAAATACACCTCCAATAATTCCAGATGTTGAAATTATTTTATTAGATACAGATTGTAAACAACAACAACAACAAAAATCTATGTTTTCTATGTATTGAATATTGGAAATAGTGCTGCAGTATACACACTGGACTACTATTTAGTCATGAAAGAGAACAAAATCCTGTCACTTGCAACAACATGGATGTACCTGGAGGACCTTGTGATAGGTGAAATAAACCTGGTACAAAAAGACAAATGCAGCATGATCTGGCTCATAAATGAAGTCTAAAAACGTTGATCTCCCAGAATTAGAAAATAGAATGGTGGTTACCAGAGGCTAGAATAGTTAGTGGGGAGAAAGGAATGGGGAGATAATGGTCAAAAGATTGACCAACATCTAATTGTTTTACTTTGTAATCTCCTAATGTAAAGTGATGTTGAGAACCTTTTCATCATACTTATTTGTCACCTCTATATTACTTTTGGTCACATGTCTGCTCAGATTTTTTAATATTTAAATTAATAGATTTTGTATATTCTTGAATTGGGTTGTTTTCTTATTGTTGAGTTTTAAGTATTATTTATATATTTTGAATAGAAGCACTTTATCCAACATGTATTTTCTCCCAGTCTGTGGCCTATTCTTTCCTTTCTTTAACAATGTCTTTATAGATATATATTTATTTTTTAATCCAGTCCAGTTTGTAAATTTCCTTTCATAGACCATGATTTTGGTATTGTGCCTATAAACATATGAACATACTTAAGGTCATCTAGATTTTCTCTTATATTTCTTTTAGAATTCATACTTTTGTGGGATTTTTTGTTTTCATTTTTGTCTGTTTTTTTTTTTCTTTTGTATATGAATGTCAACTTATTCCAGCACTATTTGTTGACAAAAAGTATCTTTCTTTTTTAAATTGTCTTTTCTCCTTGGGCCAAAATGAATTGACTATACTTATGCAGGTCTATTTTGGGGTTCTTTACTCTTTTCCTTGGAAGTATGGGTCTATTTTCTCACCGTCCGTACTGTGACGTCTTGTTGTACCTTTATAGTAAGTCTTGAAGTTGGACGGCGTGAGTCCTTCAGTGTTGTTTTTCTTCAGCATTTTGTTGGCTATTTGGGCTCTTTCATCTACCAAGTAAACTCTATAATCAGTTTGTCAATATTTATAAAATAGCTATCAATGTCGAATAGTTCCAGTTGACTGATAGTGCTGATTAGGTTAACTGTGTCTTTACTGATTATCTGCCTGCTTGAACTATCAATTATTTAAAAGACATGTTGGATACTCTATAATAGTAATTTTTCCTATGTCTCCTTTTTGTTCTACAAATTTTGCCAGATGTATTTTGGCACTCTTTCATTAGCTATATACATGATAAAGACAACTATGCCATCTTGTAGAATTGACGCATCATTACATGATGCCCTCCTTATCCATGATAATGTTGCTTGTTCTGAAGTAAACTCTGCCTAAAATTAATATAGCTACTCAAGCTTCCTTTAGATTAGTGTTAGCATATCATGTCTTTCTCCACACGTCTATTATTAAAACAGCAGAGAGTCTTTATAGTTAAAGTGGATTTCTTATAGACAACATATAACCGGGTCTTGGTTTTTATCCACTCTGATAATTATTGTCTTTAATTGGTAGATTTATACCTTTCATACTTAAAGTATATCAATCATGTTAGTAACTATTTTCTATTGACTGCATTTGGTTTTCGTTCATTTTTCCTGCCTCCTCTGCCTTTAATTGAGCACTTCATAAAATTCAATTTTATCTCCTCTCTTAGAATATTAGTTTTCTTAGTCTGTCTGTGTTGCTAAAAAGGAATACCTGAAGCTGGATAATTTATAAAGAAAATAGGTTTGTCTGACTCATGGCCCTGCAGGCTGTACAAGAAGCATGGCACCCGCATTTGCTTCTGATGAAGCCCTCAGACTGCTTGCACTCATGACAAAAGGGGAGGGAAGCCAGCATGTGCAGAGATCACAGAGTGAGAGAGAAGAAACCAGGGGAGGGGATTTCCAGGCGTTTTAAAACAACCAGCTCTTATGGGAACTAACAGAATGAGAACTCTCTCACACCCCTCACAATAAAGAGCATTAATATATTCATGAGAAATTCACCCCTATGACCCAAATACCTCCCACTAGATCCCACCTCCAACACTGGGAATCAAATTTCAACATGAGGTTTGGAGGTGCAAATATCTGAACTATAGCATCAGTTATACTTCTTTTAAAAATATCTTTATGATTGCCCTAGAGTTTGCAGTATACATTTTTAACTCATCTAAGTTCACCTTCAAATGACACTATATTGCTTCACATATAGTGCATGTACCTTATATTAGAGCATTTTGAATTCCCTTTTCTTATTCCTTATGACATTGCTGAATTCATTTCGCTTATCTATGTGCTGTAATCACACTATATTATAATTACTACAACACTGTAAACGGTTCTAATTTTTTTCTTTCCAACTTTTGTTTTGGGTTCAGCGATACATGTGCAGAGTTGTTACACAGGAAAATTGGGTATTACAGGTGTTTGGTGTAGAGATTATTTAATCACCCACGTAATTAGCATACCTACTAGGAATAAAAAGTTATATTTTAAAGCAAGAATAAGAAAAATGAAGCATTTTATCTTCATTTATTCTTTCTCTGAAAATCTTCCTTTCTTTATTTAGTTGCAAATTTTTGCCTATATCACTTTCCTTCTCTTTGAAGTACTTCTTTCAACATTTCTTGCAAGGGATATGCTATTGACAAATTTCCAGTTTTTATTTTTTCTAAGAATATCTTCATTTTTCTTCACTTTTAAAAGATAATTTTATTTCATATATAATTCTAGGTTGATGGGTTTCATTTTTTAATCCTTTAAACATTTCCTTCCACTTTCTTCTAGCTTGTGTGCTTTTTGGTGAAAAGTCTGCTGTAATTCTTATCTTTGTTCTTATATAGATAACTTGTTTTTTCCATCTAGCTTCTTGCTTCTTTTTTTTTTTTTTTTTTTTTTGAGACAGAGTCTTGCTTT
>NW_012121154.1:5842978-5860355 GCF_000951035.1 Colobus angolensis palliatus | reverse complement strand
TAGCCAGGATGGTCTCGATCTCCTGACCTCGTGATCCGCCCATCTCGGCCTCCCAAAGTGCTGGGATTACAGGCTTGAGCCACCGCACCCGGCCACTCCATCTAGCTTCTTATAGGATTATCTCTTTGTCTTTCATTTTCTGCAATTAAAACATAATATGCCCAAATGTACTTTTTTTTTTTTTTTTTTAGTATATTTATGCTTATAGATGTTCTCCAAGCTTCTTGGATCTCTGGTTGTGTGCTTTTCGTTATTTTTAGAAAGTTTTTGGCCATTATTACTTTACATATTTATTTTATTTATTTGTTCTCTCTTTCTTCTCCTTAGGGATTTTCAATTACACAAATATTTATCTTTTGAAATTGTACCACAGTTCTGCTTCTTTGCTGTGTTTTTATTCTTTTTTCTATTTTAACTTGGGGGATTTTTATTGATATATCTTCAAACTTACTGATTCCTTCTTTGATCATTTTCAGTCTACTGATAAATTCACTGAAGACACTCTTAGCTTCTGTTATAGCTTTTTTGTTTCTAGCATTTCCTTTGATTCTAAGAGTCTCCATCTCTCTACTTACGTTACTTTTCTACACTTGCATTTGTTGCATTTGGCCTCCTTTTTCTATTAGGTCCTTTAAATATTAATCAAAGTTTTAAAGAAATATGTTTTATTTTCAGAGCAGTTTTAGGTTCACATCAATACAGAGAAAAGGATGCAGAGATTTCCCTATCCCCTTGTCCCCATACACACATAGCATCCTTCACTATTAAGGTCCCACACATGAGTGGTACAACTGTTACAATCAGTGAACCTACTTGGACATATCACCACTCAAATTCCATAGTTTACATTAGTGCTTTCTTGGTGTTGTACATTCTATAGGTTTGGACAAATTTATAATGACAGGTATCCAGCAATATAATATCATATAGAATAGTTTCAGTGCTCTAAACATCTTCCGTGTCCTGCCTGTATCCTACTGCCTAATATCTGGTAGCCATTGATCCTTTCACTGTTTTTATGGTTTTGCCTTTTCCAGAATATCACACAGTTGGAATTATCCCAGTATATAGAGTTTTCAGACTGGCTTTTTTATTTTTACCTAGTAATATGTGTTTAGGTTTCTTCATGTCTCTTGGCTTAATAGCTTATTTCTTTTTAGTGATGAATAGCATTTCATTATCTGGATGTGCCTTATTTATTTATTCATTCTTCTACTGAAGGAAATCTTGATTACTTCCCAGTTATAATTGGCATTTATACATAAGCTACTATACAATTCATATGCAGGTTTTTGTGTGGACATAAGTTTTCAACTCATTTTTACAAATATCAAGGAGTACAATTGCTGGACCATATGGTAAGAGTGCATTCGGTTTTGCAAGAAACTACAAAACTTTCTTCCAAAGTAGCTGTACTATTTTGCATTTCTACCATCAGTCAATGAGAATCCTTTTTGTTCCACATTCTCACTAGCATTTGATGTTGTTAGTGTTTCTGATTTTGGCCATACTAATAGGTGTGCTGGGGTATCCTGATTTAATTTGCAGTTCCCTGAGGATATATCATGTTGAGCATCTTTTCATATGCTTATGTGCCATCTGTATATCTACTTTGGTGACAGTCCTATTCAAGTCTTTTATCCATTTTTAATTAGATTATTTGTTGTCTTATTTTTGAGTTTTAAAAGTTCTTTATATTTTGGATAGCACTCCTTTATAAGATCAGTCTTTTGCAATATTTTCTCCCATTTTGTGGCTCGTCTTCTCATTCTTTGGGCAACAGTTTTGTACAGCAGAAATTCTGAATTTTAAGAAAGTCTCACTAATTAATTTTTTCTTTAATGATACCTTTGGTGTCAAATCTAAAAGGTCATTGCCATACTCAAAGTCATCAATGTTTTCTTCAATATTATCTTCTAGGAGTAACAGGTTTGTATTTTACATTTAGGGCTATGATTCATTTTGAGTAAATTTTTTTGAGCATGTAAAATCTTTGTCTAGATTAATTTTTTCCCATGTAGATGTTTGATTGTTCCAGCAATATTTCTGAAAATACTATCTTGTCTCCATTATATTGCTTTTGCTACTTTGTCAAAGGTCAGTTGACTACATTATGTTTGTCTTTTTCTGGGCTCTCTATTTTGTTCCATTGATGGATTTATCTGTTATTTTGCCAATGTCACACTGTCTTGATATTTTAGTTTTTATAGTAAGCCTTAAAGACAGGTGGTAACAGTCCTCCAATTTTACTCTTTTTCTTCAATATTATGTTGTCTATTGTGGTTTCTTTTGCATTCCTATATGAATTGAAAATCATTTTGTTATTATCCATAGAATACCTTGCTTGGATTTTGACTGGGATTGTGTTGTATCTACAAATCAAGTTGGGAAAAACAGATATCTTGGCTATATTTAGTCTTCTTATCCCTAACAATGAAATCTCTCTCCATGTATTTAGTTCTCTCTGATTTTGTTCAGCAGAATTTGTACTTTTCCTCATGTACATCTTGTGCATATTTATTAGATATATACATACATGCTTTATTTTGTGGGGTTCTAATGTAAGAGGTGTTATCTTAACACTTAAAATTTAACAAACTTAGTATATAGAAAAGTGTTTGATATTTATATTTAATTTAGTATCCTGCAAACTAGGTTATTTGCAATTTTTTTCTATTCTTTTAAATTGTACATGTTGATGAACATGTGATCTGTGAACAAAAACAGTTTTTTCATCCTTCTTAATCAGTATACCTTTCATTTTATTTTCTTGTATTATTGAATTAGCTATGCCTTCCTGTACAATGTTGGAAAGGAGGGGTGAGAGGGTACATCTTCATCTTATTCTTAATGTTATCTGGAAAGTTCCTAGTTTCTCATCATTAAATATAATGTTAGTTGTAGGGATTTTTTTCCTAGATTTTTGTTATTATGTTCAGAAAATTATCTCCTCTATTTCTACTTTGCTGAGAAATGTCATCATGAGTGGGTGTTAGATTTGGTCAATTGCTTTTCTGATCGATTCATATAATCCTGTGAGTTTTTTCTACTCTGTAGATGTGCTAAATTATATTAACTGATCATTAAATATTGAACCAGCCTTGCATACCTGGGTCATGATGTATAATTCTTTTTATACAGTCTTGGATTTTTATACAGTCTTGATCTCTGATATTTTGGTGAGGATTTTTGCATCTATGTTCATGAAAAATAATGGTGTATTATTTTCTTGTAATGTCTTTGGTTTTGGTTTTAAAGTAGTATAGTCCTCACTGAATGAAAAAGTATTCTCTCTTCCATTATCTTCTGAAAAAGATTATAAAGTGTTGGTATAATTTCTTTCTTAAATGTCTTCTAGAAGTCACCTCTGCTTCCATCTGGGCCTGGTGTTTTTGTTTTTGGAAGGTAATTATTTCTTCAGTTTCTTTAATAAATATATGCTTATTCAAACTGTTTTTCCTCATTGTGTGAGTTTTGGCAGATTGTGTCTTCAAATAATTGATCAATATCATCTAGGTTATCAAATTTTTGGACACAGTGTTGTTAATGGTATTTCTGTATTATATTTTTCATGTCCATGGGATCTGTAGTGATGTCTGCTCTTTCATTTCTGATAATAATTTATGCTATTGCAGTTATTTTAAATCTTCTGTGCTATAATTCTAAAATTTATGTCATACATGTTTCTTATATTTGCTTTGTCTCTTGAAATTATAGGTTTTTGTTCTTGTCTTCTAGTGTGCCTTGCCATTTCTCTTTTTCTTTTTTGGAATGCTGTATTGAGGCATGTTGTATTGAGCAAAAGGAATCGAGGTAAATAGGTCTTAGTGTGAAATTGTATGTTAACCGTGTTTTCAGGTTTGAGCCCAAGCAGAGGTCCAAGGGGAGTCAGTGGGTGGGTGGTGGGTAGCTGTATAAACATCGAGGAATCATATGTAGTTGCAACATGGCTTTATTCTCTCTCTGGTCACAAGCTGTATGTACAGCATTAGCAGGGTAACCTTTGACAGATAATAGTGGCTCTGAGCCAACCATGAGTTCACATGAGTGGTTACCTAATGTGCCTCATGTAGCATGGTTACACAATGTGTGAGGTTGGCACCTGTGCTCCAAACTTGCTGAGTCATGCTTCCCCAGAAGCTGTCTCAGCCTACTCCTGACTAAAGTGTAGCCATCTCCCTTATACTCCACCCCCTAGGCCAAGGGTGTCTTATGGGTAGGGACACATGCCCATAGGGTAAATCCATAACCCACAAGAACAATACAGACAGCAACAGTTCAATACCAGGATCCCAGGTATGCTGCTTACGACTATTAGGGTCAAGTGTAGGCCAGAGCTCAGGGATGCCACCCATCTCTGCGGGGGATTATCAGTAAGGCTGTCAACTGCCTTTATCCCCCTTTATCTCCTTGAAGGGCTGCTGTTATGTTCTGTTGATTGTCAGGGATAAAGCTACAACACTGTGTTCCTAAGAGGGCATAGTTGCCTCCTTGGGCAGCAGTTACTATGTTTAAGACTATTTGGTTTTGTAATACCACCTTTCTGATCTGATCAGCCTTATCTGTTAACAAGAAGAGGGCCACTAGGGTGTAATTCAGAGCCTGAGCGGCATGGTCTGCAAGAGCAGTAACTTGTGCTTCTACAGTTATGACACCCACTCCAGGGTAGTTACTGCCAAGGGGCAGGGAGCTTGGTGCACTTGCAAAATCTGAGAGCATAGCACCTCCCAGTTATGCTGGTGTCTGGGCAATGTGGGGAGAACAGTGGCAGGTACATAAGGCCACCCTCAGGTACAACATCCAGTCCAGTTCACTGGTAGGAAAGGCAACCCTGTGTCCCCAAAGACCCATCAACTTTCAAGGAGCACAAAGTCCACTGGGGCCCAACCTTGGTGGGGCCACTTGTTCCATCATACCTTTGGTGTGGTGATGTGCTATGCTTACACAGGCTGTGACAGGTATCCATTCCACAGTGGTGTCACCCCAATGTTGATCTATGCACCATGGTGCCTGGGCTAGGGTAGTACGTGTTCCCCCACTAGACAGCCCCACCCATCATAAATGCTATGGGTCAGCCGGGGGCAGGCACACTGTGGACCTTGCTTTGTCCAAAGCTTGCCACATTGCATTCCAGGCATCAGCCATGGGACCCCAAATCTCCATCCATGTCCAGTTCTCTGCAGACAGAATGTATGTGCCAAGGCAAGTCATCCATGGCTGCTGTTGGAGGGGTGGTACATATCCAACAGTTGGAAATATTGGTCACCTCAGTGTAGGTGTGCACCCAGTCCATGATACAGTTGGAGCATGTTGACCTACAGTCCAAATGACAGATCAGGCACAGGTACTAATAGAGGTAAGTTACATCCCTCAGGCAAAATACAGGCTAAACTTTCATCCCTGGATAACAATGCAGCCACGAAGGGTTTTTGCCCTGGGCAATGGTACCACAACTTTTCAGCTCCAAATTGTTCCTTTGGATCCTGTATCTGTGACAGAGTCATGGGGGGAGCTCATAATAGGCCACACAGACAGTACATATGTCCCCCTGGGAGGAGGGTTCATTCTCTGCCTGTTCCCCTATGAACAGTCAGCCACAAGGGCCATGTATTAAACACCCATGGAGTGACATGCAAGTCATACTGTAGGCCCTCCCCTCAGGGAGCTATGATGACCAAATACCAGGAGTGGGGGGCTTGGAGGGTCCATGGCCACAGCTAGGTTTTTGTTCCCCTGGTTTCAGGGGCATTGGGACAGGCAACAAAATGTTGCCATTCATCCCCATACCTGGTCAGAGGGGTTCATCCTTGATGTGTATATGCGACTGAATGGGGACAGTGGCCCCATATAATAAAGCCTCCACTGGGACTGGGCTGCCTTTCTGTGGCCATTCATTCAAGGTGTGGAGCACCAGGTCCAGCCTGGAACTCCAGTCCTGCAAAGATGGGGGTGTGACATGCAAGCATAACTCATCCATCAAGAGCCCGTTGTATGACTCAATCATACCTGCAGCTTGCGAGTTTTATAGCACATGAAATACCCAATTTATGTCCAATTGTTGTGCCCATCGTTATACAACTTGTCCAGTGGAATGTGTTCCCCTATCACTCTTAACAGCTAGAGGATTACCATACAGGGTACGTAAATGTTGCAGGGCCTGGATGGTGTGCTGTTGGTGGGCCACCCTGCAAGGGTAGGCAAACAACAGGTCTGTGGCCATGTCCACAGCTGTTAGCACATGCATATACCCTTGTGACTTCGGCAGCAGCTTGATGTAGTCTACTTGACACCTTGTCAAGGGCACTTGCCCTATCATCACTTGTTGTGTAACACTGGGCAGCTGCCTCCATTTAGGGTATGTATGAGCATATGCTGAACATTTCTGACAAGCCTCCCAAATGTCTTGCATGGACAAGGACAGACCCCAATGCTTATTGACCTGTTACATCAGTTCACCCCCACACGTCCCAGTTTCCAGTGTAGCCACAAGGTGACATCTTGTGTAGGTGCCGACTCTAACAATCAGATTTTGGTCAAGGCATCTGCCTCATCATTGCCAGTGGTGGCCAAAGGCATATGGCCTGACATAAGACAAATAGTTACATCTTTCTGATGGCCCATTTCCCAGAGGTCCTGACTTGGTCACAAATGGGTTGGTGGCTGACTAGCCAATTCTGTATTTTCCAAGTAGTTGACCACAAGGTTAAGCCTCGATAGCTCACCCAGCTATTGGTACAGATTACTATGGGTGTCTCCTCCTTGGTGATCACCATCCACACTGCTCTAAGTTCAGCCCATTGGCTACTTTGTCCACACCCGGTTTCAAACCATATGGTGTCAGTATTAGGTTAGACTGCAACAGCAGTCCAGGCAGCAGTAGCACCTCGGGTACACCCATCTGTGTAACACGCCCCATCAGTAATGAGGGGATGCCCTTCCTTAGATGGTGAAGACTCAGAGTCCAAGGGTGCTTCAGGCCCCGTGGCCTTATCTTGCATTATGACTACAGGTCCCCAAACCTCTTGCAACTCTGCTGCTAATGGGCTTGTACTCACCATACTTTGCTGTTTCAAGTAGTTGCCCCACTTTGCCAAAGTGGATGTCTGTGCTATCCCAGTCCGGGGGGTTGTTACCCATGAATGCATCCATCCCGCTATCAGTAAGTTGTCCACAAGATGAGTGTAGCCGGTCCTGTCATGTTCTCACAAGACTGGAGTGGCAGATACAGCTGCCAGCTGTTTCTCTATCAAGGAATACCAGAGCTCAGCTCCCTTCCATAGTCGGGACCAAAAGCCTACTTGCATTCTCAGGCACTCCATGTGCTGCCACAAGTCCCAACCAGAAACATCTGTGGTCACATGCACATACAGCTCAAACGGGCACCCCTGGTCAACTACCCACAGGGCTTGTGCCTGCTGAATAGCCTGCTTGACTGCCAGGAAGATGGTCTCAGCTGCATCATCCCAATCCCAGGGGGCTCCCTTTTTGTTAACTGATATAACAGCTTTTTTATATGAGCCAAATGGGGCACATATGCCTGCCAATGTCCCAGGAGGCCCACAAGTGTGCAGCTGCCTCACTGTGGTGGGCTGGGGATATGCCTAAATTTTTTCAATGATGGCCTCTTGTATGGCCTTCATCTTACCCGACCAAATAACTCCCAAGAATTTGGCAGATAATCCAGGCCCTTAGACCTTGGATTTGTTGATGGTACAATGGCATGCTGCCAAATGTTGCTGCAAGAGGGGCGCCGCTATTCCTAAATCTGCAAGAGAATCAGAGGTTAACATAATGTCATCAATATAATGGAATAGGCAGACCCCTTCTGGACATCGCCAGGTGTTTGAATGCATGGCAACGAGATCATGACATATGGTGGAGCTAGGCACACAGCCCTACGGTAACACTATAAAAGTCCATTGTCACCCTTCCCACATGAAGGCGAACTGTTCCTGGCTCTCTGGAGCAATGTCAGTGGAGAAAAATGCATTGACAAAGTCCACTACATAGTGGTACTGTCCCAGCTCCACCATCAGGTGGTCCATCAAATTTATGCTTGACAGTACAGATGCATGCAAAGGGGGTGTTACTTTATTCAGCTCCTGATAGTTCACTCTCATCTGCCAAGTTTCATCAGGCTTGCTACGTGGCCTTACTAGAGAATTGTAGGGGCTGTGAGTGCCATGCACTATCTGCACCTCCTCCAGTTTTTTAATTGTCTCAGTTATCTCTGTATGCCCTCCTGGCAAATGATATTGATGGGTGGGACTAACCTGTCGGGGTTGTGGCAGAACCTGAGACTGGTGATGCATATGTCCATGTAGCACCCACCTGCTACACCACACACACTCTGAATCTGAATTCCCTGGCTGTGGTTTGTTAACTCCAGGCCATGTAAATTTTCCACTCCCAGAATGTATTCCGGTACAGGAGACACATATGCATTATACAAATGGGGAGCCAAATGGCCAATGCTGAGGTGCAGAGATACAGGTTTCACTTTCACTGACCAGCCTCCATAGCCATCAATCCATGCAGCCTCACCCAGTGACTTATCCAGGTTCCCATATAAAAGGCTACAACCTGTGCCAATATCTACCAGCACCAGCAACTGCTGTACATTGGTGGGAGACCAGTGGATTGCCAATTCCACATGTGGCCTCCTGTCGTCTGGTGTACCCCAAGCCGGGCATCTTGGTCAGTTTCCTAATCAAACAGAAAAGGCTCTACATCGCCACCTGACTGCAGTGAGTAGTCCTCGAACTGGAGCGCCTGGGCAGGACTGTGTCATGCAGCAATGTCTTTCTCCCCCTTGGGCATTTTCTGGAATTGCTGCTCTGGGGACAATTGCTTCCACAAAGTTAAGACTATTTCATTGGGCTGCTTATCAGTTTTCTCTCAGTCAACCCCAGCCAAAATCAAATCTATCCATATCTGTGAGTGTGTCACTCACTGGGGCCTCCTTTTCTCTCACAGGGGAGGTCCCCTGCAGATGAGGGACCTTCCCCTTTTTTATGGAGCAGACCACTCAGTCCTGCTGATGGCCTTCTGCTTCCCCAAGAGCCACCATGGCAGTGGTCACTTCATGTATGTGGCGCCCTATGTACAGGGTGAGGACAGCAGCTAGGGAGCCAACAGTATTCAGAGGCACAGAACCCAACATGAGATCCCTCATGTAAGAGGTAAAACGTTCATCATCTGGCCTGTGGGTATTCAGGTCAAAGATAGCCTGCTGTACATTCATCTCCTGGATGACTTGCACCAACTCGGCATACGACTGCCATTTACTTCAGTTTTGAGTATTTCACTGGCATTGTTCCATATAGTTCATATGGCTGCCCATAGCCATTCTGTCAGGGTGTGGTCATCTTGCCCTGCCGCTAACCGCCTGCTCAATTGCAACCACTGAGGGAAGGAGGGATGAGTCATGATGGAGGCCAGCTTTTCCATTTCAGAGATGGAACAGAAGATACAATCTCCTCCTTCATCCCACAGATGAATCGCCCAGGCGGACAGGGGTTCCCTTGATGTGCTGGCGGCACTGCTTGCCTAATTCCTGCAACTCATTTGGGGTATAGGCAATATATGAAGTATGTTGCATTATGGTAGGGGGTCCCTAAGCCCGCCCTTTGGGCCCCAGTGGCTGTTCGTGATCTACCTTCTGACAGACCACTGCACGAACCTGCAATGAGGGTTCTTCCTCCTCGGTATTGGACTGAGTAGGGGTCTCCAGCCAAGATGATGGGCTCAGGCCTGCTTTCAGAGTGGCCTCTAATTCTTTTTCCAAGCTCTGAAGCTGAGCCTCTGGGTGCCCCCTGAGCCAGGAGGTCCTTTACCTGTGCTTAATCACTCAGGAACTGTGTGTGTACTTCTTACAGCACAGTCAAAAATGCCCATCCAACTCTGCTGGCAGTCTCACTCTTTCTCAGTGCTCTGTGCTTCCAGCTGCTTCAGTGCCTTCTCCATGCTCATGGGGGGTCCATCTATCACTGCCCAGATTTCCACCAGAGCCCATCTGACCAGTGCAGCTGCCACTGGGTACAACAACCCATGTTGCGGCCACATGGCTGACCAGGAATCAGCAGGAACTGAAGGCTCACTCACTTTGGGATCCTGCCAGCAAGGCCAGTTGTCAGGTTCGAGCCCAAGTTGAAGTCTGAGGGGAGTTTGTGGGCAGGTGGTGAGTAGCTGGAAAAACTCTTGAGGAAATGTAGGTAGTTGCAACATGGCTTTATTCTGTCTTTCAGTGCAAGCTGTATGTACAGCATTAGCAGGGTAATTATAGCTTTTACAGACAATAGGGGCTCAGAGCCAAGCATGAGCTCCCATGAGTGGTTATGTAACGTGCCTCATGTGGAGTGATTACATAATGTGTGGGGTTGTGCACCTGTACTCCAAACCCACTGAGTCATGCTGTGCTGGAAGGCCACCTCAGCCTACTCCGACTAAAGCACAGCCATCTATCTCCCTTACATGTGCTATAAGTTAAGCTGGGTTTAATATTTGCTGTAGCTGTATGTTCCAGAGGCTTCCATGTCCTCTATTGTCCTTATTTTTATCTCCCTTGTTGATGTGGGGATTTCATAGGTACTTTTCCTGAAAGAAAACTTGTGCTTTATAAAATTTCAGCTCTAATTTCTATTATTATACTGTACCCAATTGGTGTGGTGTCAAGGTGTGAGAAGAGAAAGCATTCTATAATTTTACCATTAAATCTCAGTCTTCTTTTAGCAAACCTGGGTCCGTGGGATGTGACCTTTATAGCAGATTTTAAGCATTTTCCTTCTTAACATGATATAGGAAGAATCGAAGGGGCTAGTGTAGGAGAAATGTAGTTCCCCTCAGATGGAATAATAATCTGGCAAGGCCAGGCATGGTGGCTCATGCCTTTAATCCCAGCACTTTGGGAGGCCGAGCCAGGCAGAACACAAGGTCAAGAGATTGAGACGATCCTGTGCAACATGGAGAAACCCTGTCTCTACTAAAAATACAAAAATTACCTGGCCACGGTGGTGCGCGTCTGTAGTCCCAGCTACTTGGGGGCTGAGGGGGGTGAATCGCTTGAACCCGGGAGATGGAGGTTGCAGTCAGCTGAGATTGTGCCACTGCACTCCAGTCTGGTGACAGAACGAGACTGCATCTCAAACAATCTCAAACAATCATCATCATCATCTGGCAAAATATTTTCCCTTTAAGAGAAAACCTAATCAGTTTCCTGAAGGCAAATCTCAAAAGTGTGGGAACACTCTTACAATTACATTCTCTCAGGAGTTTCTTTTTCTCATTTTCATTGTAGTCAGCTTCCAGCGAGTCATCAAAATTATCATCAGGTGTTCCTACTAGTATACCATTCCCATGGCTTCTGCCCCAGATAAGCAAACACTGGCTGTGACTTTCTGGATTTGCCTGTCTCTTTAGATTGTGGGGATGTGGTTTTTTCTTGCAACATCAATTCTCTTATGGGTCCAAGAAAAGTCATTGACTTTCATTTTGTTTATTTATTTTTATTGTAAGAATGAGAGTGATGTCTCAGGCTCTTTGCAAGTCTGAGCTGAAACCAGAAGTCTCCATAAGATTTATATTTCTCTTTAACATGGAAGATTCTGGAGAATATAAAAAATGATTACCACCAATAACAACCAAAAAAAAGCAGTTATTAATTATCTACTATGCCTCAAGCTATTCTAGGTTTTGGCTGTGTAGTATTCTTGAGCACAACTGGATTAAAATCAGGTATTGCTTCATTACAGCTTTTACTCCTTGGTTCTGTTTACCTGAATAGGGCTCTAAAAAAATCATAACAGTAGTAACCTTTTATTGCATATAATTTAGCAGTAATTTTTAAACAGAGCCTTCTTAGAGTTGGAAGGTAGGGCACAGTGGGGATATTGTGGAGTACCTTCATTTTTTACCAAGAGTATTTGGATTTTAAGCCCACACTTTCTTTAGTTAGCACGCTGTTTATGCCTATTTCCATTTCCTCTCCTACTTTTAACTGAGTCATTCCTAAAGGAGATACAGGCCTACTAGTGTTAAAAAGTGAATTATACTAAGAGATAAGAAATAAAACCTCTGCCAAAGTTTCATAGATAATTAAATCTGTGACACCAATCATTTATGCCAGCAGATACTTTTTTCCATTAAATTACTCATTTATTCAGCAAGCATTCCTTAGTAGCAACTTTACTCTAAGTTCTGTTTTAGTTATGATAATAATTAAAACATATTTCTTACTGAAGATATCAAAATCTATTATTGAAAATGTACATATTAACAAATTAATCTAATACATAATGCTAAACTGTATGTTAGTTACAAATACGTACCTATAGAGCAAATATTTATAAGAACCATATATGATAAACATTAATACCTTTTATTTAAACCATATTGTCCACTTGTCTTGTTATAAGTGTTATAAATGTATATCACTCATAGATACGTTTTCCAAGTCTTAAAAATTTGTTTTTATTCACTCAATTATTTCCAATTTTACTTAAATGTGTACTAAAACATAACCTCAGTGAGCACAGGTTATTGTTATTTCTGGGGGTCACACTGGTCCATAGGGGATGAATAGGAGACAGGAACTTCTATCTAATTTTGCTCATGGATGGTATCCCACATTGTAATTTATTATACTTTACCTTGTTAATTCTAACGTTAGAGAGAGCTGATACTCTTGGGTCTTACAATCAGAACTATTTTTTCCAGATGGCAACAATGTATATATAAGTAATGTGTATATATGAGCTTGCATATGGATATGTTGGAAGGAATCAAAATTGGAAGATGATGAGAAGAAAGTGGAAGACATTTCTATGAATCAATTTTAACATCCTTGTTGATTTTGTGTTTTCAAACACTGGGTCTTGTCATTTGATACTATTAATGAGAAGATAAAAGAATAACTTGTAGCTAAGTATAGTTGCATATATTTCAAAACCATCTGGTTTTAATCTCAATAGACATCTGGAAATCTTAATTATATTTTAATAATTTGTTCTTAAAAGAAATTATTGTTTTACTCTGATTTTCAAAGCATGAAAGAATATATTTTGTGAAAATCTGTTATTCTTGTGTTTGGTGACTCTATAATGTGAAAATTATATGCATAAATATTATAATATAGGTAGACCATTTGCAATCAGGTTCAGATTTTTGGTGTTAAGTATATGATCTTACTATTGTATAAAAAATGTGAGCAAGGGAGTTCCAGGGTTAGACTTTTTTTAAGTAAAATATAAAACATAAGGAAAATACGTCATTGGAGTGGTAGAAATCATTATGACAAAAAAACTTTGGAAGCTTATTGTAATAAGTTCAGGAGATATGATGGGAATCAGGATTATAGTTGTGATAGTGGAAGTAGAGTGAATGACACATTGTACTTCAGGTCATGTAAAGGATGCAGTGGAGTTGAGATGATCTTAATAATACTATCATTTATTGAACATGTAAGTATAGGGCATTGTACCAAAATATTTTCAAGCATCATTTTACTTAACAATAACAACAGAAATGATATAAATACTATTCTTTTATTTTAGTAGATGTGACTATTGATTATAAACATGAAATTGTTTGTTCATTTTTGAACAGTGGAATTGCCAGGAGTGGACCACAGTCAAACCTCAGAGACTCTCAAATAGTGATTGCCACTGTTGCTACGGCACCATTTTAAGCCTAGATAACAGCACTGCCATTAACCCAAGCATATGGTAAATGATAAATAGTATGTTTGGAAGGGATAATAATAAATTTCACTCTGTGCTCCTTTATGTTTGAGAAACCTATGAAATATCTAGTTGGATTTTTTTCATAAAAAGTTAGAAATCCTATCTGCTCTATTACAGTGACTGTCTGTAATGCATGTTAGGGTGCACTCAATTGCTCAAGTAGGATATATGCCATTATAATGCAGACTTTCTTTGACTTATAAGCAAATTTCCCCAGCATAGTAATGTTTTCCATCACAAAGAAAGCACAACTAAATACAACGTGCACTAACACAACTAAATACTGTACATGATGTCCATTCACTCTATTCTCCTTTGGCCCACAACATCTTTCTTATAGTGTTTATAGTAAACTTTCTCTACTATGTTTGTAAGTTTTGTTGTCTCCATAATTCAGAAAAGCCAACCTTTTCTTATACTACCATAAAATTGCCTCGACCATTTTTAAGGCCAAATGTTACATTTTCTGGAATCATTCTTTATTTATTGGGAATTTTACATCTCTTTTAAACTGCTAGCTATTTTTATTGTTTTGTTAGTGCCCTGGTACAAAGTAACATAGCTTTTTAGTAGTCCACTTCAGTCACAGTTTTACCTTAAGTCCTGTTAGTTTTAATGCATGATTTTATGAATTATGAAGTGTGTTCAGTAACCTGTATATTGTGTTATAGAAGAAACACCTGAGTGAGTTTGACACATAAGAGAAATGCCAAGATGGATGCATAAATTTGGGAGAAATCATCATATAAGAGGAAGTTGAAGCAATGGAAGTAAATCCTTCTTGAAGACAAAAGAGAAAATATCTGATGGTAGAACTCTGGAGACATTTGCTGAGAGATCGAAGGAAGTAGGAATCAATGGAGAATTAGCTCTTGTTGGCTGCTTTGTTCCTTGTATTATATATTCATTTATTCAAATAAATATTTACTGGGTGAAGTCCTTGAGAGAGAAGATTGCAAAAATAATGTAGTCATTTCTTTTATCCTGTTTTAAATTTTAAAATAAGCACATATTACATAAATGCTATCATTAAATCAGATTGCCATGAATTTTCCATTAGCTTCTTGTGAAATTCATTTCCCACTCAAATGGGATCAGAAGTCCTACCTTAGGCTTCCTATGGAACTTGAAAGAATGGTTTGAATTCCAAGTTGGATTGAATTTCATTGGATCCAAGGGCAGAAACTGGGATGTTTTTCTTGCCTGATTCATTTTCCAGTCTGCATTTACCAGGTATAAACACCTTAAAGCAAATCATCATTCCTCTGTGCATTAGCCAAGGGACACAACAAAGCAATAGGAACTAATATATTCTGTCCCCCTCTTGATTTTCTTTTGGGAGGCACCAAGTCATTAAAGCAAATATGTAAGTATTTGTATGCATTGATTGAGCTTGATAGGATGGTACTGTTTGGCAACCAGTGTATTTATTTGCACTTATTTTTAGTAAGTTTTTGCAGCTCTTGCCAGTGTTTCCAACTGTGATCAATGTGCTAGAATAGATAATCTATCTGTCTCAGTCAGGCTGGTCTCTTTTCATAAATATTTCATGATATGTGGCTTCCATTTTCAGCCAACAGGATATATCCTTTAAATTTAACCTGAGAAATATTAGAGAATTTGGGGTGATAGATTCAAGTTTATAAAGCGAATTGGTGATAAATATAGTACATTTGAATTTTATTGATTTTAAATTGATAGCATCAATTTGGTCATTAAAATTTTTTTTATCCTCAAAAAGCACCCGCTCTCAACACCTATATGTTATGAATATGATATAATTCAATTCTCAGCTATGACATTGAACATGATTTTAGGGTCTTAATAATAAGATAATTAACTATTAATAGCATAGGAAAAACAGCTTAGTCAAACTAAATATATATGTTCACACACATGAATACACACACACACACACACAGAAATTTACCTGTTTGATATATTTACTTATTAGCTGTACCTTATCAAATAGTACTAGTCTGAACTTGGGCTGAAAAATTACATTGATTATATACTGCCCAAAGTAGTTAGTATTTTTCCATTCCTGACACATTGAGAATACTATGCACTTGATTTGTTTTATCTACAATGTCAACTTTTATTATTATTGACAGTAGTTTTTGTTTTAGAACCATCCCTACCAATATATTGATAAGAAGCAAGTTAAATCTATGGCATTTTATTTAGTTTGAATTGGTCTACTTGGTGATTTTGTGTAGATACACACATCAGTTAATGCAATTTAAGATTACTAGCCATATTCAACTAGATAATTCTACAAGAAACACTTGTCAATATGGTCAAGTGGCATCTATAAGAAATGTCATTTAAAAAAGTGAAATGAGGAAAATATTGATATTTTTGAGAAACAACCAAACGTGTTTTCCTTTATATTATGCCAGATTATAATACATTGTGGCCCCCACCACGAGCCAATGGGGAGTACTGCCAGGTTACTGCTGATGTTCTCTTAAAGCCCAAGGGTTCTCCAGTCAGCTTGTGGTGAATGATGACTGACTTAGGACTCACCCTTTGGGGAAGTGGGCTCACATCTGGCTCAAGGCAGGTCCAGAAATGCCATCCAAGACTGAAGGCCTGAAATTAGGGACCCAAAGAGCTTGCTTGGTGCTCTACCCCACTGTGGCTGTGCTGATACCTTAGGTACCTGCTTTTCCAAAGCAGAAGGGGTCTCTCGACATAACCACCACAGCTGAGAATGTGCTGAGCCTCATTTGTAATCAGCAAGTCTCACCCAAGTCCCACAGCAATACTACCAGGTTAACATTGCTGGTTATAACTGTGGTTATTCAGAGACCAAAGGCTCTTTAGTCAGCAGGTGATGGGTGCTTCCAGGATTGGGCCTTTCCCTTAAGATAGTAGGTTTCCTTCTGTCCCAGGGTGTGTCTAGAAATATCATCTGGGAACTAGGGCCTGGAAAGGGTGTTTTAAGACTCTGACTGTTGCCCTATGCTACTGTTGCTGAGGTGGTATCCACGATGCAAGACAAAGACCTCTTTACTCTTTTCTCTCTTCTCCTCAAGTAAGGAGTCTCTCTTGGAGCCACAAGATGTGCAGCCTGGAGTTGGGGGAGGGGTGGCAAAGCACTCCTTCAGCTGCCCCAGCTGGTGTCTGGGTAGGTTGTATGGCCCCGTCACTATCCACTGGCTCTGAGCCAAGTTCAGCACTGAGAACCACCTAGGAGTTGCAGTCTTTGTGGCCTAGACTGTCTTTAACTGTGTTTAGAACCCCAGAGACCTTTAACTCATGGTGCTGAGGCTTGCCAGAACTCAAGTTCCAACCGCTGTGATGGGCACTTGCCTCCTCGCTAGGGCTGGTTTACATATTCCCTCCGTGGGTGAGCATCAGCTGAGTTCAGCCCAATTTGGCTTTCTACCATGACAGGGCACTGCTAAGTTCAATGTAATGTCTCTCCTTTGCTGCATTCTCCCCCTCCCAAGCATAGAGAATCTCTCTTCATGCCACAGGCCACTGCTGGGGGATGAGGGAGTAGTGGCATTGGTGATCCAAGACTGTCTGCTGCCCTTCTTGCTGCCTCTTCCAGCTATATGAAGTTAAAACTAGACACTGTGAGTGCTCACCTGATTTTTTTTTTTTTTTTTTTTTTTTTTTTTTTTTTT
>NW_012121154.1:5735634-5842608 GCF_000951035.1 Colobus angolensis palliatus | reverse complement strand
TGGTGTCCTTGCAGAGGAAACAATCAGTGGAACTTGTATTTGTCCATCTTGCTCCACCCCTCCTCCATCTCTCCAGGTTGTTTTTTATCACTGACTTGTGGGAATTCTATATGTATTCTGGATATGTTATTTATTGGAATATGTGTGTGTGTGTGTGCGCACATGCATATAAGTAAATTACCATATATATACATACATAATAAATACTCTCTCCCAGTCCCAGGGATGCTTTTCTGCTCTCTTAATGATGTCTTTTGATGAACATAAATTCCAAATATTAATAAAGTAATATTTATTAATCATTTGATGATTAATTTTTCACTTTTTTCTGCTTAAGAACTGTTTTTATGATTATAAAAATAACTTCTTAAGGTTTTAAACTAATTTTTATTGTTTTAACCACAGCATTGACCTAGAAGGCTATTGTAACATCTTGTGCAGGTGTATGTAAAGTCATCTGACTTCACCTATACAATTCTACTGGACAAATTTTAATTAGAAGCCCTGTTGTGCAAGATGTAGGATTTTAATTTTAAAAATTAAAAATTTACTCAGACTCTTGTATAATTTAAGGCAAAATAAAGTAACTTCTTAATTCAAATAATTTCCTGTGCAAATATAGAAAAAGGATAAATAAATGTTGACTCTGAGATCAATGACAGCTTCAAAGGTGTGCTGATATTTGAGTTGGAGATAGAAAGATGATAAATAATGACAAGAAGAGCATAATAATACTTAAGTACATTAAAAGCCAGGAAGTAATTAGGGCACTTTAGGAAATGTAAGTTAATAGGGGGATATTGAGAGATTAAGATCAAAAGACAATTTGAACAACCACAAAGAACATGTCAAAGAATCTGGTGTTTATTCTTTTGGCAATAAGTGGAATGGAAGTTATCATGTTTGGGAATGAAATTATTTCAGTCGTATTTTTAAAAAGTAACACAAGAGAGAATAAGATGTAAAAATTGAAGACATCTTTTAAACAGTCTGAGTGACCTGTACTATGACAGAACCAGTGGGAATGGAATGCAGCGAGAGAAGTGGTACTAATTTAACCAATACATATTGGTTAAGTAAAAATTACATTTAACTGACTTTGGAGACTAACTGGATACATGAGCTATGGCAAAAGAGATGTTTAGAGACAGTATTAATTAGAGATGAAGGATGTGGCTTAAATAAAAGAAGTTAGGATGGTTTGCTCTGACAATCTAAAGAAAAAAAAAAGATGTGATGGATAATATTAGTGTAAGCTTGATTGGAAGTGGAGAAGGGTTCCTTGTGAACAGAAGTTGAACATGGGTCAGTTGGTCCTGGGAAACGGGCGAACACCTGCATGCTGAAGAGCTCTGCGACTGCCCTTCTCTGCAAACCAGATCTTACAGTCACTCAAATGAAAAACTTAAATGGAATGGGAATAATTGGATCCTGAGGTGGCAGGGGCCAAGTGGCAGCACTCAGTCGTCAAAGCAAGGTGGTTGTAGTTGCCATAATGGACAGCAGAGGCAAAGCAGCAATCAGAATAGTCTGAATCCTGTAGAGCTCCGGCGAGGGCTAATTAATCACAGTGTTCCTAGAAGTGAAATTGATAGTAAGCCTACTGCATTCTTACTTAATTTGTATAAGCAGAAAACTTCCAGGTCAAGTGGACTAAAGAATAATTTGAATGATAGAAATAGAAACTCATGGCCCCTCAATCAACTTCCAGACTTGAACCAGTTTACAGACCCAAAACTCCATAAATGAAGGGGAGGCCCCAATTCCCTTGAGAAAGGACCCCACTACACTACTGACAATTTATACTGTTAACCTTTCTCTCATCTTTCCCCAAGGACACCTCTGGCCTTTTACCAGGGTAACTGTGTTTTGGGAAAGGAGAATTATCAGAACTTTCAGGGACTATTGTACATTGGCTCTGAGCAGACATTTATTCCAGGGAACCCAAAATGTCACTGTCGTCCTTCAGTTAAAGTAGGGGGTTCATGGAGATCAGGTAATTAATTGAGTTATAGCTCAGGTTTGACTTACAGTGGGTCCAGTTGGTCCCCAGACCCATCCTGTGGTCATTTCCCCAGTGCCAGAGTGCATAATTGGCACAGACATGCTTAGCAGCTGGCAGGATCCCCACACTGGCTCCCCGACTGGTAGGGTAAGGGCTATTAGGTGGAAAGTCCAAATGGAAGCCATTAGAGATGCCTCTACCTAGAGAAATAGTAAATCAAAACAATGTCTCATTCCTGGAGGGATTGCAGAGATTAGTGCCACTATCAAGGACTTGAAAGATGCAGGGGTGGTGATTCCCACCACATCCCTGTTCAACTTTCCTATTTGACCTGTGAAGAGGACAGATGGATCTTGAAGAACGACAGTGGATTATCATAAGCTTAACTAAATGATGACTCCAATTGCAGCTGTTAATTTACACATCTTCTGGTACCTGGGATGAAGCCATTGATTTGGCGTGTGCCTTCTTCTCCATTTCTGTCCATAAGGCCTGCCAGAAGCAATTTGCATTCAGCTGACAAGGCCAGCAACACACCTTCACTGTCTACCTCAGGGGTATATCAACTCTCCAGCTTTGTGTCATAATCCTTTTTGCAGAGATCTTGATCACTTTTCCCTTCCACAAGATATCACACTGGTCCATTACATTGATAACATTATGCTGATTGGACTCAGTGAGCAAGAAGTGGCAAATACACTGGACTAATTAGTGGGACATTTGCATGTCAGGGGATGGGAAATAAATCCAACTAAAATTCAGGAGGCTTCTAGCTCAGTGAAATTTTTAGGAGTCCAGTGGTGTGAGGCCTGTTGAGATATTTCTTCTAAGGTGAAGAATAAGTTGTTGTTTTTGGTTCTTCCTACAACTAAGAAAGAGGCACAACCCCTAGTGGGCCTATTTGGATTTTGGAGGCAACACATTCTTCATTTGTGTGTGTTACTCCAGCCCATTTATCAAGTGACCCAAAGGGCTGCCAGTTTTGAGTGGGCTCCAGAACAAGAGAAGGCTCTACAACAGGTCCAGGCCACTTGGGCCATATGATCCAGCAGATCCAATGGTGCTTGAGATGTCAGTGGCAGATAGGGATGCTGTTTGGAGCCTTTGGCAGGCCCCCAGAGGTGAATCACAGCAAAGGCCTCTAGGATTTTGGAGCAAGGCCCTGCTGTTTTCTGCAGATAACTACCCTCCTTTTGAGAGACAGCTCTTGGCCTGTTACTTGGTTTTGGAAGAAACTGAACGTTTGACTATGGGTCACCAAATTACCATGCGACCTGAACTGTCTATCATGTACTGGGTACCTTCTGACCCATCTAGCCATAAAGCTGGGCATGCACAGCAGCATTTCACCATCAAATGAAAGTGGTGTATATGTGATCAGGCTTGAGTAGTTCCTAAAGGCACAAGTAACTTACATATGGAAGTGAATCAAATGCCCATGGCCCTCACTCCTGCCACCCTGCCTTCTCTCCCCAGCCTGCACCAAAGGTCTCATTGGGAGTTCCCTATGATCAGTTGATAGAGGAAGAGAAGACTAGGGCCTGGTTCACAGATGGTTCTGTACGATACACAGGCACCACCTCACAGTGGACAGCTGTAGCACTATAGTCCCTTTCTAGGACATCCCTGAAGGACAGCAGTGAAGGCAAATCTTCCCACTGGGCAGAGCTTTGAGCAGCGCACTTGGTTGTGTCCTTTGCTTGGAAAGAGTAATGGCTAGATGTGTGATTATATACTGATTCATGGGCTGTAGTCAATCATTTGGCTGGACGGTCAGGGACTTGGAAGAAACACGATTGGAAAATTGGTGACAAAGAAATTTGGGGAAGAGGTATGTGGATGGACCTCTCTGAGTGGTCAAAAACTTAAGACATTTTTATCCCATGTGAATACTCACCAAAGATTGACCTCAGCTGAGGAGGATTTTAATAATCAAGTGGATAGGATGATTCGTTCTGTGGACGCCACTCAGCCTCTTTTTCCAGTCATCCTGTCACTGCCCAATGGACCCATGAGCAAAGTGGCCATGGTGGCAGGGATGGAGGTTATGCATGGGCTCAGCAATATGTACTTTCACTCACCAAGGCTAACCTGGCTATGGCCACCACGGAGTGCCCAGTCTGCCAGCAGTGGAGACCAACACCGAGCCCTTAATGTGGCATCATTCCTCGGGGTGATCAGCCAGCTACTTGGTGGCATATTGATTATATTGAACCTCTTCTGTCACGGAAAGGGCAGTGGTTTGTCCTCACCAGAATAGACATTTACTCCGAATATGGGTTTACCTATCTTGCATGCAATGCTTCTGCCAAGACTACCATTTGTGGACTCACAAAATGCCTTATTCACCATCATGGTATTCCACATAGCATTGCCTCTGTCCAAGGCATTCACTTTACAGCTAAAGAAATGTAGCAGTGGGCTCATGCTTATGGAATTCTTTAGTCTTACCATGTTACCCCTGAAGCAGCTGGATAGATAGAACAGTGGAATGGCCTTTGAAGTCACAATTACAATACCAACTAGGTGACAATACTTTGCAGGGCTGGGGCAAAGTTCTCCAGAAGGTTGTGTATGCTCTGAATTGGTGTGCAATGTATGGTACTGTTTCTCCCACAGCCAGGATTCACAGGTCCAGGAATCAAGGGGTGAAACTGGAAGTGGCACAACTTACCATCACCCTTAGTGACCCATTAGCAAAATTTTTGCTTCCTTTCCCCATGACATTATGTTCTGTTGGCCTAGAGGTTTTAGTTCCATAGGGAGGAACGGTGCCACCAGGAGAAATAACAAAGATTCCATTAAACTGGAAGTTGAGGTTGTCACCTGGCCACTTTGGGCTCCTCCTTCCTCTAAGTCAACAGGCTAAGAAGAAAGTTGCAGTGTTGGCTGGGGTGATTGACCTGGACTATCAAGATGGAATCAGTCTGCTACCCCACAGTGGAGGTAAGGAAGAGTATGTTGATTATACAAATACATAACTTTGTCTCATATCAGATTATGAGAAAGAAAACTACATTTCACTAAAAACCATTATTTCTATGCTAGTCTGAAATTTTATAGTTCTTACATATCCTAATAATAAATATAAATTTGATTCCCTTGAATTCTTAAATCTGGGATTACCTGAAAACCCTGACAGGCTCAGCACCATCATTTTCCCTACTTCCTGGGTAACGAAGGGGATCTGATTAAATACCTCATGGGACCTGTAATGAAACCCACCAAGCTTTGAGTCCAACTCTGAGCTTAGGCTTCATGTCTAATAACTGCATTTGGGGATTGGTTTTCTGGTGCTCCAGTCCCTTTCTACAAGTATCTGGGTCTCAGTGCTTTAGTTTCTGTCTTATAAATGATCCTTTACCTTGGTCCCTCCAATCCTGAGGCCTTGTCTTCACTTTTTCCCAGAGCTCCGAAGACTGAACTTGCAATACTCCTATGCCGCCTGTTCTTCATAATACATATTGACTACTTTTCTGTGTCGCCACATGTTGTTACTAGTCACAGCTCACCTGCAAAGGTATCCAAATCTCACTACATTCTGAATAAGTTGGCTACCTCACCAGACCATGGCAAATCACAGATCCCACTCTTCTGTTTGTTTGTTTTGAATTTGGTTCTATCATTGAGGGCAGGGAATATATGTTTTCTGTGTTTCTTTACTTTCCCACTTATGTGTTTCTTTACTTTCCCTATATAATGTTATTTATATTTTTGTAAAAATATATGTTTTACTTTGATTTATATAATTTTCTCTCATTGTAGAAAAATGACAGTTACAATGCCAGTCTCCCACTGAACTCCTCCATGGGTCAGACTCAATGACCTCTTCTACCTGATGTAAGATTGAAATATAATTTTGCCAGTAAAACACAAAATAAGTACTATATAAGAGTATATTCACTTCATTTACTTAATAAACAGTTACAAAAGTTAAATATTAATTTTTTATCTGTAAAATGGGAGAAAAAATAATTTTCTCTTTGTACAGTTATTATGATAATTGCATGGGTTAGTACATATAAAGGGTTTAGAACAGTGCCTGGAAAATAATCATCTGTTCAATAAAGGTGAATTAGTTTGCCTATGCTTATTCTAATTTGTACTGTAACTTGTACAGTACTGGGCATTTTCTAGATACAGAAAAAAAACTTAAGTTAACCATTTTAAAAGTAAACCTAACTTTAGTTCATGATTTCTATTGAATATTTAAAATCACTGTTTAGAAAGAGTACGTTACAATAAATGAAAAGTAATTCTGACTCTTTTTTTATATTAAAATGAGTATAAGCCAAAAATAAAATAAATAATTCAAGTCATAGAGTTTACATAAAAAAAAGTATTGGCATATTCATTATAACTGCAATGCCTGTTGCTTTCTCTAAATCTAAAAGAAGAATTATTTTTATATCATCTAATATTGGGATTCAATATCAACCTACAAAGCCTTATTATGAGTAAATGCTAATAAATTCAACTGTGATTTGTAGTGCATAACATGAAGTAATAGCAAATCTTTGATATTCTCTTTTTTGTAATACCACCATAATGTCCCCTTTATTTTCAATTTTATACAAACAAGACTTTTTATTATTTTTTACCTAACTGGTTTACGTAAATTAAAAGAATTTTGCTTTTATTCTGTAAAATTATTTTCAATGGTAAAAAAGTGAAAACATACATCAAAGCCTCATAAAAATTCAATAAAGGAATAAATGTATTTGTATTTTACATATCAGTATAAAATTGGGAAGAAATGCACAACAATCTCTTAAATTTTCTCCTCAAAGGATTTGTTCATACCTTAAACATTTGATTTTAAAACATTTTTCTCCTTAACTTAAGTAGTCTAAAACTTGAAATGGATCTATAACAATAATGGTGGCATCTGGAAGACATTTTTAGCAACAGACAAAGCCAAAAGTCAATGGAATGCAACATGTGGATAAAATATCATAACTTTAGCTATGTGGTTAGGTATTTAAATGCCCTTTGGCAGTTGATGCCTTTCTTTTGATATGCAATCTTAGAAAGCTAATGCTATTATTGCACTGACATATCCCAAATATTTACATCTTGAAATCTATCATCGAATGTCATTGCTTTCCAAGACTTCAACTAGATGGTATTGTAAGTGATGAGAGTAGTTCTTTCATTTACTTAAATTTTATTATATTTGTGAATTAAACCCCTTGAATGTCCACAAATTATGTGATATTTGTTAAAAATACTTGGGTAAATAATTCAGGAAATAGATTGATTCTATATTATGAAAGTCAAATGCAGGGTATCAGAGTAAATTTAAACCACTAGACCATAACGAAATAAAATGCAAATATGCTGTCCGAGTCTGCCTTTTTAATATGTGGAAGACTGCCCCAGAGAGGGAGTGAGAGGGAAGAGACAGATGCCTTTTAATATTAAGGATGAAATTTGCTCTATCCCTTTGAAGGCCTCAGTCCTAAGTTTTTTACTTCATTTCCTTTTGAGATTTTAAAGTATTTTTATAGAGTCTTCTTTTGTATCTTTTTAAGCTTTCCATTTTTCTAATCTCTCTCTGTACAAATGTGTGGGCATATGTGTAATTTATCCATGTATTTATCTATGTTTCTATCTATCTATCTGCCCATCTAATTTATGAGTCCCTTTATCTGTTATCTACTTAGGATATACACACAAAAGAAATTAAGTGGAATATAGAAATTACCCAAATCTAAATAATTACAAGGGTAGTTCTGTAGTTAGGAGGAGAAAATAAAACTCTCATTTTAAACTGTGACTTTCTAACTAAAAACAATTTGAAGTGACTGTAATTCTTTATTTTATTTTTCCTATCTCGAGAAGGATTTTTCTCTTCTCTTTTTTTCTTTTCCTTTCTCTGACTTCACCTCAGCAGAGGAGTCACAAAGGCAGTCTTAGAACTCTCTTCCTGTCTTAGGATTCTATCAACAGAAGCTGAGCTATTCCAGAAAGGGCCTACTAGACAGCCCTACATCTTAAGAGTATCATGCACAATATTGAATCCGGACCCCTACCTTTTACCATATATGAAAATTTACTCAACCTGGATCCAAGATTTTAAATGTAAGACCTCAAACTATAAAAATATATAAGGCAACCTAGGAAATACTCTTCTAGACATCAGCCTTGGCAAAGAGTTTTTGACTAAGTCCCCAAAATCCATTGCAACAAAAACAAAAATAGACAAGCGGGACCTAATTAAACTAAAGAGTTTCTGCACAGCAAAAGAAACTATCAACAGAATAGACAGACAAACTACAGAATGGGAGAAGATATTTACAAACTATGCATCCAACAAAAGCCTAATATCTAGAGTCCATAGGGAACTTAAATAAATAAACAAGCAAAAAAAAAAAAAACCATTAAAAAATGGACAAAGGACACGAACAGACACTTCTCAAAACAAGATGTAAAATCAGCCAACACGCATGAAAAAATGCTCAGCATTATGAATCACTGGAGAGATGCAAATCAAAACCACAATGAGATACCATCTCACAGCAGATAGAATGACTATCATCAAAAAGTCAAAAAACAACAGAGGTTGGTGGGGCTGTGGAGAAAAAGGAATGTTTATTCACTGCTGGTAGGAATGTAAATTAGTCCAATCACTGTGGAAAGTAGTCTGGAGGAGATTTCTCAAATAAATTAAAACAAAGCTACCATTTGACCCAGCAATTTTATTTCTGAGTATATACCCAAAGGAAAATAAATTATTTCACTAAAAGGACACATACACGAGTATGTCTATAGTTACACTATTCACATTAGCAAAGACATGGAATGAACCCAGGTTCCCATCAATGGCAGATTGGTGGTACATATATACCATGGAATACTATGCAGCCCTAAAAAATAATGACATCATATCCTTTGCAGCAACATGATGCAGCTGGAAGCCATGATCCTAAGTGAATTAATGCAGGGAGGAATAGAAAACCAAATAATGTATATTCTCACTGAAAAGTAAAAGCTAAACAATAAGCACATGTGGACATAAATATGGGAGCAATAGACACTGTGGACTACTAGAGGGGAAAAGGTTGTAGGGAGAGCCTGGGATGAAAAACTACCTAGTGGGTACTATGCTTACTGTCTGGGTGATGGGATCCATACTTTAAACCTCAGCATCAGGCAATATTCCTATGTAACGAACTTGCACATGTCCTCCATGTTTCTAAAATAAAAGTTGACATTAAAAGAAGGTATCATGAAGACAAAGAGCAGCAGCTGGACTCTTGATTATTCTTAGTTTCTAAAATTCTGAATAATACTCTTAACCCCATGGTAGATTATTGTAGCTCTTCTCTTTGGGTTATTCTACAGAACCTCCAGAATATAAGTCAATACTTAGTTCTTGGACGGTTACCAATCCTCTGGTTCTTATTTCTCATTGAACAAGAAAGGAACTATATCAAGACCATGACTATATTCTTGTTGCAGATTTTCTCTCAATTAACTGCCATGCTCTTGCAAACTTAGAGGCCGACATTTTGACTGATCTGATCAAGGATTAGACAAATTTATTCATTCTTTTATTTTTTTTCTGAGATGGAGTCCCACTCTGTCACCCAAACTGGAGTACAATGGCACGATCTTGGCTCACTGCAACCTCTGTTTCCCAGGTTCAAGCAATTCTCCTGCCTCAGCCTCCTGAGTAGCTGGGATTACAGGTGCGTGCCACCATGCCTGGCTAATTTTTTGTATTTTTAGTAGAGATGGGGTTTCACCATGTTGGTCAGGCTGGTCTCAAACTCCTGACCTCATGATCCACCCACCCCAGCCTCCCAAAGTGCTGGGATTACAGGCATGAGCCACTGCGTCCAGTTGATGAATTTATTGTTTTCTTCAACCATTTCTTTTTCAGAATTAGGTCAATTTCACCAAAGTTAATTTCTCTTTCTAAAGTCAACGGTGTCATATAACCTAATCATAAGGGTGATTATCCCATGAGATTATATAGGGGGTGTATAATCTCTGTGGACAAGGATCTCAGAGCTGTTATAGAATTCTGTCTGCCATAGATTATATGGAAGAGGAATTAAGCTACATAGAGAATAAAAAAATTTAATATCTAATCACTGGAAAGGTGAAATATTGAGGAGACAATATTTAAATAGTTATTGGTTGATAATTTTCAAGGAATTAATGAAAAATTTCTAATATTGTGACATAGGAAATCAAATAATACCCAAACAGCATAATTATACAGACATACACAATCAACCATAGGAAAACACTATATTTGTGCCAAATCTCAAGGAAAAGGTATTTCGAAATCTTAAACCACCAAAGACAAAATTTACTACCTAAAAGGAAATGAATGACAATTGTTGACTACTTAAAAACAACAGAAGGTAGAAGGAGAGTGAAAATACCCCCCAAGTAACAAGATAAAATATCCATTCTCTAGCATTAAACACACTGTAAAATTTACTTCTCAGAACAAGAAAAAAACCATTTTAATTTCAAGAAAAAATTTTTTAATTAAACTCTAAAAAACAAAGAGGATTGCCACCAACAGACCCTGAATAATGGAAATACCAGAACTATAATTAAGGGGGGAAAAATGGATCCCAGTAGGAGACATGAGATACAAGGAACAATGCTAAACAATGAGCATGGAAACTGGTATACATAGGGACACATACTAATACACATTTTTATGTATAAAACAGTTAAAATTCTATAATATTGTAACGAAAGAAATAGCTAAAAATAGGATGTGATTTAGAATAGAATGAACACAGCTTAAAGTGTTTTAATGTTCTCAGAGTGATGTGATTAATGATAAAATTGTTAGTTATTTTTGAATATTGATGACCAGAGTATGCATGTTAAATTTTTTAGAATAACCAAGAAAAGAATAGAAATATAACATGTACCACAAATACTAGAAAAGGAAACTGTACCATGAGAAAGCAACATTTAGTCATAAAAAAGTAAAGAACAATTTAAAAAGGAATAAAAAGGATGACAAATTAAATATTTTATAAATAAATGTTTATAAATACAGTATTTTATGAATAGATCCAAATAAATGTACAATAACATCAATTAACTGACTCCTATAACAAATATTATAGGCTATAGCTAAAATGAACCAAAGAATAATACTATATGTTTATTATGTTCTCTTCAAACTTAGCTTATTTTCTCTTCAAACTTAGCTTGCCCTTATAGATATGTTTCTTATGTTCCTTATAAGAAACATATCTATAAGGGCAAGCTAAGTTTGAAGAGAAAATAATTAGACAAACACACACATATGTACATTAATATCTATTATCTTATATATTTACTAGTTAAATCCTAAACCAAAAGAAAGATGGCATAGCTATATTAATTTCATACAATTTTAGACTTCACGTCAAGAAATAATGATAATCAGTATATAAAAGTTTCAGTCCACCAGAGAAAGATAAAAATTTTAAAGATTCATATGACTATTAAAGTGAATTCAAAATAAAGCAAAAGTATGTCAGAACTATAAAGAGTAATATGCAAATACATCAACGCAATGGTAGATTTGAACATATTTCTTTAAAAATTAATAGGTGAATTATTTTAAAGCAGTATAGGAGGTTAAAGCAGGTGATGATGTTTGAGCTGACACATGTATATAATGCAGTCCCTTTTGTTTCAATGCATGTCTGTATGAATTTTTTCATGTGATAAACAGTGTGATAAAAATCAGTGAGCATAATTTTATGCTACATAATATATTTTTAGGTAAGTATGATTTGCCCTACCAACTAATATTGATTTCGTCCTGTCAAATAACAATCACAATCTATGACAAGTCTGAGATTTTCACCCTACTTGAAAGCTAATAATTTAGCCAGCCACAGTTTTAATTTGTAGAAGACACAAGGTGATGAATCAGAAATAAAGTACAGTTTATTACTCAGAGCAACAGCAGTAAGCAGAATATTAGCATTCACTTGGACTAGTTTCTCCAGTCCCAGTTCCCATAGACAATACAAAGACAGCCAGGTGTCACCTGAACACACAGGGTTCATATTACGGGGAGAGATCTTGAGCTTAAGAAACATTTTTTTTAAGTCATTATGATGGTCATTTATTTATCCTTTTATAATGCTTCTGTTACTTCATGAAGAAAACTATTTAGAAAGAAAAGTGTAAATAGTTAATTATTTAGCAGTTTTCAAATGTATCTCCTCACCAAAATATTTAATTTTCTTCTTATGTGACTTGACCATTAGTATTCCACAAAGAATTTATCCTAGAACTCCATTTATTTATGTTGATGGTAATTATTTGTAGCCATCCCAAATTTACTACATCAATATTTTACTTTCCTTTCTAATCAATTTTAGGCTTTTTAAAAAATTTAAAACAATTTTAAAAAGTTAAAAAAAGAAACATGGTTCTTTTATGCTCAAAGGAAGTTACTGCCTTTTTCTCCCAAAGTCTTTCACTATAAAAACGTACTTGACATGATAGTCTGAAGCAAAGGGACATTAATATCTCACATTCAAAAAATGTGAAGAAAGATAGGAGACCCATGGATAATTGCTCCCAATAGTTGCTCTCCTTATTTCTATGTAACACATTGTTTCTGTGTCTTTTGGTGAATTTCCCCATGAGACTGCTACTCTGTTGACCCTAATAATTAATCTGATTAACAGTGAGTTGGGACAAAATCTCTGTAATCTGTTTTATGCAGCATTTAACTAAAGTTTCCACCAACATAACTCCAAGCAGCAGTACGAGACCAAACTTCAGTGCTGACCTCAATCATGGTCCCCAGAGACAATGTCTGACCCAGTCAGCTGAACAAAGGCCATAAATGCTCAATGTCTGTCGTAGAAAGTCAGATGGCTTTCTGCTTAATTTTCTGTACTGACCTTTCTACTTGGCCTAAGACGTTAATCCAGGTGTAGCAGGATGTGTTAATAATTGATCAAATACTACCTTGGCCCACAAAGAAGTCTAGCCAGTTCTGTCGTCAAAAACAGCCCTGTCCAATGAGTTGAGACTGATTTGAATGTCTTCCGTGTTGGAGTTGATACCATTAATCACATCAGCTAAAATCAGAGACAAAGTTTATACCACCTCTTCTAACTGGACAATGTCCATGATAAGGATCATCCCCACAGGGGATGTAGCAACACCAAATCAACTATATCAAGGGCAAGCTCCCACTGGTCACCAAGGGTAACTTCAGTCACTTGAGTACCGCATGTATCTATGGACGGTATTGCCGTGAAGACTTTTGGTCTTTAACGTCTGTTATGAACATCCTTAATTTGCAAATCACTGTGTGAGGCAAATTAATGCCTGACTTTAACAGTCCTACCTTCAGCATACCTGACATACAATGGTGAAACAGCGACAGGGAAATACAACAGATACTCTGACTGGCAACTGAAAGAATCAGAGCAACACAGTAGACACTGGTCCTTCAAACTTCTGAGATCTTCTTGGGCAGATACTTAAATAGCTTGCCATTCTGGGAATGGGATATATCTCATGTTCAGCTCTGATTCTGCTCCTTGGGAGTAGCCATTTTTATCCTCATTCTCTTTTGGCGATTCTGTCTTTTCCATTATCATCTTTAGCTACCTGTGAAATGACTATGCAGTTTCATATGCTCTTTGGAGACTGACAAGTTTTTTTCAACCTGCTTCCTACTCTTGGAAGGTTGGCAGCCCAGAGGTTGGTTATTTTGATTCTTATATATTTTTAGTCACAGATTCTTATAGCTCAGCTGGTGGTTTTATTGGCATTACAGATGTCTACAATTTTTAGTAGATGTATCAAATTCTTCTTAGCTCCATGTACTATAACTGTACCATATTCATTTTATAATATAATTCTCTAATCTTCTGTATTTTGTCTCCTTCCTCAGATTCTCCATCTTTCCATTTAGGATTGTATCTATCAGGCTTCAGAAAAAATACAGTTAAGTTTCAGGAACCACCTCACCCCAATCCCAACCCCACCCATTTTGGCCAATTGAAATCACATATTAGGGGCCACGTTAATTGATTCAAAGTTTTAACAATGAGTGCGGTCTTTTTGACCACTGAGGAAGTTGAAAGGTTAAGTAATTTACACAAATCATGAAGCTAATAGGTGACAAATCTAGACATTGAACCTGGACAATGCCTATAGATGCTGCACAGTTCAACATTGTGCTCCGCTGCTTTTTAATGATGATGGTTATCATTTACTTTCCATAAAGCAGGACAGATGTGAGCTATGTGGACATCTTCACACTGGCTACAGCTGAGCACAGTCTATCAATTAAGTTATTCAAAAGCTTTTACTTGAGATCATTATGTTGTCAGAGGCTCCTTTGGGTTTTGCTTTTCCAGCTGGAAACCTCTGTGGCTGGTGACCCCTTTGCCCAAGTTTATCTGGGCTCATTCTGCCCACTTGGCATGGCAGGTGGCTCTTGGCTCATGCTGCTGGCCCAGATCTCATGCCTACCAAGGGCAAGCCAAGCATGGAGTGGCAAGGGGTACGTGAACGAGCAAGCACCGGGTCCAGCAACTGGATACAGTCAGGCACACTGACTGCTGCGGTAAGATGGGCAGCTCCACACACTGGCACAGGCACAGCCTGTGACTGGATCAGATGCACCACAAACAGCTTCCTCTGTGGGTACTCACATCTGGACAAAGGAACATCGTGGCACCTGGAAGCTTGGAGATGACAGAAACTGTGGAGCCCTGAAGTAGGTGTCATAGCCGTGGCTCTGGGAGCCCCTAAGTCTGGGCTTCCTAAAGGGCATTAGCTCTTCTGTCCTCCTTGTTGCCTGTAACGTGGCAAGTTGAAAGGTGTGTTTCAGCCCTGTTTGTCTTACAGCTCTCTTTCAGTCCTGCCTTTCAGAAGGTCCCAAGTTCTTGTGCCATGTCCAGAAAGGGACAACTGGAGGGTGAGCAAGGTGCAGAGGAGCTTTACTGAGTAACAGAACAGCTCTCAGGAAACCCGAAGTGGGTAGCTTCTTCCACAGGCAGGTCATCCTGATGAGTGTCCAGCTCTCATCAGAGAGGAGGCCTGGAGTGGGTAGCTCCTCTCCACAGGCAGGCAGTCCTGATGAGTGCAGCCCTAAGCAGAGAGAAGACCCAGAGAGGTTATCGTCTTTCCATAGGCAGGTCATCCCAATGAATCGAGGAGACCCAAAGTGGGTGACTCCTTCCCACAGCTGGTAGTCCCAAGATCTCTGTGAGCCTGGCTGAGTCCAGGTGTTTATGGGCTCAGAAAGGATGGAGTGCATGCTGATCCATCCAGGTGCAGCTATGGGTGGGCCCAGAAAAAGCACCTAAGTTCTCATTCCAGGCTGCAGACTCCACCCGGAACTGGCAGCCCGGCCCCAGGCTTCAAGTTGTTTCTGGATTGAAGGAGGGTTTTCAGCAGGGACCTGCTCCTTTCTGTCCAGGTACCTTTCTACCTCCTGCTGTCATCAACATGTCATCCATGGTGCCATGGCTGTCCATGCCATGGGCTGTCTAGAGGCCTGCGCTGAACTGTCCTCAGCAACCCCTGTGCTCCTCGGTGCTCCAAGTCGGAAGGGGGCTGAGGCGACAGGGGGCTGGTATGTCAGCGCTGCCATGAGTATGCACACATCTGGCAGCAGTGTGACAGCACCCAGGCTCAGCCACAACTTTGCAGAGTGGGCACTGGGATTGGTGAGAGGCCAGGGAGTGGGAGCAGGCAGTTCTGAGTCTGCGGGGGCAGGGGAGACTTCTTGGGCAGGGAGATCACAGTGACGCCTGGGTCTGGAGCTGCTGCTGGGTTGCTGCAGCTATGTATAGGAGTGTGAGTCTCCTGGTCTGGAGCTGCTGCTGGGTTGCTGCAGCTGTGTACAGGAGTGTGAGTCTCCTGCCCCACTGACTCAGTAGGGAGCGGTCCCACCTGTTCCTGGTCCCCACCAGCTTTGTGGCGTGCACAGCCCTGGCCATGCTTCCCCTGTTGCAGCCAGCATTTTTGCAGAGGCCACTCCAGATGGGCTGCCGCTGCCATCAATATGTGAGTTACCTTAAATATGCTTCTGCTGGAATGTAATTGTAATTTTTCTTTTCAATTTCTTCAGCTGCAAGGAATATAAACCTATTTTTAAAATGTTAATCCTGAGCACTCTAGAGTTCTAAAAAATTTAATCCTGACAGAGAAATGATTTCCCTCCCCTAGATTTCCATAAAGATAAAAAATGTGTGGAATAGTTAAGAAAAAGTGGAGGTTGTATGAGCATTTACAAGGTGGAGTGAAGATGTGCTGGAATATTAAATTATGTTTGAGGCGACCTCAACCCTCACATGTGAACTTTCCTATGTAAGCACTCAAAACTGTATTTCTGTTTTCCCACCTATACATAAATGAATCTAATATTACAGAAGAACGAATTAGGGAAAGTTATTAACAAAGCTTAAATACAGGTATAACATACCATAAAAACAGCTTGTATCTTGATATTGATATTCTTTACTGTTCTTCCCTTGGGATCTACCATCTGCACCAGTTCCCAGGCTATTCCTGATGCTTTTCATCTAATCCTCAAGCAAACAAGCCACATATACTTCAATATTTCTTCTCCTTGGAAAAATGCACTTGTCTTCTTTTCCAGCTTTGTTCTCTTCTAAGGTACAAATAATAAATATATGATTAATTTATCCATACTAATGGGTGAATGAATCTAAATGGCTAAATATGTGCTCTCCTCCAAGTAATCAAATTGAAATTTTAACACGATTTTAAAAATTTTTCTAGGGTTTCTAACACCACAACCCAAGGTATTGTGATAAAAGTAGTAGTAATTACAAACAACCTTCAGGTTAATTGGATAAATAACTTCAGAAAATTAGTCTGAGTACTATCCAAATTATCTGATGCAGGGAGACATCAACTCCACGTTTATGATCATTATTAGGTTAATTAATTGCTGTCCTAGAAATTCTTCAGCTTTAGTGTGTGTAATAATGTACACTGCTTTTTAGAAAAAAAAAAGAAACCATAGAGATTACAACAAATTCAAAGACATTAATTTGTGATTTACTTTATATTTTCTTTAAACACATGTAAGTATATAATACAATCATGGAATGATTAACATTAGTGTTCTACCCTTTTTAAGAATACATATGCAACATTGGTACCATGCAAAAAAGAAGTATGTGCAATTAAAAGTAGGCATTTGGAGTGTGGGGGAAGGAAGGGAGAGGGAGAGGGAGATTGTGTGTTAAAGGATAACGATCCCGAAGAAGTGACTTAGTCTGTACTACAAGTTTTACTGTAGAAGATGCCATTCCCTTTAAAATACTGAATGTTCTGAGATCTATTTGTTTTCTTTATTCCTTCCTGTTATGGTTCAGCTGTGTCCCCACCCAAATTTCATCTTGAATTGTAACTCCCACAATTCCCATGTATTATGGGAGGAACCTGCTGGAAGGTAATTGAATCATGGGGGCAGGTCTTTCCTGTGCTGTTCTCACGATAGCTAATAAATCTCGCAAGATCTGATGTGGGAGTTTCCCTGTACAAGCTCTCTTCTCTTGTCTGCCGTCATATGAGACTTGCCTTTCACCTTCCACCATGATTGTGAGGACTCCCAGTTTTGGGTATGTCTTTACCAGCAGCATGAAGATGGACTAATACACTCCCTTACATGTGGAAATTGTTACAGTAAGACTGACCAGTGATGACAATTCTGGTGAAAACTGACCTTTACTCACTTGATTTATGACATCGTAGCAAGGCTTTGTCATCGTTAACAGCAAAATATTCAGACAGATCCTCTAAAATATGGCCCATAAGTGTTATTTTATTGAAATATAGTAACCGATTTCTCACATATTAATTTCATGCAGAGAAAGAGAAGAAAACAAGAAAAAATTATAGCTTCCTTTTCTTGAGTCTCAGTTTTATATGAGAAATATTTATTTTGGAAAATTTACTTGGAATATTCACTTACATAACCAATAGTAAGCCCCTGTCATGTTCGAAAAACAAAATAAACAGTAAAAATAATTTCATAGTCAATATGTAAAGTGACTAACTGTCCTGGCTTTCCCAAACCACTGTTATGGTTTTGAAACTGTAAGTCAGTCTCACATCTTGGAAGTCCCCATAGTCCAAAGCAAACATTACATATAACTATTTGCACACCTACCTATAATAAAATATTAATGCAGTGAAAAATTAACTTCAAGTAATCTGCTTTATAGCATTAAGTAGTTTTCAGTTATCCAGAACTAGCAACTTGCTGGCTAATGTGGTTTCTGAAATGTTTTGCTTGATGTATTATGTATTGCTACATCACAAATTGCCCCAACACTTGCCATCTCAAAACAACACAGTTTCTAAGGGACAGGAATCTGGGCATGACTTAAGGTTGTTCAATTGAAGGTCTCTGTTCCTTCCTTGCAAATGGTTGAAGTTTGCTCTCAGTTCCTTGTCAAACAGGTGTCTCCAACATGGCAGTTTCCTTTATCAAAATCGGCAAGAGAGTGAGTTTATTAAGACAGAAGTCACAACCTTATGTGACATAATCATAAAAGGAATTTACTGTACTTTATTCATTAAAGAAAACTCACTGTGTTCAATCCTCACTCAAGGAAGGAAATACACAAAGACATACATAGCAGGAGGTGATAACCAAAGAAGGCCATCTTCAAGTCTGCCTGCCATGTCTGGCACTCAGAGACTTTAAGATAAATTAGTTGTTTAGATATAGATATAAATATAGGTATAGATAGATATAGAATGTTACCAGCATGCTCCCTTTCAGTCATAATTTTGCATCCAAAGGTTAATCAGAAGTTTCTGAAATCTGCTACTTTACACCTCTGTTTCAATTCTGTTACCTTCACCTCTTTTTGGTCTTCATATGAATAGAATCATCGAGTAAGTATTCTTTTGTTTCTAGCTTCTTTTATTCAACATTTTGTCTTTGAGATTCATATATACTGCTTATGATTTTTGATTACTATAGAGTGTTTACTGTATTAATACATCATGACTTATTAGTATATCCTACTATGTCTTAATCAAAGAATAAATGTCATACTGAATCATCTTGAATTACAAGATTTTATATCTCAATTTCCTTTGTTAAACCTTTTCTCCACTTCAGTCCTTTTTCACTTCCAGTTCTTCCGTATACTCATGGCATTTTAGTCTTGACTCAAAGGGAGAGATTTATACAAACTCATTTCCACAAGGTGTTCCTGATTTAATATTAGAAGATATTTAATATCCTCTAATACCACCTTTAGGGATTTTGCAATCTAAAATTACAAAGAAATATCTCTAAAATACAGATCTCTGTAATTTTAAGAAAAGGCACCTCCTAGGTGAGAGAGCAATTTGGTGATGAGGTGGGCGTGCTAGCTGATAAAACACATTGAACACAACATACTCACTTCATTTAATAGAAATATAGATTAGACTTTCAAAACTTTTATCATTTAGAGTTGCAAAATAATATGTATTATAGAATACCAAATGGAACTTTGATTTGAGATGATAATATGATATCAAATCTTTAACCAAACACTCCAAGGTCAGGTGCTTATTCTGTCAGTATACTATTGAAATGATATTGAAATAAAAGAGCAGAGATGCACATATGCACTCTTAGAAACAAGATGCTGAATGTGAACCATGGAGAGAGCTAAAGAGGAAACACAAATGAACTACAAATTCAAGAGAGTGATTGGAAAGTTTTTCCAAAAATTTTAAACTCTTTATTAAATTCCTTCAAAGCTTGTTAGTAGGTTAAAAGTATCACAGGTACTTCAAAATTATTTCTCCAAAAAATGCTGAACATGTGTTCTAAGTTCTCCCACTTAGAATCCATAATTCTGAATAAGCCTGTTGTAACCAAATTTAGCATTTTGCATTCATGCTTGGGGAGCCATATTCACTTTTATCTTAAACCATGTGTGTACATGTGCACAGATTTTCTAAAAAACAAACTGAATATTCAGTTATAGGTGTGGTAATTTTCCTGTTTATGCATTTGGAATTTCCCATGCGTTGAAATCCTTGCTTTACTTTTAGTTTTGGACAGCAGTCATATCTTCCAAATAATCTCAATCAACACGATGTGCTGAGGAGGAGAGGAGGGCACTCCCCTAAAGTTATGTGTCACAAGGAAATTTTAACACTTTCACAATCTGGCTTATTTTAAATAAACAAAAAAATGGAAGTGGTTCATGCATAATAAATCCCTACTGGGCTGTACTGTGTTTTCATGACTAATTGCTTTTGCTAACCACAACTTCTCAGCCTATGACCTTTCAACGGCAGGCATTCTTTATAAAAACATGGGCTCACTGTCAGGGCTGTGCCTTTTCTTACTCATGAACTCCCCAGTGACTTGTTAACTATCCAAACATAGATGTCTTCAAACAACTTATGGAAAATGCACTTGTAGGATTTTTTTTGTGCCATGAAAGGAACCTTCCTATTATAAAGTCAAAAACTAAAATAATAAGAAAGAATATGTTGCTACTCAAAGAACTGATTTGACACATTTCATTTTTCTTCACAGAAACAATTCTGATAGGGCATTGAAGCATATTATCTAGTCATCTCTTCATAACTGGGCAGAATGGCAAATCATCTCAACTGAGATTTCTAAGTGACTTGCTGGAGGATGTGGGGGGAGTTTGATGTAGGTGCTAGAATCTCGCACTCCTTCTACTCCATACCTGTTTTATGACTCCTTAACAACCACTGACTCCAGGTCTTTTTGTCAGAGACATTTGCTTAACATTTTCTACTTGCTCCATTTTCTGTTAGGTAGCTCTGCCATTTATTATGGATGTCTCTTAACTGCTTTTGATCTTGTAAGAAAAATCTCTCTGTTTCAGGTGTAATTTACTTACGTAAATAATAGTGAGGTTCTCATCAAAACCAGGAATTATCATTGAACTTCTCTCACTGAGTAATTAGTTCAATAACAGAGCTAACATTGTTCTCAAATTTCAGGTTAATCTCTTAAAAGTTGTGATTTGTTTTTTCTCTTTCAGGAGTCTCTATTATTCAAGCACAACATTTTCTTTGCCTTCTCAAGGGCTGAGAATATCCTTAGGAATCTAATGACTGTGCAAGTGGGAAGCAGACATGAACTAGGATATTAACAGGACAAGCAATGAAAGTAACTTTGTAGTGTCCAGCAGGGAAGAAAAAGCAAGCAAGTGTCTTATTTCACTTATTCACCCCTTCTCTTCAGCATTCATAGGTAATATATAGAAGCACCTTTTTCCAGCTTCGGTTTTCTTGGAGGTATTGCACAGTCATCCACCTTCAGGAATTCACCTCTGTAAGTATGCTATTTTGTGTTATTTTTCCCTTCTCCATCCATTGCTAACTGGAGCATAATTGAATAAAGGTATCCAACCCTTTGGATTAATGAATATGATTTGTTTGCTTCTCTTGGCAGTTTGGAATAAGGATAAAGGGGTAACAACTATATGGCTGCTTGTGCTGAAGCTAAAAGGAAGATGACATATTACTGATCTCACTCATAATTCTTTTTCCCTACTGTGCTGCTGTTGTTTGCATGCCTCTTTTTCAGCATGTAAAAACATTTTCAACTTGCATTTTATGTTATTTATTTATCACTCCCTGCAATAAAAAACCTCTTGAGGGTAGATACCATGGCTTGTTCATTTTGAATTTTGACCTGTGTCTACGATAGTGTCTAATAAATAGTATAGTATAGATAAACAATTTTGCGGCTTTTGTCCAGTTGTATTTATGGCCTCTTTTGCTGAGTTCTTTTAATCCTCCTGAGATGTATTACAGTGACCTCGTAACTTAATCCTATTACATTTATTTATGATCCTGATAACCAAGACCAGTTTGAATTTTGAACATGTTTCCTGCCAACTATTGCTCATAGCTCTGAGACCAAAATTTGTATTGTGTCTAATTTATCATTGATGAAAACATCAAACAGCCCTTATGAAATACTATTATGTATGCCCTGAAGTTGGAGCATTGTTTCATTGATACTTACTTTTTGTTCTGTCCCTTAGATAGCTGTATACCAACCTTATAATTTTGTAGATTAAATTCTGTTTACTAGTTTAGGGCTAATGTGCAATGTTGAAATAAAATAAAATGTTTTTTAAAGTTCAAGTAAAGCAGAAGTAAAAAAGTGTCATCTATCATCTGAGGCTAGTATTGTTTTATGGAATACAAAAATATAAACATACAGTATATATTGAAAACAAATGATTTACTTAAAAATCTTTTTTTTTTTCTGTAGAGATCCCTTTTAAGAATGTTTTCACAAAATGCTGAATGATATGACAGTTGTTTTATGTGAAAATACAGAAAGAAAACTCAACCAGTAAATGTGTAAAGATCTATGTTATTCCGTAAGTTTATTTTTCAGATTATTTCAGGGGAAGAATTTATTCCAAAAAATATTTATTGATTATCTACTATAAGGCAAGTGTTATTATTCAATGTCCTGGAGATAGAGCAGTTAAAAATCAAACAAAAATCCCTGTCCTCACAGAATTTTATAGCTTTGTAGGGGAAGAAGATAAATATATAAATATGGCATTAATGGCTCTGGAAGAATACTAATAATAACAGAGATGGGGTTATAGATTATTAGGGGAATGTGGCACAGCAATTTCAAATAGGGGGCTCATGGAGGCCTCACAGAGCAGCAAGGATCTGAAAAGGAGAGGAACACTATGTAACCATCTAGGGAAGAACAGTCTAAGATTAGGCAAAAACAAATCAAAAGCCTTGAAGCTCTGAGCCTGGGGGTTTGAGATAGGCAATTAGGCCAGGGAAGCTGGAGTGGGTAGCTAACAGGAAGAGTACATTAGGCTGAGAGGTAATGATGGCTTTGACAAGGTTGTTAGCCATGCAGGTGATGACATGGGCATGGCCCTATTATGGGTGAACTTTGATGTAATACCTGAACGTGTTTGCTGACAATTGGATGGAAGTTGTGAGAAAAAGAGAATAATCTAGGATGACAAAAGTTTGGGTAAAGAACCTGGATTATTTATCTGTGTAAATAATGAATAAAATGCAATCGAGGTCTAGGTCTCTACATATTTTTATTATCTCATTAACGTTTTGGAAATTCTGACTGGAAATATCAAAAAATATTAATAAGATGAAATGACTTCTCTGGCATTATGTAATTTTTCCTTTATTTCTAAGGTATTTTAACATTAGAGTTTTTTTTAATCTGCTTTTTCTCTCCTGCTTTGAAATTCTGTTTCTTGTACATCAATTTTTCAAATTCTCAATTTTAAATTTCCATTGTTCTATATTACCCTTTCATACTTTTCCTAATTGATTCACTGTTTATGTGACTGACTTAGGGCAGAGTTTTCCAAATACGCAAGTTAAGGCTAAACCAGTATGACCATTATGTTGTGGTTGGCATTGTACTCATTTTGAATATTTAATCCTTATTATTCACATCCACATTTGTGGCAGATAATACTTTCTCTAATTTAAGGTTTAGAAATTAAGTCAGGTTAATGCATCTAAGGCTCTGCAGGTATTAAAGTTGTGAAATCGTGTGAAAATGATTGGCAGAGAGATCTTTAATACAGGAAGCCCATAGTACCCTGTTAACTACTTAGGCAGACAAGTAGAGTGACCTAAGAGTGTCTTACGTCACTTTTAGCAATCGGTATATAAATCATGCATTCTCTTGGCAAATTTTCATTTTTGTTATGACTTACAACCTCATTTAGTGAAAACAGTGCTTGACTTACAATCATTTTGAATTGACTTAATCCCAGTTTTACAATTTTCTGGTTTTGTGATCTTGGACAAACATTGTTTATTCTCTGTGTCTTATTTTATCATTATTATAATGGAGTAAATAAAAAGGTTTTATGTTTCACATTTTTGTAAAGGGAATCAAATATCATTTCTGTAAATGCCTTTGGAAAGTTAATTATTAAACTGAAAACTGTTATAATTTTATATCAAATTCTCCCTTGAGCCTTAAAAAATGAATTCTATTAAGTTATATTAGCTTCTGATGTTTCCTGCTTCTAGCACAATTGTGGCAGGCAACTTTGGCCTGATCTCCAGGTACAGCAGCTTTTTGCTAGCTACTTTACTTTTCAAGGGTTAAAGTCCCAGACGAACCTTCTTTGCCACGGTGAGATTTTGCTCCCAGTATCCTATGAGAAAAACAGTTTCCAGCCAGGAAATGACTGCTGAGCTCAGTTCATTTCCTTCAGGATTTTCCTACCTGTGCCTTCTGCTGTCTCTGTCCTCTAGAGGAACTAGGTCTAGTCCAAATAAATAATTTCATTTCAGAGTGAGGTAGCTTTTGTGGATTGCTTTATCCCTCCAGATTGCATTTTTCTAATTTTTAAATGTAGTCACTAATACTAGCAATTCTAAAATTGTATCAACATAAATGTAATATACTGTGATTTGCTGTGAAGTAAAAAGGAAGTCATTTATTAGTAATCGGAATCTACTAATGTTTGGAAATAATTTAATTTTTCAAGTAAATTAGCAAATTTTCTATTTGTTTTCCTAGGTGGAGGAAAAGATCGTTTGCAAATGTGATATACAAATTATTTTTATCTATGTGGAGGAAAAGGTTGTTTGCAAATGTGATATACAAATTATTTTTATCTATGTGGAGGAAAAGGTTGTTTGCAAATGTGATATACAAATTATTTTTGTCTATAAGTGTGCCTTGTGATGGAAAAATATTGAAAAACACTGGTTAGGACAAATGATTTCTAAATGGTACTTCTAAAAATTCTGATTCAAAACTCAAATTTTTAAAATATCAACTTTTCTCTATAATGTTTAATTCTGGGGTCACTTCATGACAGCCAGGTATAAGTTAGGTCTGAAAATTGACTGTGATGAAATGAGGAATCAGAGAACAGGAGAAATAGCACCAACCTCCTTCCATGCAGGCTGGGTGCATGCCAGGTGGTTAGACGTGAAAGCAGAGAACAAGAAGAGAATTGGGATCCACAGGACTCATTTTTTGTTTGTTTGTTTCCTTTAATATCTAAAGCCCTAAGAAGTATTCTCTATACTGGTTGTCTCCAGTTACTCCTCTACCATGGTCTGTTAAACCTATTCTAATCTGACTTTCACCTCCCCGGTGTTTTACTTGAGCTGTTCTTGTCAAAGAGACTAATGATTTCTACGCTTGTAAGTCCAGTGGTCAATTCTCCGTCCTCTTAATAGTTGACCTGTAAACAGCATTTGATAAAGTGTTTGAAAATCTTTCTTCATTTAGCTTTTTGCACACAACACCAACCTGATTTCTGTCTACTCCTCTCTTCTCCTCAGACCTCCACTTTTCTGCTCTTTTTCCCAATCTCCAAAGGTTGACATACTCTTTTCAGTTTTCGTTCACTCATTAGCTTCATCTCATCTAGTCTCATGGTTTTAAATATTATCCACAGACTTACCAATCTGAAATATATACTACTTAGTCTCTCTCATGGATTCTGGATTCAGATATCAAACTGCTGACTTTACATCTCCATGTAAATGTCTGATAGGTATCTCAAACTTACCATATCCCCAGAGAAAAATAAATCTCTAGTCATTCCTTCAAACTTGCTCCTCCTGAATTTCTTCTTCATCTCAATAACAACTCTGTTCTTCTCTTGATTGCTCAAACCAAAAACATTGGTATCATTCTCACTCTCTTTCTGGCATCAGATTTCATGTCTGAAAAGAGAGAAGACACTGAACGACGTTTTCACACCATTGCAAACCAACATCTGTAGTCCAGGCAAGTTATTTTTCCCCTGTAAACAAGGACACGTTCAAGGAAATAAAATATTAGTATATGTTGCACATATTCTATTTGAAAAAGAAATTTGGAGTAGATGGGGGAAGAGATTAAGAAGAGATAAAATCTCAACTATGAATCTTTCTGTCTCGCTCTCTGCCTGTCTATCTACACACAAACAGATACACCTGAATTAAGATTTAAAGACTTAAGAAATGCCTATCCATCTGATAAACAGCAGGAATTGCCTCAGAAACAATTTGTTAACTAATGCCAAAATTCAGACTTTTGCTGCACACTCTTTCAACTCCTTAATTTACATTTTACAGACACCTCTTCTAAGACACCTATTGTTTAAGTTTGTATTATTTTTAAACTTCCAAAAGTTAACTCATATTTTGATATTAGTTGATATGTTCTAAACTCTATAAGTATAACCTCTTTCAATCGTGATGATAAATTTGTGACATTGAAACTGTAGCTATTGCAGTTTTACAAATAAGAAAACCAAGGCACAGAGAGGTTAACTTGCTTAAGTCACATAGAGAGTAAGTGAAGGTGCTAAGACATTAGCAGAAGCACACTAGCTTTACACCACACCCTTAACCTTTGATAAGCCATGGTTTTCTAAATATACAAATCTAATAATTAGTAGATGCTTCAAAAGTATATGGTGCATGTTAAATACATATGCATTTATCAAATTTCTGATAAATATTAGTTCTCATCTTTACCATTTATTTAGTCAGTTAATAAAAGTCCTGTGAGAGTAGGCACTGACTCAGACAGCTCAGTGCTAAATTCTTTAGGGCCTAGATAAAGGTCTGGCAAAAATTGATGCTCAATGAGTATTTGTTGAGTAAATAAAAGCACAGTGTGCTGGACCTATAAATATCAAAAAAATACATATTTTATGCTAAAAGCTCAAATCTTTGTTAGATTATATGACTGAGTGACCAGTATAGGTAAGACTGCTATTAAATTGATCATTAATGTCATGACTAGAGCAAGTGCCATTACACTATCTCTTGCCATCATTTTCATCAGCCTTGGTAACACAGATCACATCTCTGTTTACTTTGTAACTACCTGCTTACTATCAGATCAATCACTGGACAGCATCCTGGTCATCTCTCTTGGCTGTACTTTGGCCATTAAACTTCAAAATCAGCCCACTGATATATAGACACAACCTTATCTAAGAATTGTAATTTGTTGGCAGTTATTAAAGCCATTAACAAATTAGAGTTAACATTCTCCAGATGAAGAGGAGAAAAGGCAAGAGAGAGAATGAATCAATTATAGCTCAATGTTTCTGAGTCCATTAAGGAAAAGGAAAGAATAGGAATACGTACTTAGTGTAAAAATCCTGGAGTCCGATTAAATGACAATTATTTTGCCCTCCTGGCAAAGAAAAACAAAATCTAGCGTAATTAAAATGTTGGAAAGGAAGTGGTACTGCCTCTTATTTCAATTCTACTTAACCAATTGTCTTTTCTTTTCTTTTTTTTTTTTTTTTTTTTTGAGACAGGGTCTCGCTCTGTCACCCAGGCTGGAGTGCAGTGGCCCGATCTCAGCTCACTGCAAGCTCCGCCTCCCGGGTTTACGCCATTCTCCTGCCTCAGCCTCCTGAGTAGCTGGAACTACAGGCGCCTCCACATCGCCCGGCTAGTTTTTTGTATTTTTTAGTAGAGACGGGGTTTCACCGTGTTAGCCAGGATGGTCTCGATCTCCTGACCTCGTGATCCGCTCGTCTCTGCCTCCCAAAGTGCTGGGATTACAGGCTTGAGCCACCGCGCCCGGCCCAACCAATTGTCTTTTCGTTGTCATCATAAAATTATATCCAGCAAAACCAAATACTCTCAACTTCTACCTGTTCATCTATACTGTGGGGAGCCATGAGGCCCGGAATTAGCCGACCTCTGTTGCTTGATCTCCGCAAAGCGGAGACAAGATGGCACATTTCCGGGTTCTTCATTACAAACCTTTCCCGCGCAGGCCTAAACTGTTCCCGTGCGCGCAAACCTCTCCCGCGCGCGCGCAAGCCTCTCCCGCGCGCTCGCAAACATTTTTCCCGCCCAGGAAGATATGCAGCCTAAGGCGCAGGCGCGATCCCGCGCCCGGGAAAATTATAAACCCACGGCGCATGCGCAATTGTAATTTGAGAAAATCCGGCCCCCGTCACCGCCCTGGCCCAACGTCTTCCTCTGCCAGCCTATATAAGGCATTGCACTGCCACCATTAAACGAGACTTGATCAGGTTATTTGTCTTGTCTCCATTTCTCGTGTTTTCTTGTCTCCTCCATTCCCACTCCCCCTTCCAGGGCCCGTTCGACTGTCCTGTGGGTCGGGACACTATACCAGCTGTTACACATAGCCTAATTTAGCATTTCAAGAAAATATATGTCTTTTTTTATTCTCAAAGCTGCATAGAATTTGTGAATTGATATTTTAGCTTTTTGCACTTTAAAACTATTTTCTGCTGAAATAAGTCTATTAGAATGCACCGATGCATATTTTACACAGCCTACTTCTTTACATCATAGTCACCATAACTTTCACTACAAATGTCTTGTGTACCAAGAATGTATGAACTTCACAGACATGCCTTTGCTATAGATAGCCACAAGAAATTATCATGAAAGTCTAAATTTTTGATATGCTTGAAGCTCATTATATAAAAAATGTTTTTGTGTGTATTTTCCTCAATTATAGTCTTTCTTAAGGTTCTAAGACTTTTGTGTAACCTAATAAATGAAATATCCATCTGGCACCAGGATAAATATGTTCTGCCTGCTATAGTAAAGTGCCAGATCAAAATTCGGGACTTAGAAACACACGTTCTAGAATTGAATCCTTGAATCCTAGACCACTTAGTGAAATCAAGCATGCCATACCTGGATCAGAGCATGTAGAAGTAAAGTTCCTGAAAATATTTTTCTGTAAACTACATTTTCCCCCTCACCTAAAGGGATATTTGCCAGCTTTGTAACGTGAGGCCTTGTAGGAGGTGGTGCTTTAACTGCACCACTTGAAAACCTAGCATGTGACCAATAAAACTTGGGGAATATCTGACCTAGGAAATCTTGAGGATTAAGAAAGCAGACCAGTGCTGTGGTTTCAGGGCCAGGACAGTTGCTACAGGATTGGAATCAGACAGTACTCAGAGTTTGTTGGAGCAAAAGATGTGTGAATGCTTCCTATACAACAAATGGGTCACGTGCTAGAGGGTGCTGGTGGCAATGGGGTGCTGGTGGCAATGTAGTATCTTCTTTGGTCCTTGGCCAATGGGGTCACATATAAGGACAAAGAAATCCAAGCAGCAAGAAGCTGGAGGTATACAAGAGCCTCCTAAGGATTCAGAAACTATCATTTGAAATAGAGACTTATCTATCTGCCTCAATGGCAGTACGGGTGGGAGAACCACAAGAGAATCTCTGAAAAACTTTTGAAGTGTCCCACTAGAAAAACAGATGATTTTAAACCTTTGCCAGGCCCAGCACCAACTTAAAATAGAACCCATCAGTCATCAGTTGAAGTAAAATCTTTCTTATTCCCTTGATTCTCCTCTCTCCCATGCTTAGGCAGAGTAGGAAAAGAGAAAGGCCATGCATTTCTTAAACCAAATGTCAGAGAATATCAACTGCTAGGAAGATGTAAAAGTCTTTCTTTATAATGGAAATTAAATACTAAATATCATCTTGGACTGGATATTTTAAATTTCTGTTTCAACAGTCTCTCTTTTCACTAAAAGTGAATATAGGACTCTCTATTACCAATAAGCAAACAAAAAAGTCATGAGATGTGCCCAAATTTCACCCACTGGCACAGAAAGATACTTGTCAATGAAATAAATTTTGAAAAGAAAAGGGGAGACAAAAGTAACATTAGCATTTTGATTGCAATTTATATCTTATACATCATGCTTCTACAAGATGTATGCCCAAGTATATGCTTCCCGAATATATAAATATGTATATACATATATATGCTTCCTGACAGTAACATTTGTAAGAATCTGAGAATATAATCTAGAATAACATAAAGCTAGCAGCTAAAACCTAAAAGATGAAAACTTGACTTCAAATATGACCTACGATATTTATATTTGTTTCTTTTAAAAATCTTACACAATTCTAGTTAAATGATGAAGACCAATCTGAGCTCCTGTTGTGTTTTGTTTGTATTTATTTAAATTTTTAAATTAGACTATGGTTTTTGTTTGTTTTTTGTATCTAGAGAATAAGGTACTCTAGGGAAGACTGCAACTATATTACTCTATTCGGTAGTTGATAAATAATAGTTGCACACAAAATTGGAAGAACTGTAAATTCTGGAATTAGCCATAATGATTTGATGATTTTAAAAATTGAATTTGTTGTTAATCTCTATTTTAACATATTTAAAAGATGTTTTATGTTTTGTATGTGCATGTATTGTAATGCCATTAAAATGGGCATGTAGCTAGCAAATATTCATAGTACTTTTTAATGGAATCTTCTGTAAATGTTCTTACAATCTTGTGGAAGAAGACTTTTTAACTTAAACAAGTATGAATATGAGCTGAAATTTCACAACTTAATTGGTCTTTGACTTAGGACTTCAATGTATTCATTAGTAAAATGACAGGAAAAATACGACCTTTTTCAATTGCAGAATCACAGATTGTGGTATAATGGATACGCCTCCTTTGTTAATAAATGAATAAAAGAAATGTATTTTAAATTTCCTTACATTTATACTTCCTATTTCTATATCTCTTTTCTCTTAGGTAAGAAGCAAAGTAACAGGAAGTGACTATTTTAAAACAAGTGGCTTATAAACTGGCTTTCCTCCTTGTGTTATGCAGACTATTTTTGCAGGGTTTCCTTGGCTTATTCTTACTCAGCTATATTTTTAAGAAATATAAGTGGCCGTAACCAAGCCTTTAGTTCTCTTTGCCCTTCCTTCACTGTTAATATTATCTTAAACAACTATCCTTCTGCTTTTTCCCATTGTAGGCATATCATATGAAGCAACACATTTATCAAATAATTTTAAGTTTACTTCACCACTATACAAAGGCAGTGAATAAAGTTGCTTGCTTATTTTTTCTCACTGATGAACAAAATCAGGTATTCTGACATTTCTACTGCATGATTGCCTGCAGAGATAATGAAACCCTCTTTCATTCACTGCAGATTCCCGTGGGGCTGAGTTTCATCTGCTTCCTATTATTGTTTATCCCTGCCACGTGGAGAGTTTACATCACATCCACTTTCAAAGGGGCACAAATGATACTTTGCAGTTACAAAGGAGAAAGCAATTGGATCAACAATCTCCGGTAAATAAGTGATTTCCTGGCATTTAACCCTGAGTCATCTTAATTCATCTATTTTAAATTGTCTATGTACATTGAAGGTAGAGAGACAAAACTGAATTCGATTTCCTTAGAATTGTATCTTCTGGGTGAATCAATAAAGCCATCAATGCTTCTATATTCACTGATTTAACAAATCTTGTTTGCTCAGTTAACTCTATGCACTGTGCATAATAGGCCCTATACAAAATTCACCCTCTAGATTTTATAATATTTCATTAATAATTAAGTATATCATACATTATCATACAATGGGATAAATGCTCTCAAATTCAATAACTAATTGTTGACATATTTATTTGATTAGTGTTAAAAATTAGCCTGGAACTTTAGGCTTAGAGTATTGAAGGCACTTCCTTGTGTTTGGTGAGAAGAATCAGAGTGTTAGACTAATGACATATAATGACTTTACCCAATGAAATGTAACACACATCTTAATAATTATTTTGCTTATTTATTCATGTATTTACAGATATTTTTCAAAATCTTCTAAAATTGCTTAAAAGGCAGTATTACATAATGGTTAACAAAGCAAAATTATATAGACCTGGAATCAAAACCTCATTCAACTATTTAAATTATTTAATCTGGTTCTATGCTTCTCATCTGTGAAATGGAATATTACTACTTCATAGTTTATGGGGAATTTTAATTGCATTTAGAGCATTAGCACTTTTAAGACTGGCTCAAATAAGTGTTCAATAAATAAGTGCTATAATAATATAATATTCGTAGATGCAAAAATCCTCAACAAAATACTTGCAAACCGAATCCAACAGCACATCAAAAAGTTAATCCACCATGATCAAGTGGGCTTCATCTCTGGGATGCAAGGTTGCTTCAATGTATGCAAATCAATATATGAGATTCATCATAGAAACAGAACTAAAAACAAAAACCACATGGTCATATCAATAGATATAGAAAAGGCTTTTGATAAAATTCAATAGACTTTGATGTTAAAAACCCTCGACAAAGTAGGCATTGAAAGAACACACTTCAATATAATAAGAGCCATCTATGACAAACCCACAGTCAACATCATACTGAACGGGCAAAAGCTGGAAGCTGGAAACAACCCCCATGAAAACCAGAACAAGACAAGGATTCCCTCTCTCACCACCTGGATTCAACATAGCACCCAAAATCCTGGTCAGAACAGTCAGACAAGAGAAACAAAGAAAAGGCATCCAAACAGGAAAAGAGTAGGTCAAAGCATCTCTCTTTGCAGACAATATGATTTTATACCTACAAAACCCCATAGTGTTGGCCCAAAAGCTCCTTCAGCTGATAAATAACTTCAGCAAAGTTTCAGGACACAAAATTAATGTACAAAAGTCAGCAGCATTTTTATACACTAACAACATCCAAACTGAGAGCCAAATCAATAATGCAATCCCATTCACAATAGCCACAAAAAGAATAAAATACCTGGGAATACAGTAACCAAAGTGATGAATACTGCTCGAGGAAATTAGAGATGACACAACAAATGGAAAAACTTTATGTGTTCATGGAAAGGAAGAATCGATACTGTTAAAATGGCTATACTGCCCAGAGCAATTTATAGATTCAATGCTATTCTTATTAAACTACCAACGATATTCTTCACAGAATTAGAAAAAAATATTTTACAATTCATGTGGAAACCAAAAAGATCCTGAATAGCCATGATCACTCCTAAGCAAAAGAACAAAGCCAGAGGCAGCATGCTACCCAATTTCAAACTACACTACAGGGCTACAGTAATCAAAACAGCATGGTACTGGTACAAAAACAGACACATAAACCAATGAAGCAAAATAGAGATCCCAGAAATAATGCCTCAAACCCACAATCATTTGGTCTTTAACAGAGTTGACGAAAACAAGTAATGAGGAAAGGACTCTCTATTCAATAAATGGTGCTGGGATGACTGATTAGTCATATGCAGAAGATTGAAACTGGAATACTTCCTTACACCACAGAAACAAATCAACACAAGATGGATTAAACACTAAAATGTTATACCTAAAACTATAAAAACCCAGGAAGATAACTTAGGAGATACACTTCTGGAGATGGGTCCTGACAAAGATTTCATGAGGTTTTTAATGAAAAATAATCATTTTGGGGTGGTAACACTGATGACTATATTGTTTTCTTTATTTATGTACTCCTTCTTTGTTTTAGTGAGACTAGCCAGGGAAAAAAGACAAGATGCAAATAAAGCCAAAATGTAATCAATCAATTTATGCTATGAAATCTGAACACCTGAGCACTGGCCATTCTTGTTTCTGTTTACTAATTTTAAATGTAGAATAGTCTTGTCCATTGGAAAATATTGGTGAAACATTTTTAGGTTAAGGAATTTTAATAAATTTATCTGTAACTTTCCTTAATTACAATCATATATATATATATATATCTTTTTTCTTCTGCTATCCTTGAACAGAGTGATTATATAAAACATAATGCATGCCCAGCAGTTGTTTTAATATGGTTGAACTTCCTTTGTTCAACAAGAAGCAGCAGATTGCTCTTCCTTTGTATCTGCCACTTAAAGAAGCTGTGATTTGTGATTCTGCAGTTTTTGCTTTAAGTGGTACTTCCATATGTATCCCTATTTCTATTTCTGCATCCCTGAGTTGATGCATTGCCTGCTCAATTTCCCATACTCCATTGGTTTCTATAAAAAGTTAAGATTGGTGTCTTCTTATAGCATTCCTTTCAAACCTCTGGAATCTTCATGTCCCAAATTGTTTTTCATAAATATTTACTTAAGAATCCAATAGCAGGCCTTTTCCGTTTTACTATTTTCTTGGTTTCTTGGTGAGTAGATTGGTTATGTTATTTGGCTACATTTTGGGTTAACCTTTTCTGTATTCAGTGTTGATATAGTTGCCTTATAGACTATAGTTGGCTTGGTTTTGAAAAGACATGCAGAAAATCAGCAAGGGCTATTTTAAAAGGGTTACGTATATGACATAGTAAGAACAGAAAAAATGGAAAAAGGTTATATAACATGACATAAAAAGAAAAGATAATATTTGCTGAGATACAAAATAGAATAGAATCATATTGGCGATAATACATCTTAACAGAAGTACATACCAATCAATGTTTTCAATTATACAAAATTCTTCCATCTGGTACAATTCTGGCAAGAAAATAAATATTAAGGTGGAGAACTGAATCTCATTTTACAGAGTTAATAACAATAATAAAGAAGAGTAAAAAAACTATTCTTGTGTGCTAATTTCTTTAGCAATAGTGTGCAGCTGGGTTTTATCTTTTATTGTGTATATTATTTAAGATTTATTTTTTAAAAAGCTTTGATCATGTAGTTTTTCTACATCTGTTTCTATTTGACACTTGCTATAGAGAGTGTATGAAAGGTTATGAACATTAATACCGCAAAGAGAGAGGATTTCTATAAAATATACATGTATATTATTTATGCACAATTTAATTGCCATTTCTATTGTCTTAACAAATGTCTATCAGTATGATATATAGTGGTGTAAAGTGGTTAAACTTCTCTTACTTTAATTCTAAATTTCACTTTTGGTTATTTAATTCCTGTTTTTTCAATCTAATATAAATACATTTAAAAATATATATTTTTTATTCTGTTACTTAATGCTGGCTGGAAAGCAGCATAATGAGGTTAATACCAGACTTTGCTCTAATCTGGGACTCTGTGCAAGTGACTAAACTTCTCACAGACCCAGGTAACTTAGCTGAAAAAATTGGTTTAAGCATATCCTCACTTCATGGAGTGACTGTAAGCATTTAATGACATAACACACTGCAATGCTAGGTCAATGCAGGGAGTGGACAGAATAAGTTCCTCTTCCAGCTATCGGCCCTAAATATCCATTTAATGTAATTGTGACAACATGGCTGAACATGGAGAACATTAAGCTAAATGAAATAAGCCAGTCGCAGAAAGACAAATATTGCAAGATATTACTTATATGTGGAATCTTAGAAAGTTAAACGCATAGTATCAAAGATAGAATGGTGGTTACCACACGGGCTAGGGCAGAGGGGAAATGAAGTGATGTTAGTCAAATAATACAAAATTTCAGCTATGCAGAATGGTTCAGTTCTGGCGGTGACTGTAGTGTATAATACTCTACTACGTATTTGAAATTTGCTAAAAGAGTAGATTTTAAATAATCTCACCACAAAAAAATAAAGATAACTATGTGAGCTGAATGGTATATTAATTAGCCTGATTGTGAATTGATTACCACAATCAGGTGTTTTATATATATATATATATATATCAACATTAATACTCCAAAGAGAGAGGATTTCTATAAAATATACATTTATATTATTTATGCACAATTGCCATTTCTATTGTCTTAACAAATGTCTATCAGTATGGTATAAAGTAGTGTAAACTGTATATATAGAAATATATATATATATACATACCAAAACATCATGTTGTGTAACTTTATTACATACAGTTTTTATTTGCCAGTTGCACCTGAATAAAGCTGGAAAAGTAATGAGATAAAAGATATACACTGAAACTATCTGGAATGGTAGATTACATTTAAGCACTCAAAAATGTTAGCTGTTATTATTTTATCTTTACAAATACATTGCTCATGTCCATAATTTATTTTAGAATAAAGTGCATCTGTACATCACTGTTACCAAACTGTCTATGTTATCAAACAAGATTTATGATTAGTGAATTTCAGAATCTGCCCAAATTCTATGTTATTTTGTTTCAAAATAAATGTTCTATAATTGACTCATTGAGAGAAGAATTTATTTGAAAAATGCAAAGTACAGAAGAACAAAAAATAGGATGCTATCTTTCGGTTATAAAAACAGAAAATAAGATTATGCATGTATGTATGTGTTTATTTTTTGTATGCATGCATGAACACACACACATATGCATAGGCACTCAAGAAGGAAAAGACTAAATAATGATATGTGATAATGGGGATGAGAACAAGACTCATAGAATATTATATTTTTCAACATAATTTTGACTTTAGAACTATGTAAATTTTACATATTTGAAATAAAAAAGTTATAAAAAATGCAGTTAATAAATAACATAACCATTCAAAAGAATACATTATTATTTGAGGTAACTTTAGAACATTGTGCTAACATGACTGTACCTGAAACCAAATATTCTATAGTGAGATATACTCTATTACTTGAAATAACAGTTATTGTGTGTTAGCGATGTGCCCAACAATTAGATACCTAAATCTCTTACTTGTATCAAAATATTATGTTTTAAAATATTGTGATGTTTAGTCGTGTCTAAATATTATGATGTTTTAGTTTTTCACTTGTGTCAAAATATTATGATGTTTTAAAACTTTTACTTGTGTCAAAATATTATGATGTTTTAATCTATGATGTTTTGTGCTAACATGACTGTACCTGAAGCCAAATATTCTATAGTGAGATATACTCTATTATTTGAAATAACAGTTATTGCATGTTAGAGATATGCCCAATAATTAGATAGCTAAATCTTTTACTTGTATCAAAATATTATGATGTTTTTAAGTTGGAGATTAGCCCCTATGATTTCTTAATAATAAATGACATGTAAATGGCTCAAACTTTCCTAACACTTGATTATCTCCACTTTATGGAAAAAGATATTGATTGTAAATATCTTATTTATTGATATAAATGGATATAAATTAAGTCATATGTTAAAACCACATTAAATGTTACTACAAAACATGACCCAAAGTATTTTTCTGGTATTGAATGCAATCAAAATGACAAAAGGAGCATGAATTATATTTGCACTATTTCCCAGGTTGGAACTTAGTTTTGTTCTTTTGATTAAAATATTTGCTGGCTTTGAATTTAAAATGACACTGAATATAGTTTCGGTGAGATTTTTTCCCTAATTTCTTGATCAATGTATTTCCCTAAATCTATAGTTGTCTTGTGGAGATCGTAAACACCTGCAGCCATTTCCAAGGACTATACTTTTGAGTTAAGACACCCAAATTAGAAAATGTATGAAGTTCTGATCAAACTCATTTTAACTAAGTTTGTACAGTTTTGGCCACTCTTGTTTCAAACATAAGCAACAATAGGTAAAACACCTAAAGGAAAAATAAGAATGACATGGTTTTCTTTTACAAAGCAACAAAAAATGAAAGTACCATGGACAAACAGGGAAAACCACAGAATACAAAGTGCATATGTATATGTAACATAATTATCACATATATGTTAGATAATAACAATGTTATATGTTATGGACAATAAAATATACTGAAATGGTAATTCATAAAGCCAACCACAAATCATTCTAGTCCATTCTAGTCCAGTTTTATTATAACTTAATGTGTCCTTTTGGTGACAGGAATTTTTACTAGACCATCTGTCCAAGTCTTAAACTAGAGAGCATTGTCTCTGACTGTTTTTAAAAGACCCCCTTTGATAACTGCATCTTCTATACTATGAGAAAACATTCGGAGACAAATTTCTTAATTTATTATTCAGTTACAATAAATTGTATAGTAATAAATTACTTTTGATTTATTAGGAAACTATTGAGAACATAATATTGCTTAGGATCAGAAAGAAATAATTCAGAGAGAAAGAGTTTATACCTGGGAATGACAATAAAGATGGTTGGAACTTTGTTTTCATAATTTCTAAACATCTTATAAAATCTATAAAATATAGGAATGAAGATACTTTTCTTCTCTTGGTTAAAAAAAATTCAGTTTTTAAAGTAACAAATTCCACAACAAAAATTTTAGAAATTACAAGGTAATTAAAAAAAAATAGAAAAAAGTCACTATTCATATTTTCTTTCAGTCTTTTAAAACTATGTGCCATATGTTTGTGTTTGTCTAGATGTAAATGCTATAAGTTTGTGTTTGTCTAGATGTAAATGTCCTAGCTTTTCCTTCATTTTCTATTTCATATTCCACTTTTTTCTTAACATTACAGAGTAATATTTTTATGTTATTATAAATTTGTTTTAATTCTGATAGTTACATAATATACTGTAAGTGCTATTTGTTATTAACAATTCTTATATTTTTGTACACTGAGGAATTTCCAAATATACCGCCAATGGACAAAAGATAACTTGATCTTTTATTTCAATATTTTAATTATGTTTATAAGAATACATTTCCAGAAGCGGGAATCCTGGATCAAATGGAACATTTTTTAAAACAAATGAAATACAAAAGTAGTCTTTAGGTGTTGCCACTTGCAATTCTCCAAATCACTTAAATATCACAGTTCAAATATTGTTGTCGTGTTAAAGCATTTTTTTAACCTTTTTATATCTGTACAACTGTCTCTTGATCAGCAAAGAAAAAAATTAGATGTCTGCAAATCTTACATTGATATAGACTCATAACTTCAGCCTGTTATGATGATGGCCATCAAGGGAAACAAATATAAATAAACAATTAGAAACTGGATCATGCTCTAAAGGTTTTGGAAGGCAGCTGAAGCAACTGGCTTGAGTAAGTTCTTCATTTTCATTTTCCTTATCTGAAAAATGAGACTATTAATTAGTTCCATAGGGATATTCCTAGGTTAAATAATGTTAGATAAAGCCACTCTTCTCTGGATGTCCTTGCCTTCCCATTCCACTTTCAAAATCAGATAAGAAGATGCATCTACCTGTGGATTAAACATGAGCTGTGAGCTTTCCTGTCTTTGGCCAGGCCAAGAAGAGTTCATTGCTAGGGTATTTGTAGTCAAGACAAGACTTCATAATTGAGAACTGCTGGCTTCGGGTTAGGAACATGGACAAATGACTCAGTTACCCATATGTCCAGAGAGGCTTCAGTGGATGGATTATCTTGGTATTATAATATTTATGTATCATCTTTTTCATAAAATGTCTGGGTAAGAAATTTTCTGAACATAAAGAAAAATTTACCTTCCCACAATTAAAAATTACTGAGGGAATTTCCTCTGTTTTAAAAGGAATTATCTTTTCTCCCATACAGTATTTTTTGTGTTTTTCTGGAACTGATGAAACTTGATTTTTTTTTAAGAATTCACATACTTCCAAATATCTTAAGATAATAATTATTTTTAAAATCTTGATTATAATATTAGTATGAGTATAATATAAAATTGAGATAAATTCTTACTTTTGAATTAAATGTGGAATATTTTGTTAATAATAACATATAAAATAAACTTCTATTTTATATGGTCATCTTGATATTTTACTATGTCTTGTGATACTTTTCTCTATACAGAATTTTTAATAGTGTCTGAGATGAAAGACACTATTAAATTATAATTTAGTGTTATAAATTATAATTTTATAATATTTCTACATGTACAACTTTATTTTTTAATCAGCATCATTCATTATTTTAAATATTATTTGTATTTTAGTATCTCATCTAGAAAAGATTCCTATTTAAATTAATTCATTACTTAATACTTGTGTAAAATTTAAAAAATCATTTTCTATAATTTGAGCCCATTATGTTTAATGAGTCAAAATAACAATGGGAATTATCAAGGTTTCCTTTTAGAATACTTGACTATGTTTTATAGTGTAAGTACAGAACTATGAATCAAATGTCCTACATTTTCAAAGATGTTATCACTTTATTATTAATTGATCTCATTTAATTTTCATCCAAAGGCTAGACATTGCTTTATTATACATTTAACAGGTAAGGTCATTTGGCTCCCAGAGATTAACTTTGTCTAAAAAATTCACTCTTGTATTACACCATCCTACCTCATATTAAATATTGAGTAAAAAGAGGGTAAAATATTGAGCCCTAGATGAAAATGTAAGCTTCTATTTAATATGTTAATCTTGATATTTACCATGTCTTGTGATGTGCTTCTCTATACAGAGTTTTAAATAGTAGCTTGGATGAAAAAAATCTGAGCAAAGAAAAGGAAGAAAGAAAAGAATGAAGGAAGGAAGGAACAAAGGGAGGGAGGGAGGCAGGAATTGCAGGCTAGAGTGAGATTTATGGACATACCAGTCAGAGTTTGAGAGAATTATGAGAAAAGACATGACTGTGACAAGTTATAAATAAAATGAAAGAAGGCAGTTGACAAAGGTAAGTCTGAAATAACAAAGAAAATATGAAAAGGAATAATTTAAACAGACTCGATATTTTGTAATCGTTTATGAATAGAGCGTGTGTTCTACCACATCCTGGCTTATGAAACCAGCATCATGCACTGCTTTCATTCAGTTCCACGCAGATGCAGCCTGTTGCTTTCTTTCCAATACCTTCATTGTCTCTCTACATGTGCCTTCCACTGCCCTATGATAAATTCTGGGAAAATGTGAGTTCCCTGGGTTATTAAAAAAGATGGTTGTCTACAAAGAATTATTTAGCAAAATTTAGCAAAATCTTGTGCCAATGTCAATTATCTGTCTTATTGGATAGTCTTTGGGCAATTGCCAATGAGAAGTCCTCCCCCAGTCAAATAGAACTTCTAACATACTCTGCAGTGTGAATGGCACTCACTTGTCTGCGGGATACATAGCCTGCAGGTTCTAGAAACATTTCCTTAAGGCTTCTTATGCTTGGAGAAAATACAATTTACTTGAATCGAGATTAGGGAGTTTTTCAATATTGACACTACTTTTATTCATGAGATATATTCAGGTTTGGTTTCCTAGTCCTATGTGAATCTAGCCCTTTTCTCTCTTCCTTTATTTATAATCTCAGAGTCTAGAAATTTCTTCTAAGCAAGATAGCAAAACTCAGAAAACATTTTGGAAAAGACTGGACAATTCTACTAAAATGCAAAGCAAATAAACCAAAAAATCTCTATGCGGCAAAAAATTACCTACATAGAGTAAAAATTAACAAGAAATTTGGAAATACACTCACAACTCAGTTAATAGCTATTATGCCCAAAAATCTCATCTAACTTCATTTAAAATCACCAATAATTAAATGACATACGTGGCAAGAGAATGAGCAGGCACTTCATAGAAAAACAAACGCCGATGGTGAATACGTATGCAAAGAACATAGTATATTCCCCTTACAATTAAGTACAAATTATAATAGGCTTAATTTATAAGATTAGTAAGTATGCTAGAAGTTTTTGATAATAAGCGATAGCAAAACTTTAGGAAAAATGGTCACTTTCATACAGTGTTGGGAAAGTGAATTGGTGCAAACTTTCTGCATGGCATTTTGACAATGTAAATGTGTATACACATTTGGTTACAGCAATATTACAGCTGGGAATTTACCTGTTGAATATATTCCCCAAAATCAAATGTTTAATACTTATCAAACCTTTATGTTACTGTTTCTAATAGCAAACTGTTAGAAAAAAAATCAAAGCATTCAATAGAATATTCTTAAAAAAATACTGGAGTTATGTTTAAATAATTTTGCTGCTGTTTAAAAGAATTAGGAAGATTTGCTCTGCTGAAACTGAAGTTTTTGACATATATTTTAAACTTGGAAAAGCAATGTGCAGGACAGTGTGGATAGTAAACTACCTTCTGTGTAATAGTGGCCACCTTGGTTTTTTTTTGAACACATGGTACAATCCAACTGTTTTATCTATATCTTTCACATAAACAATCACCTTGTGCAATCTAATCCCAGTTGTTTCCCTGAGCCTTCCATTGTCTTGCACTCTGTTATCATTGATCTAGTTCACAAGGAGAATTTCGTCACCCGGCTGGGCGCGATGGCTCACGCCTATAATCCCAGCACTTTGGGAGGCCAAGGTAGGCGGATCACGAGGTCAGGAGCTCGAGATCATCCTGGCCAACATGGCGAAATCCCGTCTCTACTAAAAATACAAAAAAAAAAAAAAAAGAGAGAGAGAAAATATTAGCCAGGCGTAGTGGCATGCACCTGTAGTCCCAGCTACTCAGGAGGCTGAGGCAGGAGAATCGCTTGAACCCAGGAGGCAGAGATTACAGTGAGCCGAGATCGCTCCACTGCACTCCAGCCTGGGGGACAGAGTGAGACTCCGTCTCAAAAAAAAAAAAAGAAGAAGAAGAAAAAAAAAGAATTTCGTTACCGGACGCAATTCCTGCTGCATGTTTTGAATTACTAATTTATAGCCTCATAAATATTTTGCATGAAGCCTATCTGAATAAAGCAACACACTGCTGCGTACATATTTAACTTCCTTTGTCTGCTTTTTATTTGTTTGATAAAGCCTCTGGTAAGTAATCTGGTAATTAATACAATTTATTAACTTTTTAGAAGTGTGGTTCTCTATATTAACCCACACAACATGACCCAACAACTTTGATAAATAGCAATGCTTTGCTTTGGACCCTGATGACCTTAAAAGTATAGTTCTTTATCTCCACCCCCTCTAAATGTAGCAGCTTAGAACAAGCATTTATCTCAAAGTGTCTGTGGGTCAAAAATCTGGGAGCAGTTTGGCTGGCTGGTTCCAGCTCAAGGTATCTCAGGAGGTGACAGGCAAGCTATTAGCTGCAGCTGCGGTCATCTCAAGGCTCAATTGGGTCTGAAGACACTGCTTCTAAGCTGGTTCACCTGGTTGTTGACCAACCTCAGAGCCTCCTGTCTGTGGGCTAGAGGCTTCCATTCCTCCCCACATCCCTGCCTGAGTGTCTTCTCACGATGGTGGCTGGCTTTCCCCCCGGTAGAGTGATCCGAAGGGGACGGCAGACTCAAGATGGAAGCTGCAGTCTTGTTATAATGTGATCTCAGCAGTGATATACCCCATCACTCTGTCATAAGCTGTTAGAATCAAGTCACTAGGTTCATCTCCAACTCAAGGTTAAGGGTATGTCAAAGAATTTTGGCATACATTTTTGAAATACCTTCCTCGGGAAACAACCATTGAATTGTTCATGTGTTCTTTAATGTGTCATAATTTATAACTTCAAATAAGTAACTATGAATAAAAATGAATCTATAATAAAACAACATAAAGAGCGCTGCTCCATCTGTACATTGCAATATTGTTGGTTAATTACTAATGTAAATAATCCAGCATTGATAAATAGCTTTTCATTACGTATAAATAACACCCTTTGATTTAGGCAGTTTCCTTCACATTGACATTTTTATATTTTCCCATCAATCAAAATAGCTATATGAAGAATGTTTGATATCCATGTACTTTTTAGGGAAACTGAAACCTCTAACCAAAACCTTCACATTTTTCAGAATTCTGCAGGTGTTACTTCATCTTTCACATTTTTATTAACTTGAAAACATATATACAGTATTTCATATATGTGGAGAGCAATGAATAATTGAATATTACTTCATGGGCATAAAACAATTGAAAGCATTCAAAATCAAAATAAATCTTAATAAATTTACAATATTTAAATTATATTTTCAGAAAAGTAAATATTTGCAGTTTTATTTAAAATTCATATAATTTATTTCCATCCACAGCCATCACATTGGATGCTTCCCACACATATCGTGAATTAGGCAAAACTTAAAATTAAATTAACACATTTTTATCTGAGGACATTTTTATGTGATAATTTACACAAGTGTTCCTACACTTTTTCCTTCTTCGTGGTATTTAGCCTATTGCGGAGGTAAAGTTACGTATTTTACTGAACTCCCTGTATCTCTACTCTTTCCTTTCCAGCTTAGGAAAGTATGTCATAATGTTGCTGTTTTTTTAACTATACATACCTTTCATCCCTGTATGTATTCCTCTTTTATAATAGTAGCTTTATACAAAATCCACAGAGAATATTGACAGGAGCCACACGAGCAACTGAAATACGAAACTCTCAGAGCAGGATGTCTCAGTGGATTTGATTAAGAACATTGGACTAGGAAATCTAATGACATAATATATCAGGAAAACCAGGAGGAAGACAGAGAGCTTAAAGTAGTGTTTCAGAAGGATCTACAGGACTGAGAAATGGGCTTGAAACAAGGAAAGATGGTAATTCTAGTCCTTAGTTAAAGTAAAAGGAAAGCTGTTGAGTTACTCAGGTTGGAAGTTAAACTAGAGGAAACCCAGAAGGGGATTACTGGATCTTCAGTAAAATGCCTGTTCAAAACAACAAAACAGAAATGTACTCACTGGCTTGATCAGGTGCTAGAGCAACTGACTCAACACAGGGTTGACTGAGCACTGACTTATGGTATATATATATGATATTTATATTGTATATTTAAGTATAGAAGGCAGAATGTATATACTATACTGAGAGTAGGAAAAACTAGTTTAACTTTTAGATATGCTATCAGTTTTATATGGTACATCCAAAGCATGCAAATAGCCATAATATTTTGGTAGCATCTAGGGACTTTCCTACATGCTTGTCTGACCCATGTCAGAGGCTGTGAATGTCACCTCTTGCTACACTCAGAGCTCTATCACATCTATTTGCACTTAGCACCCAGTGTCCACAAGTTTTTCTATCTATCCTCTGGAATGTTAAGGAAATTAACAGAAAAAATATTTGCATACCACACTCCCTTTCTAGTAGGATATGGAATTGTTTTTTGTCTGCACAGTTGTATTAACAGCGGCAGCCTCTTGCATATTCCTCATTGAATTCCAGCCTCAATGGTACCTTTTTCCCAAGTCACTTCGGTATTTTTGATTTTTAAAATACTTACCCAGATAGTGTGCTGGATCCACCTCTTAATGGTTTGTGAGAACTGATTGTTCAGTTTTCAGGAAATTTATAAAACTGGGGTTAAATTGTTGGTAGCTAGAAATGGGCCTGGTGGAATATTAATCTCTATCACCACCCTGAGTCCCCACCCAGGCCTTTGGATCTCAGGAGGAGGCTGCCCTCTAATAGCCAGTCTGCTTTCTCAGCTGATTTCTGCCAAAAGCTTATTTTTGGGAACCTGGCTTGCAGACCTGCCTTCCTAACCTTTTGGGAAGAATGGTTCTGTTGAACCCTTACTCTGCTTAACTTTTACATATTCTCTGCCTAAACTTTTACAGTTCTCTCCCTTGTACCTCACACATGTCTGCAGTTAGGATAAATTCCTTGGGCCCTTCTTTAATTCTGGTTTGTGATTATTAACTTTCTTGAGTTACCACTTTTTCCTCCCTCTTTTCTATCTTCTTACACTTTCTAGCCCTTTCAACCCCTATCTCACCAAAATTTCAGATGAGAGCTGGGCACCAGTCAATGCTCCTGAGAGCCAGTGCTGATGAAGATAAAACCTTTGTAGTTAGGTAGATGTGTGAGAATTTGATTCCTTCTTCGATGCCTTACTGGGTCTTTTTTCTACCATACGTTTAGAAAACCCATTTTTGTAACCTGTAGAGACTGAGACAATAGGGCTTATTGTGCACACAGAATTCCAGTCTGTACCAGATCAGAATCATATGGATCATTAATCGGGAACATGGAAAAAAGTTTCCTTGGCATTGTAACAAAACACCTATTTGAAAAGTCAGAGTCAATCTGTCAGCATGGCTGCATGATGTCACACAAATTGACTTCATTTTGAAAAGTGAATCAGCCATTTGTTCTGAATTTAGATAGGTAGGGTGGTGATTGCCAATTGAATTTTTAGTTGAAATCACTGAATGCCTTACACATATTAGCCTATAAAATATTTATCTAGCAAAATTTAGTAAGTCACCTATAAGCACATTTATTTTTTCAACATAGTTTATTAATCTAATTTCATAGTCTAATTATAAATATTGTACAACTACTCAAGTAATATAGAAGTGTAAAAATATACTAAAGTTCTATTGAACTCTACTTGATCATAATTCTGTACTTTTTCCCAAAGAAATTTATTGTCAACAATTTAATATAAATTCTGTTACTAAAATGCCTTTTCATATTTATAAACTCTATTATGACATATTACTTTATAACCATTTTATTTAAAAATGTATCTTTTTGTCTTTTTATTTCACTACATTACATACATACATTATATTCACCTCATTCTATTTCTCCTTTATTGGATGCATAGTGTTATGTTTTAAAATGTGGTATACCACAACTTATTTAATAATTTGTTTTTCAATGGGTACTTTAATTTTAATTTTTTACCATTACAAAAAATGAAAAGTTGAAAACCTGGAACATAAATATGTAGCTCCATACTTTTGTAAAGTAAATTTCCAGGAATGAGATTGCTAAGTCAATATAAATATTCATACTAAATTGTGTAAGACACTTCCAAATTGTTCAACAAAATGTATATAATACACATTTATCTTCCTGTAAAGAGTGCATTGAAAAATCTACACTTTACCATTTTAAAGTTGTCAATCTCATTTTTTAAATATTTTTACTCAATAGGTGATATGATGATGTAAAATTATTATTGATTTTTCTTCTCTTCACTGTTTAATAAAAATTTTATTCTAAAGTATCACACGTGAAAGGATGGAATAGTTCAGTATTTAGTTGACCACTGGGCCCATAGAAAGAAATGGGGATCATCTCGTTAAAAATAAGTGCTGCCTGTGAGGGACACATGTAAAAGAACAATCACATAAATATTTAACTCAGGAGTAGGTAATCCTTGGGGCACAAGGTATGATTTTCCAAAGAGGTGGCATGTATATCATTAAAATTTTCAGAATAAATATAAAGTGAGATGAGGATAGCAATCAACCTAGAAAGTAATATTTTGGAAAATACTGAACATGAGGAAGAATGCCTTAATGTGTGAAAAAATTCTTGTCATTGAGCTATAAGGAATTCCCAAAGATCTTTCTTCCTCCACAAATGAGATATAAAAGTCATATTGTTAAATAAGTACCAGGGTGGATTAATGGATTTAATGAAGGGGTGAAAAATGGGCAGGCAGGAAAAATAAAAAAAGATCCAGAGATAGAAACTAATACACACATTCTTAAAAGTAGGATTGCTTATAATTATAAATTTGGTGATCAGACTTGATATGTAATAGGAAGTTCTCATTAGTAGCTTCCTTTCATTCTTTAAGAGTAAATGAAAGTCGTAATTATATGTTACCTTTACTGACCATTTGGGCTTACTCTCTTTTTTAAGGGTCCACATAAAAATCAACAATGTTTAGAAATACTCTTATCTCTTGCCACTTCTTCTCATCTCCAGGAGGCAGTCTTCCTTGGCCTCCCAATCTAGCTTCAGATGCACCTTTACTAAGTTCCCTTGGAATTATAACATTTAGCATGCTTCATTGTAAGTCTAGATTTTTTACTGTATTTTGTCATCTATTCTTACTCTTTTTTTGGCATTTTAAAATTAAGATATATTTCACAAAACACAAAATTTACACTTGTAAAAAAATAGGTTTTTAGTACATATGCTATATTGCACAAGCACTATCTGATTCCAGAAAATTTTCATCACTCCATGGCTATTAGCAGTTAGTTCCAGTTCCCCCCTGGCTCCTGATCCTCTGGCAATTACTAGTCTATTTTCTGTATATATAGATTTGCCTATTCTGGACATTTTATACAATTGGAATCATACAGAATACAGCGTTTTGTGTCTGGCTTCTGTCACTTAGCATATTTCCAAGATTTACTAATGTTATAGCGTGTAACAGTACTTTATTCTTTGATTTGGCTGAATAACATTCGATTGCATGGATCTACCATTTTTTAAAATACATTACATTCATTAGCTGATGGAAATCTGTTTATTTTTTCCACTTTTTGGCTTTTTGAATTATGCTGCTATGAGCATACATGTACAAGTTTTTGTATGAACATATGTTTTTAATTCTCTAAGTAAATACCAAAACTTAGAATTGCTGGGTCAAATAGGAATTCTATGTTTAATATTTTGAGGAACCATCAAACTGTTTTTTTACAGTGGCTGCACCATTTTTCATTCCTGCCAGCAATATACAAGGGTTCCAATTTCACTACATTCTCAACAAAACTTATTTTCCTTTTATTGTTTTTAGTGTAACCATTCTAGTAGGTGTAATGCGTCTCACTGTGATTTTGATTTCCCTAATGTTCAATATAGAATATCTTTTCATGTGCTTATTGGCCATTTGAATACCTTTTTTGAGAAATGTGTATTCAAATCTTTTGCCCATTAAAAAATTGTATTTGTTTTTTATTTTTTAGTTGTAAGAGCTATTTTCTTCTGCATACTAAGCCCCTGTCAGATATGTTTGCAACTATTTTCTCTTATTAGGGTTTCTTTTCGCCCTCTTGATAGCATCCTTTGATATATAAAATATTTCCATTTCTATGAAGCCTTTGATTGCTTGTGCTTTGGTATATATCTAAAAAATTGTTGCTTAATCCAACATCTCACAAATTTCCACCTAGATTTTCTTCTAAGAGTGTTATAGTTTTAGCTCTTATGTTTATGTATTTTATCATTTTGAGTTAATTTTGTTATGGTGTGAGGTTGGGGTCTAAATTCATCATTGCAGGTGATATCCATTTATTAAAAGACTATTATTTTCCCATTAAGTGGTTGCGGCACCCTATCAAAAATGAACTGACCATAAATTTGTATATTTGTTTCTGGACTTTCAATTCTATCCCATTGGTGTATGTATCTATCCTTACACCAGTGTGTTGATTACTGTAGCTATGTCTTATGTTTAGCAATTAGGAAATGTGAGTTTAAATTTGTTCCTCTTTTTCAATATTTTTTTGTTCTTCTGTGATCCTTGAAATTTTATATGACTTTTAGGATTAGCTTCTACATTTCTGAAAAAAAAAGTTGCATTTTTGACAGGGGTTTTTTGAATCTATATAGATTCAAAAATCTATATAGGTTCCAAAAATGGCAATAAGGAATATTGCCATTTTCAGATCCAAGTGCAGGAACACGGGATGTTTTTCCATAGATCTTGCTTCATTCCTTTCAACAGTACTTTATAGTTTGCAGTGTACATGTACTTCTTCGGTTGAATTTACTCCTAAGTATTTTATTCATATGACTGCTGCTTTAAATGGAATTATTTTGTAAAATTTTATCTTTGGATTGTTTGTTGCTAGTGTATAAAATGCAACGTTTAAAATACTAATGCATTCTGAACTCACTTATTAGCTCTGTTTGTGTGTGTATGTATTCTTTAAAGTTTGGTGTATATAACACTATGTGATCTGTAAATAGAGATACTTTCACTTCTTTCTATCTGGATGACTTCTATTTCTATTTCTATTTCTTCCCTAATAGCCTTAGCTAGAAAATCCAGTACTATGTTTTCACAGAAGTAGTGAAAGTGAACATCCTTGTCTTGTTCCTAATCTTTAGGCAAGAACTTTCAGTTTTTCACCATTAAGTATGACATTAGCGGTGAGTACTTAATAAGTGCCACTTACCTTTTGAGAAAGTTCCATTCTATTCATAATTTTTGAGTGTTTTAAGTGTAAAATGATGTTTGATTTTATCAAATGCTTTTTTGTATCTATTGAACTGACCATGTGAGTTTTTCACCTTTGTTCTATTTATACTGTGTATTTTACTGATTAATTTTCATATGTTGAACAAACCTTGCATTCTTACGATAAATCCTACTTAGCTATAATGTACAATACTCTTGGCATGCTACTGGAGTGAGTTTGACTGTATTTTACTGAGGATTTTGCATTCATATTTATAAGTGATAATGGCTTGTAATTTTCTTGGGATGTATTTGACTGGTATCAGGTAAAAGTGGTGTCTCAGAATGAATTAGAAAGTGTTTCCTCCTCTTTTTTGGGATGAGATTGAGAAGAAGTGGTATTAATTACTTAACTATTTGGAAAAATTCACCAGTGAAGCCATGTAGTCCTAAATTATTCTTTATTTAAAGTTTTTGATTACCAACTCAATTTCTTTATTTCTTATGGATCTATTTAGACTTTCTATTTTGTTTTGAGTCAATTTTAGTATTATGTGTGTTTATAGGAATTTGTCCATTTCCTCTGCGTTATCTAAATCTTTAGCTTCTGCAAAGCTTGAAGGTCGGCAGGAGATGACAACTTATCACTTTATCAGGTCTTTCCTGAGCATGCAAACAGCCCTGAACACGCATATGGCTTTCTAGATTCCCAGGAATATGATGGAGTTTTTTGGCAGGTTTTAGAGACGTATCATTACCAGCTTTGCCTGACAAGCATTTTGGTTATTCTATTTTATTTACCCCAACAATCATCTATTGCCTCCGCCAGCAGAATCTAAGACATTAATAAGCCTGTAAATATTCTTGACAAATGCCTTTTCCTTGTACCCTAGAATCAGCTTCAGCACTGGAATAGTTCTGAGTTCAGTAAAATAAAGACAAGCATTTTAAGATGTTCTTCCAAAGAGACACCAGCCAGATCAGAACAAATAATTAATTAAAATTCTTTGTACATGAGGTCCATTGGGGAGTGGAGTTTGGATTCCTCTTGTATGGAAAATATGGGTTGTTCATTTAATGACTACTGCTGAAGTGGGAAATGGGAGGTGGAACTAGGGTAAATCCATAAAGTGTACAGCTCCTACCAAGAATCTCCCATTTTTCTCAAATGAACATTCTCTTGGTTGCTGCAAACTTTCAGTTAATTTACGGAGTTCTGTTGATTCTGATAGATTTTGCCCATTTTCAAATTATACTTTTAAAGTGCTGGAGTTTGACGTTCTTAATTCTGCCATATTTGCTGATGCCATTCCTTATTCAATTTTGAAGTCCTGGCAACTTGCTCAGTATCTGAGACAATAAATGATGGTTGACAGAGAACACTTCAACATAGGAATGAACTTCAGGTTGTGCAATCCAGATTAAAAAATAGCTCTTCATTATATGTAATTATAGGCAAAATAATGTTTCAATGGATTAGGATGGTTAATAACATTATTTACCCCCAGGATTTTAATTCCGAAAATGATAATCCTCATGAGGGTGACACATTATCTAGGGTGCCATTATGTATTGCTCTCACATTGGCTATTAGAAAACACAACCAGTTATATAGCTAAGTTTGTGTTCATAAATATTTCTAAAGTCTATTTATATGTGTAGCATGAGGTCAATCTAATAGGAAACACAAGAAAACATGGTCAATTATTGAATGCTGAAAAAAGGCTTAACTGCATATTTCAGCAGAAAAAAATAACTATTATCATGAAACACATACTTTTTAAAATACTCTAATAAGAGTTTGAAAAGAAAGTTTAGAGGTAGTAAATATAATACCAAGAATATTCTGTTTTATATTTCAAATGACCATCATGCTATGCAATTGAAAACATTGACGAAGAAACTCTTGGGAGCTTTACAAACATCCTAAAGTAAATCTATTTGTTATTTGCCAATCTTCGTAAATTTTAAACTAATATTTGGATTAAATATTTATTTATTTATTTTTTACTAGGAAAGAAGAACAACTTTAGTATCACAGAGGTCCTTGTCAATCCCAATAATATCAACTGACAGTTTTTTGGTACCAGGCAAGATATTTCATTTTTGACCCTAAACAACTTTATGTTTAATATGAGGATACAGGATTAATTAGATTGTTCTAAACATTGAATGCGATTGAGCATGGAAAAACCACTAGCACATTGCCTGACATAGAGTTGACACACAATCAACTGGATTTTCATTTTCAAACTAGGACAATATTTATCATTTTTAGATTTGTTGTATGTGAATTTTCTGATTTAGATTAATTTTTAAAATATGTAATAAATAATATTTAGCAATTTTATTTTTGTGCATTTTTCCCTGAAAGATGGATAAAATGTGACTTCCATAAATGACATAGAAAGAAAGAAGGCATTTTCCAAGAAGGAAAAAAAAGGGTAGCTAAACATTCAAATGCAATTGTGATTAGCATCTGGACACCATACCTGAATAAAAATAATTTTAATAAATATATTTGGAATTACTATAACACACAAGTATTTGGAATATGATTTTTCCAATGTTTTATATATAATAAAAGTCTGCAAGTAAAAATAAATAACTATGAAATAAAAATAGCACCAAAAACATGGAAGAGGTCTGATTTTAATTATAAACATTGTACACTTTTGTGTAAACTTTTTATAAGCAAATTTAACCATATTTACTATTTGTTTGAAAATTCCTCTCTTCCTAACAACAGAAGACTTCATGCTCTTAAATCAAAGCATAAAATCATTATTCCATCATTTCAACAAAAATTGATGTAGGACCTTTCATTGTTTTTCACTGTGCAACGGGTAAGCTCTTCCTATTATCATAATTAATCCTGTGATTTGCTATGTTAGAAGGCTTAAATCACTGAAATGTAATTTCCATCATCACAAATAGTGGCCTAGAATTTATGATCAAGGAAATAGATGATATGCATAAGTAGAATGCTACTATGCATCCTGGAATCCACTGTATATCATTATACTTATACTCTGTCTTACTGGCAGTTTTGGGCAAGCCTAAGTACACCTTCATTAACAAGTCAATAAGGGACGTAGCTCTATGTTAAGCTTTTGTATTGATCTAATATGGTTCACACTGGCATGCCAAACAGGTCCACATTTCAAAACAAGCTCTTTCTTAACTGTCTCTGATGTTGGGAGTCTCATGTGTAAAATAATAGAAACGTTTCTGGTTTTAGCAATGTAAAGGTCACACCTGCCAAAATGAATAAGCAGTAACTTGTTTTATGCACATGAGAGCCAGCAGCAGGAAGGCATGGCCAGCATCGTGACTAACTCAGTGCTTTGTCTGGTAGAGCCACCTGTTTCCTTCTGGATCCCTTGCATCTTGGGTGCTCTTTTTATGTGTACTACATGTCCTTCTTATGTTCCAATTTTGCTGCTAGCTAATTCCTGACAACTTCTTAAACTATAATTGAGGAAGTAGCTGATAGAAATTAGATGATGAAATGAAAGTGAGTAAAACAAATTACACTCATGTCTTTTATATAGCAACAGTTAAATAAATTAAGTCAACTACTGAAAAAAAATAAGGAAATTATGAAATGCATAGCAAGTTGCATTTATAGTTCTAAAAAAGAGAAATTCTCTCAGAGTTTCTACTAGCTCCGAAGTAAACTGAATTGATCTTATTCCATATAGTGAGTCCTATGGGTATCTCCAGCCTCATCTTAGATAATGGCAGCTCTGTTTCCCTATTAAAATGGAAGAATCTGAAGTGACATTTATGCTTGTTTATTAACTAACTGCTGTAACAGAAACTCATTCATATAAAAGTGTTTATCAAATAAGCTTTATTAGCTTTTAGTATAGTTGAGAATAAAAACCATGGCATTTGAGACAGTATTAGGTAACTGATTAGGGAACCTCATGAGAGATTATATGATAAGGGAAAGAGGACCGGTTAGTTTTGTGGGGGAGAGAGTGGCCTGAAGTTGGTGGTATAATCCATTTACTATACAATAAGCCTAAACAACTGCCCCTGAATATAAATCCAATTTTTAAAAGTGTGATGTGGTACCCAAGAATAAACCATAGCCTATCTTTCAAGTGATTTATTTATTTATTTTAAAAAATCTGGCTATTTTGGTTGGTTTTTCCAGAATAGAAGGACATGTATATCACTTTCTCCAGATGTAGAGTACCTCCCTTTTTGATTACATGTTTGTTTTGTAATCCTTTCCTCAAGAATGTCTGCTATTCTACCTTTAGAAACTTCCTGAATATTAACCCAAACCTCTCCTTTCTACATTTTTTCAAGAAATTGCCAGAAGAGTTGTAATAATTTGTGTTATTATTTTACTACCCTAGCATTTCATAAATTGTGTTTGTGATTCAACATTTCTTATCTCTATCTTTTTTGCTATTTCAATCTCTAGTTACAAAGTTGGGAGGCATTCTCTTTTTTTAAGTAGAGATACTATAATATCAGCAAAATATTATCATTTCCATGGTGAATCACAATGCCTCTAGGAATTCAGCAATTATAGTAAGTGAGTGAAGGAGGTCAGATGCTGGTTGTGGTGATTTCAGAGCCGGCACCTTATCTAAAGAAGCAAAACTACCGATAATTTACAATCACACAGAAATGTTTAACCAGTACTGCTGTATCTGCAGGGATAGAAACAGAACCAATAGGATCTACTTCTCTATCTATCTATCTATCATCTAGCTCTCTTCCTGTCTATCTATCTGTCTGTCTATCTACCATCTATTTATCTATTATCGACCTATCTATCTATCTATCTATCTGTCATCAAAGGGAAAGGGAGATATTTATTGCAAGGAATTGACTTATGTAATTGTAATCATGGGGATCTGCTTCGGTAAATTTGAAATTCAGAGGGTAATCCATCAAAGGGGAAGGCTGGAACTCTCCTGGAGAAGCTAATGCTTAAGTCTTGAGACAGAATTTTCTCTTGCTCAGGAAAACCTCAGTTCTGCTCTTAAATTATTTCAGCTGATTGAGTCAGTTTCTCCCAGATTATTGGGAATATTCTCCCTTACTTAAACTTAAATGATTTTGGATCCTAATGAAATTTACCAAATATTTTCATAGCAACACCTAGGTTAGTGTTTGATTAATAGACTAAACATTTCAAAACAATATTTAAAAATCAGATGATTTGACATTTTAAAGTTAGGATTTTCAGTTTTTCTTGGAAAAGCAGATTTGGCAACTGTGACGGTCAATTTTATGTTTCAATTTCAAACAAAAGAAAACAATTATTTTCCATTCAAATATGATGACTAACAATCTTGGTTTGCACAGGACTGAACTTGTCCTGGGTGAAACGAAATGGTTGATCTCCCTACATTCAAACAAAACATATCTCTTTCTAGAGTGTGCCCATGAAGTTAAGGCCATCCTGAATTCCCATGGGATAAAGAGGTGCCTGTGGAGCTAAATAAGCTTGAACAGAGATTATCAGTCTTATGCATATGTTGCATAAGACTTACTTTAACATATGTTGGGGACAAAACATTTTATCACCAATAACATTCCTGCTAGAATAATGGTATTGGTTCAGGTGGGCAGGGGATAAGGGTTCGTAGAGTGAAAGATTCCTTAGTGAAATGTTTATCAGAAAATTCATGGAGGCACAGTTGGGGGAAAGCTCTCACTTAAGTCTAACATCTATTTCTCTTTCAGCAGGACAGGCCACCAAGTATGCTATAGGTATACATGGGTCTCCTGTCTTAGAAAATTACTAAATTCATCATTAAAGAAAGTTAAATCTAGCATGAGAACTAAAGGATTGGGGCAAATTTCTACATGTAAAAACTCAGAGGGCAAGTGAAGACAACAGGAAATATAATCTAGTTGGATAATATATATCTTCAACACTGCTCATATTAAATATGACAGGGATTTTATTGGTTGGGTATCACAACATCTTAGGATGTAGGCTGATAACATAGTATTAAGCTCAGTTTAATAACATCAATTCTATTAGAGGATACCAAAAAAATATGTTTTTACAAGATTCTTTCATGATTTGAGTGCTTTCTACTTACAGTCAAGTTTTATTTATTAAATAGGCATTTAAGGTGGCATTTAAGCTGAACACATTCTTCAATAAAAGGCTACCTTATTTCTGGAAGTGGATATACTACCAGCTGTGTGGCCACAGCTGACTCGTTCGACATTCCTTAGGTTCAGCTTCTTTGACTTTAAAATAATTTTGGTAACCTGAAACTCACAGCTATGTTTTAATGACTAGATATCATAACGTATATGGTGAAATGGGCTATTTCTATTTCTTCTCTTTAGAATAGAAATGTGAACCTCATTCAGCAAAAGTTTTGTTTGTACTTGTCTTTTGTATACGTCTATGGAACCAGCATTCTAAGAAATATTTAGAGTAATTGGTTCAATTGTTGATTGACATCATTGTATTATCTAGTTCGTCTATGAAATGTGCATAGTCTTAACTCATTTATTTTCGAGTGGTTTCCCGTGTTCTGGTAAAAGCTTTATTTTCAAGATTTCTTTATAAAATAAAAATGTAAAGAAAAACCTAGCTGTAAGTAAAGGTCTCTTTTGAGGTCCTGTAATTGGAATGAGTCCACTTTAAATCCCTTAACGAGGATCTATTGGAGGGCAAGTCTGGTGCCAGCAGTCACAGTAATTCCAGCTCCAATAGTGTATATTAAAGTTGCTGCAATTAAAAAGCTTGTAGTTGGATCTTGGGAGCAGACGTGCGGCCTGCTGCCAGGCAAGTCACTGCCCATCCCCGCCCCTTGACTCTTGGCGCCCCCTCGATGCTCTAACCCCAGATGTACTATTGAAAAACTATTTAACGAATCTCAAATTAATAGATTTCATGTTTAGGACTATTTGACTTTTCAATGGTTTTTGCAAAATCAAACAATAATCAAAGATTATAAAATAAAACCCATATCAAAGACACAAATACAAAACTGACAGAGGAAAGTCAGTCTATCAAGCCCTCATGTTCTGGAAATGACCGCTTGAGCACATGAAAGTGGATTTTGTTCTCTTGCTTCTTTATCCTGATTTATAGTTGAACACTTACATTTTAAAAATCCATAATGTAGTTAATTGTGAATTAATGATTATAGTGATCATAATTCTTTCTTTGAAGGAGATTTTTATAGGCAAATTTATTCACTATAGCTACTTCTAACCACCAAGAAATTTAATATCTTCTCATATAAAGTTTTTGTATAATATGATGACCTCACTCTAACTTCAGGCCAAACCATTATTCAGTATCACAGTAGACTTTCAACGGGTAACAATACTGTACCATGAAGCCATCTATAAAACATGTTTTCTTGGAGATTTCCTTTCATTTGGTGTTAGAATCAAGACATATGGGATACATTTGGATCCAGTTTGCTTTAACAACAAAACTTGTCCGACTTTAACAATCGTTGAAGCCATATATCATTCTTATAATTAAGATTTGTTTATCGTTCCCAGTTGTAGTGAATGATTGATACAAATAATTCTCTCTATCTGGTAATAACTAAGTTTTATATGACCACAAGTTAAAGAGTCTCAATTTTAGAATTGTATTTTATTACGTAAAATACTTTTCAGCAAATTACAATCTTTAGATGGAGATATAATTAATGACATTAGAAGTCAAATCACATAGAATACTGTGTATTATCAAGTAAATTCATCAAAATGTAGTTCAATTAGATCATTAATTAGTCCCCCCAAATTACTTAACAGTTATGAGGTTCTGATATGTGCTTGACAATGCAGATAGGAAGAGATATAAAACATATTTTCTGATCTCAATGCCTTTTCAATTAGATTGATACGAGCAGGGAAAAAATTTTTTAAATAATTAATAAAATGAGAACGCATATTCCAAGATCTTTATAAAGTTCCTGAGAACTTAGAGGAAGAGAAAGCTCTGCATATTGTGGTAGAGAGAAGGCACTTCATGAAGAAGCAAGAAACTGAGTTTGTTTCAAGAATGGGTCCAGTTAAGGCAGCGGAGGAATTCTTAAAATGGGGAAATGGTAAGAGCAAAAGGTAAAGGTGTGAAAGCAATATGACATTCAAGTGACAGCAAAACTGGTTTCCTTCTGAAGTTTGATTCAACTAGAAACAGGTTTTGGAACCTGAAATGACAAACAAAGATTTAACTTAATTTTATAGACAATCGAGAGCCAGTCATTGATCAGGGAAATACAGCAAAGTATTCTTCGATTGATTGTATATTTTTCATTAATTTAGACTATATGAATAATTGAATAGGATGAATTTGAAAGTGGGGATAACAATTAAGTGTAGGCATTGGTTTAATAGTACCCTTAATACAACTACAGGGCAGATTTGAATTATAGTTTGAAAAGCTAAGCAATTCTATTATATTATAATGATTAATAATATTTATAAATTGATAAATGAAGTGAACAAACCTGTGTACCAGAGCAATATTAAAATTTTTAATATTCAAAACTGTTTTTCAACTATTTAACACCAAAATAGTATATGTAAATACTTATGAATATATGATTAAAGATATAAAATTAAATAATTTTATAAATATATTGTTCTTAAGTAAAAAGCAATGTCTTTCAAGCAAATTAAGAGAAAACAGATACTAAAACTATGTCAAAATGTATCTTTTATTTTATCTTTTCAAGTCACCAACTAATTCAAAATAAAAATGCTCAAAAGTAACTGCACTGTGGCACCTGCTACAAGTTCCAGATACTTTAGAGGAGGATTGCTGAGGCCAGGAGTTTGAGGCCAGCTTGGGCAACATAGCAAAACCTTACCTCAAAAAATATATATATGCTTGAAGGAAAATTATGCAGATGATGTAATATCTAATTTATTAGCAGGTGGCAAATCGCTAGCCTAAATAACAATGGATTTCTTAAAAAGTAGTAGATATTTGTCTTTAACATAGATTTCTGTCTTTATTATTTTCTTATTTTAAGGTGTGCTTCCCTTAAAAAAATCATAACAATATTTTAAATATGTTCAGATTTTATATTATAAACTTCATTTTATGATAATGTCATATAATTTTTATATTGACATAAGCACGATTATTTATTGTATTAGATTTTCTGTTTTAGTCTGCTTTCATGCTGCTGATAGACATACCTGAGACTGGGAAATTACCAAAAGAAAGAGATTTATAGGACTTACATTTCCACATGGCTTGAGAGGCCTCACAATCATGGCAGAAGGCAAGTAGGAGCAAGTCACATCTTACATGGCAGTAGGCAAAAAGAGCTTGTGCAGGGAAACTCCCCCTGTTTAAAACCATCAGATCTCAAGAGACTCATTCATTATCACAAGAACAGCACAGGAAAGACCCACCCCCATAATTCAATCACCTCCTACCAAGTTCCTCCCATGACACACAGGAATTGTGGGAATTACAGTTCAAGATGAGATTTGGGTGGGGACGCAGCCAAACCCTGTCATTTATATAATGAAGATACACTTTACTTTGCTTATTAAAGCTCCTTGTTTTTACTCAAAATAAGTTTGAGTACAATAAAAGTAAATAGCAAAATAAGTTTGAGTAAAAGAAAAATAAATGGAATTTTTAAGTCATTTTAAGAAGACAATACAAGCTATGATTATGAAAATGAGCAGAAACATATAAAGCATTGTAATTTCCCACTGTTGCATTCTTGGAAAGCTTTCATAATCCTAGCTACTAAATCTTTTATTCTCCGCTAGGATAGGATACAAGCTTTTTAAAAATGCTATAGTAAATATAGTTGTTCTAAGCTTATTCCTTAAAAATATATTTAAAGTTTACATTATGTATTTAATAATTAATAATTTTTTAAAATGCTTATAGCCATTAAATATCTTCATTAGTTGTTAATGTTAGGATTTGTATTTTAAATATTAATATTTATTTTTACCTAAACTGTTTTTGCCTCCTGATGTGTTAAGTTGTGCACTCTCTTAGGCTGTACTGGGGTAAAAATGACAAGATGCCAAGAAAAACAATCTTATTTAATTTTTCATGAGGAAATGAATTCACACAGTTTAAAATGACAGCTTTTTATCCTAGACTCTGTGGTGTTAGGATAACTATATAAATGTATAAACTGGTGTTTTAGAAACAGGGGTCTTTTTGTTTGCTTGTTTTGCTTTACATTTAATAGTAAGCTGTGTCTCAAAGAAAGTGGCAAAATATCACGTATTTTGACATACTCTTTTCACTAAACAGAATGTTGAAGTTAGGGTTAGGATTGACAGTAAATTAATGAGAATTGTCGACATTCTTTATTTAAAGCTCGAATATTCCTGGAGAAAATTTGATTTGTCCTAACAAGATTTGATTAGTATTTTAACAAGATTTCAGCTCAAAATTTCCTAGCCTATGTATCTTCCCTCCTAACTATACTTGGCACAGAAAAATTACAAATGTGAACAAACTAATAACTAAGAAAAATATTAAAGACAAGGTATTAGTTTGGGATTCAGATCCTAGAAGCTGAATTGTTTTCAATATTTATGTTCTTTTTATTTTTGTAATCAGTTATCAAAAAGCTTTGTCAAAACTTATGAGGACATATGGAAATATGCTGCTTACACTAATCACCAGCTCTTAAAGAAATAAACTTCTTTGCTGCTTTACTAAAACTGTAGTTGGACTGGATGAACTCCACAAATAACTCTAAGTGTATGTAAAAATTCTAAATAAGAATAATAAACTATATTAATTTCACTATACCTCAAGGTAATAAGATAGGCATTGGCATAGAATACGATACTTTTCTTTTATGACTGGTAAGTGGTACATATCATATTGGTACCTCACTTTTATGTTTTCCTTATATTTCTACATAATGCTGATTTCAAAGTTACTCTCTGCTAGTTTTGGCAAAAAGTTTACTCGTATGTGAATGAAATGTAAAATGTGTTCATGAGATGAGATGGGTTATCAGTAATTTTTGCAGCCTGATAATTTTGATTTCTAATGTATTTTTATTATTTGATGAGGTCAGTTCAACTTACTCTTTGGAAATATAATGTTAAATTCACTTTAGGCTATTTCACATGCAACTGTTTAGGGATCATTTTAAATTTTTGTTTCTAAATGTAAGATGGAAAATATTACAGCCTCTTTGCTGATGGAACAGACTCAGTATGGAGTAAAACTGATGTTTTAGGACAGAGGAGACACCTGCAAGACTGATATCTTTACGTAGTATAATTTAAGAGGTTGGCTTTAGTTAGAACGGAAGAATCATTAATGTAATAGGAAGGTAATGGGGAGTAGGTAGTAATTCTATTCTGATTGCTTCTGAGACTAGTTCATGGGCTGAGAGCAAGGAGAGAAAAAGGATTAGCAGTTGTAGAGCAAGGAGAGAAAGGATTACCAGATGTTTTAGGACAGGAGAAAAAAGAAACTGAAATTAAATGTCAGAGTCAGAGAATGAAATGAAGAAGAAAATTTAGTTGATTTGCTAGTAGCTGTGAAAACTAAATTGAAGTTAGACAATCGTGACTTTAAAGTCAATATGACAGTGTGGAGAAAGGGATTGGCAAGGGAGATAAAGACGCATACAAGGATGTAATTTTTAGAAATGGACCATGGGATCTAAGCCATGTCTTGAGTGCTTAAGAACAAAACAAGGTCGGGGCACGGTGGCTCACGCCTGTAATCGCAGCACGTTGGGATGCCGAGGCGGGCGGATCAGGAGGTCAGGAGATCAAGACCATCCTGGCTAACAAGGTGAAACCCCATCTCTACCAAAAATACAAAAGAATTAGCCCGGGCGTGGTGGCGGGCGCCTGTAGTCTCAGCTACCCAGGAGGCTGAAGCAGGAGAATGGCGTGAACCCGGGAGGCAGAGCTTGCAGTGAGCCGAGATCCTGCCACTGCACTCCAGCCTGGGTGACAGAGCGAGACTCCATCTCAAGAAAAGAAAGAAAGAAAGAAAAAGAATGAAACAGGGGTGAGGAACAGTGAAAAATCTCTAGGTTCTGGAAGAGTCAAGGTAATTTTAGCAAAATCTGTCTTATGACCATGGGTAGATACAGGAGGAAGGTCATTAGAGGGAGGAGTAAGAAATGTTGATAGAATCACTTCCATATATAGAGAAATCATCAAGCACATGTATAGGGCTGATTAAGACAGGAAATAATTGTTGATATAAAGATCAACAATTAGTGGGGGCTTTTCAGGAGAATTGCAGGCTCTGAGGGTCCCTGCTTCAGTTACATTCCAATGGCAAAGGTCAGGCTGTGGCGAGGGAGCAGCACTGAGAATATGAATATCTACATAGAATCACTAAAATTAGAATGAATTGTTAATAAATGCATAAGTATGAGTGTATAGATTGATCCATATTCTAATTTTTGCTTTTTAATTTTATTTCACACAAAATTATGTAGAAACCCTTCATTAAATTAGATTTATAATTCTTATGTATTTCTTTCTTTTTGGGCATGGCAGGACAGTCTTGCTCCACCGTGCAGGCTGGAGTGCAGTGGTAATCATTGCTCATCGTAACCTTGAACTCCTGGGCTCAAGTGATTTTCCTGCGGCTCAGCCTCTCAAGTAGTTGGGAACTTGGACTGCAGGAGCATGCCACCACTCCAGGTTAATTTTTGTATTTTTTCCTTTTAAAGATAGAGTCTCACTATGTTGCCCAGGCTGGTCTTAAATCCCTGGGCTCTTGGCCTCCCACAGTGCTGGAATTACAGGCATGAACCACCACACCCAGCCTAATTCTTACATACCTCTAATCAAATAGAGAAAAAAGTTGTAGACAGCACTTTTCAGTCAAATAAAGAGTCAACTTCCATTTTTTATGGATTATGTAACTCACATTAGACTACAGGCAGTTAATATAAAAATGAGCCTCACAAAAGTCAAACAGCTTCCTGTTACTTTTAAGCTATATAGGAATATTAGCCTTAGTTTAGTTACAGAGAATAAAAACTCATTTAATGAACCTCCATAAAGGTGATTTCATTTTAAGGATACAAAGAATGTAATGCATTAGAATTACTGAAAGTGTAGCTGACCCTGATGGAAACTGGAATACCATGTAACAGTTTTCTTTCTCACTGATTCCCTCTCCTAGGCTTCATGTTCTCTCTGATCTCAAAATGTTCCTTAATGCCCATTCTCTGTTTATTGTCTTCTTTTTTGCAGACCAGTTCATTATTGCTGCTCAAAAGTGGCAGCCTTGGTCCCTGATCCTTCTCAAAGTAAACTCATCACAACTCTTTTGTCTCATATCCAGATACTTAGGTTGGAAAATCTGTTTTGGTGGCTTATTTACTATAAACTGGTCATCTGGATCTAGAGGGAATGAGGGGTGCTGATCGTAACAGGAGTTGATGAAAAAGTACTTATGCAAGCTTACTGATTCCAGACTGTTTGAGGGATAAGTTCTCCAAGATGGGGCATAGGTTAGGAGGAAATAATTAGCTTCACAGTAAAGAAGGAATTATAAGATAGTATCAATACATCAACTGAGTTGATTACTACTTTGGGGAACAAATTCATAATGAATGTCCAATTTACTGATGACATGCTATTTGTTAATCATGTATTAAAACTACTTTCATAGACACAAATTTTATGTATTTGATATAGTTAGACTTTGTGTCCCTACCCAAATCGCATCTTGAACTGTAATCCCCAGGTGTGGAGGGAGAGACTTGGTGGGAGGTAACTGGATCATGGGAACGGTTCCCCCCATACTGCTATCGTGATTGTGAGTGAGTTCTTGCTAGATCTGATGATTTTATAAGGGGCTCTTTCTCTTTGCTTCCTACACATGCTTTCTCCCCTGCTGCCATGTAATACATGCCTGCTTCTGCTTCCACCACAATTGTAAGTTTCCTGAGGCCTCCCTAGCCAGGAGGACCTGTGAGTCAAGTAAACCTCTTTTCTTTATTAATTACCCTGTCTCGGGTAATATCTTTATAATAAAGCAGTGTGAGAATGAACTAATACAATGAACGATATTGACACTGAGTGGAGAAATGTGACTCCTGTTCTAATTTAAATTTACTACACTAAATTATCTGAACATCTCAACTAAAGTGTCTAGGGCGCATTTTTGAGGGATGATGATTAAACGGGATCCTTCAAAATATGAAAGATAATCTATGATCAATTTTTATGACAGTATCTTAAGTTTTTATAGCACTTAACAATACTGAACAGTTTGCAGAACTTAAATTGTTTCTTAATTATTATAGTACCCTATAGTATAGATCCAGAGATATTGTTATCTATTGGATTCATTGACCTTCTTGTACTTGTGAAACATAAATTCTATGCAAGTCTAGTAGAATATATTTTTCTCTAGGAGGCTAAAGATAAACATGTGTTCAAAAGAATACAAATAATTTTGAGAACATTTAACATGATAGGAAAAAATCCTAAATTTCAAAATTAGAGCTTTTTTGTTCAGTTTGTTTTTTCTTTTCCAAATTCCAACCAGGTGGCTCCAATGGCACGTCCAAGCTCTATGAGTGCTGTTTAGTCCTCACTAAGGGCACTGAAACACAATAAACCACGTTAGAAAAATGTGTAGTTACCATTTATTGATGCAAGACTGTTTGGCTAGGGCACACCCAAGAAGAGAAGCCATGATACAGTTACCACTCTCTATTGACAAGGAAAGGGTTTTTGTTTCTATTTCTAATGTGATGTTTTATTTCCTTTCACTTTTTCTTTATCTTCTTAAATTGTGTTCTGTTTGTTTTAAAGAAGAGCTCTATTTTTTTCTAAGCATTTTTTAAATGTCAGTTAAAATTCACTAAATTAATGCTAGGATATTTGTTGAATTAACTATTTTTAAGCTGATGTCAGAAGATACTGATACCAGAGGATACTAATGCAGTATAATCTGCTCTTTGTACCATACCTACTCCCACCCCAAACATGCACCCCAAATATGCACATCTGGTTGTGTCTCATTTCCCCGTCTTTGCTACTTGTTTATATCTTTTAACTTGTAAACCTATGAGGAAGAGATAATGCATTCATATCTATAAAGAATAACATTTGTAATCAGTACTCAGATGTGCTCTTAAATATTTTAGATTATTTTGGAAACCAGCCATGGGGAAATTAGGATATGATGTAAGACACCCCACAGGTTGGTTAAGTACCAAGTCTTTAGGATACTAAGAGTTGGTCTGTAAGCCCTTCAGTGTTGTTCAAAGGCATAAACATCAAGAGCTGGAAAAGAATGATTTAATTGAACATGAGGGAGATAACAGTAGATTTAATTAATCCCATTTTTCTTCTGCATGGTATTGGTCACAGTAGACACAGGCCAAATGCATATTTGCAGTGATTCCAATATAAAAGTTATTTTACTCAAGTTTTTCTTCCTCCATTCCTTGGAAACATTAAATTATAAGTAAAAATGAAATGTTGGAGTAAATATTATGAAGTGTGCAAGTACAGTAAATCCTGAGTTTTTTGATCATCAAGAAAGGAGATCAGGTACCATAACCACAGATAATAGCTGGAGTTTATAATTGACAACAAACTAATTGTGAGATTTTACACATACATGACATAAGAGAGTCTAAAGAATAAATTAAAGCAGAATATGAGATAAAAAGAAAAATCATAAAATAAACTCTGGATTTTGATTATTGGTATATAAAAGTCGACAAAAAAATATATCTGTTTTAAACCCATTACTTAAGAGACTCAAATGGATTACCCTTCTCAGGCCTGAAACCTGCATTTTAGGACGTTGTCACTATTCAGCATTTGTGCTTTGGCTAAATAATTGAACAATCATAGTAGTGAACTGGGGAAAAAAAGTATCAACATGATCTAGTCATATTATATTAAAATATTCAGTTTATAATTACTAGTATAAATTAAATAACTATTACAATAACCATGCTTATATAACAAAACAAATTGTATATATGGACATATATGCACTTTTAGCATTTTAAGGCTCACATGAATTCTTAGTTCCACCATGTGTTTTTACAGATGAGGAGCTGAAAGAAATACTCTTGTACTTCTTGTCATACTTTATCTACTCATTATTTTACAGCATTGATTTTCAATTTGTCCTGGCTTTACAGTCCAGGATGTGAAGAATATGTTTTACACTGCCTTGACTTTATTTCATCCTGCTTTATTTTTTGTGGAATTTAATCAAAATTTATGTAAGGCTTCTGCTGTTTCTATTTTCTGGTTCTGACTTGAGAGTTGGATGTTAGAGTTTTACATGAACCATAAAGGTATAAATTGTTGTGTGAATACTTTAATCACATTAACTATCTTATTCATCAAAGTCCTGACAAACTCACCATATTGCTTAAAATTTAGCATACTACTTCTTTTTGGTTTTAAGAAATTGAAAATTAACTAGTTAGTGGTAACTCTCTTGTCTAGTAAAGAATAACAATCTAGGATCAGAGGCCAGATGCAGTGGCTCACGCCTGCAATCCCAATACTTTGGGAGGCCAAAGTGGGCAGATCACTTGAGCCCAGGAGTTTGAGACCAGTCTGGGCAGCATGGCAAATCCCTATCTATAAAAAAACTACAAAAATTACATTAGCTGGCATAGTGGTGACTGTATGTAGTCCCAGTCTTGGGAGGCTGAGGTGAAAGGATGACTTGAGCCTGTGAGGCGGAGGTTACAGTGAGCCAGGACTGACTACCGCACTTCAGCCTAGGTGAGAGAGCCAGACCTTGTTAAAATAAAATAAAATAAAATAAATAAAAAAGAAGGAAAAGAAAAGCAAATTGTGTTTCTGTTACGACTTCCCAAATACTTCCGCAGCTTTGCCCATCCACAGGTGGTCTCACCAGTCTATCACAAACTTAATTATCATTGTCATACTTATTAACTGTTGAAGCTTAACGTCAGAAGGTACTATAGACTCCGTTCCATTAATGAGTAATGCCCCTGACATTCCAAATCTCTAACTGGTTTACAGAGGTGCTCCTATCTACCACCAAGACTGCAACTGTTTGCCACCACCGTGTCCTGGATTTTGTTTCTTTAAGATCAACACTTGACCTCTGAGCTAGGAGGAGTCCTTCATAACGTTACATAGACTCCATCTTAAAACATTCCCATCAGATTGAGGTTGATATGTTAGCCTGTTAAACTCTCATCTTTTTCATTTTCCTATTTATGTCTCCTACCAATTCTCACTGTTATTTTTCTCAGTAAGCTTTTGTTTTATAAACATACTGTCTTCCTCTAAGCATATCATCAAAAATTAGCTGGGTGTGATGGCTCAGGCCTATAGTCCCAGCTTCTGTGTTTCAAGTTCTTGAGACAAGGTCACTGTGTTAAAATGTAACATGGATTAGTATAATTACAAATAAGATTTTATGAACAAGTGCTTTGTGATCTCTCCACAGAGATGGAATGGACCACCTCCCAGTTAACAGATCCAATGCGGAGACTGATGATGGGACACGTGACAAGAGAATTTTAAAGGTTTATTACTCACACAAGGGCCTTCTGGGGAGAGCAGGTTAAGTGCAAACCAATGTGGAATGGCAAGAACAGGGAGTAGGGAATATATTGGGCCTTTACAGTAGCTAGAGGCTGGAGCTGGAGAAGGGATTCATGCAGTGTTAGGAACAACAGGATCAAATTTACCACCAGGGCCAACAGCTCAGGAGCAACACTGGTTTTCCTTTAATAAAAAAAAGCACCAGATGTATGGTGATGGGGAAGGAAAGGGTAGAAGCCTAAATGCTAAGTGCTGTCATAAATGGGTCAACAATCAAACAAAAATCAAATTAGCCCATTGCAGTGGCTCACACCTATAGTCCCAGCTACTGGGGAGGCTAAGGTGGGAAGAACACGTGAGCCTAGGAGTTCAAGGCTTCAGTGAACCATGATTGCACACTGCACTCCAGCCTGAGTGACAGAGACCCTATCTCTAAAAAACAAACAAACAAACACAAAAGAAAACAGGAAAACAACCACCAAGTGGAGTTGTACTATTTTGTCAATATTGGAAAAAGACATGTGTATGTATGTCTACTCTCTCTATATATGTTTATATATATATTACATATATGTCTTAACTAAGTGAATTCAAACGTGTATAGAAAAAGCTCTTAATTATGTCTTTTCTGATGAAACACTTCACCAAACATTCATGTTTCTGAATTCCATCATATTATGAGAATATTCATTAAAATTTGGCCCTGATATACATTAAATAAGTGGATTATGCTATATATACTGGCTTACTGAGTAAATTTATAAAATAACTATATAAGAGAATTAAGCATAAATTCTAAATAGGTTTAATAATTAGAATTGATTATGCAGAATTGTTGGTGTGTTCCTTTCTCTAATTCAGGGCAATAGGATAGAAGGCCCACAGAGGTCATGGACACTTTCCCAAGATCTGTAATGTGAAAACACCTGTCTTCTGGAATATGGAACACAATCTACAATAATTACTCCTAGGGGACTGACTATACAAGTCGACTTTGTGCCCTTGAGTAACTGAAGAGTCTCCTTCTAAAAAAAGTGAAGAGGTCTTTGATATTCTTCACTCTGCTACGGAATTTGCTTTATGCAAGTTGCAAGCAGGTGAAAATTATAGTTTTCCAAAGTTGTTCAACAATTATAGAAATATTACTTATATAAATGTAGCTCATTAACAGAAACTAAAACTTTATTTTTAATACTGTGATTCAAATATTTGAAAAAAGTGTTTAAAACTGCATATTTAATTTTTATTGACATCTAGCACCTAGATCTTGTTTTCTTTTTTTTTAACTTTTATTTTAAATTCAGGAGTACACATGCAAGTTTGCTATATAGGTAAACTCATGTCATGAGGTTTGTAGTACAAATTATTTCAGTTACCCAGGTATTAAGCATAGTCCCCATTACTTATTTTTCCTCATTGTCTCCCTCCTTCTACCCTCCACCCTCTGAAAGGCTCCGGTGCCTGTTGTTCTCCTCCATGTGCCCATGTGTTCTCATTATTTAGCCCCCACTTAATAATTGAAAACATGGGCCTGGCGTGGTGGCTCAAGCCTGTAATCCCAGCACTTTGGGAGGCCGAGACGGGCGGATCACGAGGTCAGGAGATCAAGACCATCCTGGCTAACACGGTGAAACCCCGTCTCTACTAAAAGAAAAAAAAAAAAAAATACAAAAAACTAGCCAGGTGAGGTGGCGGGCGCCTGTAGTCCCAGCTACTCGGGAGGCTGAGGCAGGAGAATGGCGTGAACCCGGGAGGCGGAGCTTGCAGTGAGCTGAGATCCGGCCAAGGCACTCCAGCCTGGGCAACAGAGCGAGACTCCGTCTCAAAAAAAAAAAAAAAAAGAAAACATGCAGTATTTTGTTTTCTGGTCCTGTATTAGTTTGCTAAGGATAATAGCGCCAGTTCCATCCACGTTCCTGCAAAGGACATGATCTAGTTCTCTTTTATGGTCACATTGGATTCCATGATTTATATGTATCACATCTTCTTTTTCCAGTCTAGCATTGTTGGGCATTTCTGTCAATTCTGTGTCTTTGCTACTGTGAATAGTGCTGCAGTGAACATATGTGTGCATGTGTCTTCACGACAGAATGATTTATATTTCTTTGGGTATATACCCAGTAATGGGATTTCTGGGTTGAATGATAGTTCTCTTTGGGGATAACTGGCTAGCCATGTTGAAGATTGAAACTGGACCCCTTCCTTATACTATAGAGAAAAATCAACTCAAGGTGGATTAAAGACTTAAATATAAAATGTAAAACTATAGAAAACATAGAAGACAACCTAGGCAATACCATTTTGGACATAGGAACAGGCAAAGATTTCATGACAAAGATGCCAAAAGCAATTGCAACAGAAGAAAAAATGGACAAATGGGATCTAATCAAACTAAAGAGCTTCTGCACAGCAAAAGAAACAATCAACAGAGTAAACAACCTAGAGAATGAAAGAAAATTTTTGCAAACTTTGCCTCTGACAAAGGTCTATTGTCCAGCATCCATAAGGAGCTTAAATCTACAAGAAAAAAACAAACAACCTCATTAAAAATGGGAAAAGGACATGAACAGACACTTCTTAAAAGAAGACATACTTGGAGCCAACAATCATGTGAGAAAATGCTCAATATCACTGATTGGTAGAGAAATGCAAGTCAAAACCACAATGAGATACCATCTCACATCAGTCAGAATAGCAATTATTCAAAGTCAAAAAATAACAGATGCTGGAGGTTGCAGAGAAAAGAGAACACTTACATACAGTTGGTGGGAATGTAAGTTAGCTCAACCATTGTGGTTGTGGCAATTCCTCAAAGTCCTAGGTCTTGGTTTCTAATGTCATTCTTCAATAAAAGGAACCAGGGCTTTTCTGAGAAATGACTGAATCTAGGAATGGTACAGGAAATATATGAGATAAGTCTGGGACATCTTATAGTCCCAGGAACTAAGAAAGTGCTCACAAAAATAATATTAAAAAACCCATAATGATAGGGTATATTAAAGAGATATGATAGCCAACCAAAAGAACTCCCGATGGCCAAAGAAAGAAAATGAAAAGAAGATAAATAAGGTAGTATTGGATTATAATCCAAAGTATAAAATAAGTATGCACAAATACATACTAATACAAGTAAATTAATTAATTGATTAATTAATTAATGAAATAGAGGAGAACAGACAAATCTGTCATGCAAAAGAATTCCAAATAGCTTATCTAGCTGCTCTACTCTTAATGAGGGGGAACATAATTCCCCTGTCCTTAAATATGGACTACATATGGTGGCTTTCTACCTACCATACAGTATAGAAAACGAGAAAACAAAAGAGTAACTTTAAGTGGAGAAACTGCACGAACACTACATCAAGCTATGTCATCAAGGTTCAAAACTGATAAGTGGTAAGTCATCCTCGTAGTATGTATCTTTGTTATGACCATGAGAATGGTACTTTGCCTCTGTGACCTTTCCCTCCAAAACAAATTATTCCTGTGTAATCCAGAGAAACCGTCAGATAGATCCAAGTTATAGGACACTCCACAAAGTATCTGACCAGTAATCCTCCAAACTCTGAAGGTCACTGAAAACAAGGAGAGTCCAAGAATATATCACAGCCTAAAAAGACATGACTTGTAAACCGAATGAAGCATACTGGATAGGATTTTGAAACCCCAAAAGAAACTGTAGAGAAAAAAAAAAAAACTGAGGAAATCTAAAGTAGAGGCTTAGTTAATAATGATTCAATATTAGTTCATTAATTGTGCCAAATGTACCAAACCAATATAAGATATTAATAATAGGGGAAATTGAGTGTGGGGTGTGTGGAGAATCTCTGAAGTATCTTCGTATTAATACAGCAAATCTAGAATGGTTGTAAAATGAAAAGCTTATTAAAAATACTTTTGGGTGAATGATCCACACATTGAAATATGTTTCCATAATGCATACTATTAAACTTTGAAAACATCATGCACATCATGTTTACTTTCTTTTAGAAAAAATCAAGAACTTCAGAATAATTTCTTTATATTTTAATATTTTGTTTAAAATATTAAATAAAATAATAGCATAGTGCTTTTACCAAGGTTTTTAGAACAGATTTTATAATTAAACTATAAATTAAATGAATAAGCTTTTTTAGCAATGAACAGATGTGTGGTGTCCAATAACTCCTTGGATTTTTGACAATAGTCTAGGTACAATTGGGAATCTTTGTAATAGTATGATAATTAATTCTTGCAATAAATAATTCTAAAGTGGATTCTTTGTTTATTAAAAAGATAGTTTTTAAATGAAAACTACACCCAAGGGTATTTCTAAGTTGTTTTAATTATTTCTTCTAAATATTACAGAATTTAAAGTCTTCCTCAAATGTGAAACGGGTTTATAATTAGAAAAAAAGGTAAGCACTTTTAAAAAAATACTAAATCATTAAGTACTGAGTAGAGTACTTGTGTGATATTTATGTCATATATGAGTGAATATACATATATCATAGGTGTACAGTATTTGCAAATCCAAATATCATGTTCTTCCTAGGAGTTTAATTGCAGAAGTTAACTTATAGAGAGTTAAGAGATTAACTTCTCCAATTAATTTATTATGCAGATGCAAAAATTGGGAGCAACAGTGTGTAACTCTTATTAAATGTTAATATTTAGATAAGTTGAGCTGATTCTACAATTCAGTCTTTCTTGATTCACTGTTCAACACTCCTTCCACTCCATTTCATAGATCCAGTTAGCAGAGCAGTATCAATCAGCCATGTGGAAAACTGTGTAGAATATGTTAAATAGAAGAATATTATACCACCAAATGAGTGAGTGATAATGTAACATTATTGGAACATGTGTTTTAAACTACTTTTAATCATCCTGTAAGATTTAGATAATTCTTAGTTTGATTTATTTATCTTTGCTCTTTTTGTTTTTTAACCCCCACTGGAAATCCTTGTTGCATTTTTCTATTCTATTCAGTACTGCCTTTGAAAATAACTAGGAAAAAAAAAAAAGAGTTAGAGTATAAAATTTACATAGTTGGGATTTTCAAAGGCAAAACAGAATCTTGGGAACAATTTATTCCTTCTCCTATATTTTAGAAATTGGAGAATAGAGTTTCAGAGAGATAAAGTAGCTGCCAGAATACATAAAACCACAAGGCTGGAATCTGGAACCTGGTTTCAACTCCTGGTCTTGAGCATTTGCATGATTTCTGGTAATCTATAGAGAATATTGAAATTCTCTTCTCACACTCATGCACACTCACAGGCACACACACATTCACAGTAACATGTACACAAAAATATCATGCAGCAACAGCTGTGATATTTTCTTCCAGACTTCTGTTTAGAAATAATTTACATAGATGCCAATTTTATATTTATAGTCATGTAGTCTAATTCCTAGAATAGAAATATGAATACATTCTTTAAATGGCTGCCAAATATGTGTATATGTATGTAATCTGGAATATGTTATTCTTACATTATAAAAAATTTTAGAGTTGACAATCTTCCTTTGCAAAGCATCAAGTCCCATTGACAGCTTTTCACTGATGTCCACTTTCAAAATTCGTCTTAGTTCTTTAAACGGAGATTAATCCACAATTCTCTAGAGTGTGTAAATTTAACGTTTAGTTATAGTTATTTAAAATTTTACCAGTCTTTAATAAATTACTGCATTGAATTAAAATAATTAAATTCAAATTCTTAATACTATTCAACCTTATTTGGTGATTAAAGAACTCTGGAAAGAGCTATTAATGAGCTATTATTTTTCTTTTTTGTGTACATGTGAAATGTGTATGTGTTTGCATATGTTCTAACAATGACAGAAACTTGTGGTAAGGATATTTAGTGTATTCAGTTAAAGGGTTGCATATTTGCAAAATGTTGAGAAGTATATATGAGGACTCTGAATTTTTCTCTTAATTCTTACAACTATCGTTTGAGGAGATAGGCCAAAAGCTCGCGTGGAGAGAGTATTCCATTTGGCTATGTAGTGCCAGGAAAACAAAGTTAATCTTACACAATATTCATTCTGACTCATGCATTCTATCTACACTGATCTCAGTCTTATCCTAGCACAGCAAAGTCATGTTTCTTTTTCTTTGGATGAATATTTTATGATGCCAAATTGAAACCATAAAGAGTGAATTAATTAAGAGAAGAGACTTTTGGGATCACGTTCTGCCTAATAGTCCCTTAGGGATGCATTTTCATCAAGACTCCACCTAAAGGGGTACATGTTTTAAGAATTGCCTATTTCATTGCAAGCGTGGTGAAATGTATTACTGGCATATTAAGTTTTGACTTTTTATGAACTTCATGCTCCCCTTCCTAATCTCATGTAATTAATATCACACCCTGAAGAGAGTAAAAGTGGATTAAAAATTGGCACAAATATTAACCTCTATTTGTATTGTAGTTGTCATGGCCATTCTAGCAGTTATGCAGAAGAAAAGTCATAGCTTTGTCTACAGGATGACTGATTGGCTCATAAATCCATAAGGTATCATGGAAGAAAAAGTCATATTGTTTCATGTGTTCATGTGTACCACAAATACTGCACACATATACACTTCTTTTTTTTCTTTAAAATTTTTTGCCTTTTTAAAAATTATACTTTAAGTTCTAGGGTACATGTGCACAACGTGCAGGTTTGTTATATATGTATACATGCCCCCGGTGTTGATTTGCTGCACCCATTAACTTGTCATTTACATTAGATATCTCTCCTAGTGCTATCCCTCCGTCTTCCCCCCTCCCCATGACAGGCCCCAGTGTGTGATGTTCCCTGCCCTGTGTCCAAATGTTATCATTGTTCAATTCCCACCTATGAGTGAGAACATGTGGTGTTTGGTTTTCCATCCTTGTGATAGTTTGCTCAACACACATACACTTCTAAAGGATCGTGATTTGTATTTCATGTAGAAACAAACTATATTAGAAATCAAGCTAATTGTAGTGGACAAGGCTTGATCTGGGGTTGATTCTATGTTTATCAAATAAGTCAAAATTTTCATATTCAATAACCAATTTTCAATTTTATTTCTTGGAAAGAGGGATGTATACCACTGTGAAAAGACTTTATTACTTCAAGCTATACATATCTTTAACCTTATCTTGTATCTGCCACAAGTAGTTGTTTATCTTGAATCTGCCACAAGTAGTTGTAGGATCTTAGACCAGATTTTCAACTTCTTGTAGACTCAGTTCTTTCTTTGCTAATAGAACTGACAACATTGCTATGATTGTTTGCTAAGACAGTGGACATATGCAGCGGGTACAGTGATAGTATATAATAAAATGTCAAGGAATAAATAACAGCTACTCTCTTGAGAAATAATTTTACTATCATAGTGAAATTTTCTTGTTAGAATGCTTACTATTAAAGGTAAGGGCAGAATGATATCAGGATATTCTACTGTAAGCAACTTGAGGACAGGGCTGTGTCTGTTTATCTTTATATGAGTCCTGTACAGTCACTAGAAGACAATAGGCATGCTGTGTAATAAAATTAAATTAATTTTCATAAACTATTACATAGTTTGTTAGCTTTTGTGAGATTTCTTGTTTTGAAAAATAGTGAAGGTCTTTTTCATTCATAGAGTGAATGAAATTCATGCTTAATACGATAACCATTAATTAGATTTAATGTAAAATCACGTTAGATTTACGACAGAAGTCTTATACTGAGAAACTTCAGTGAGCAAAGGGTAATAAACAAATGATGAAGATATTCAAGTCTACGTTAAGACAAAATTACATTTTTTATAAAGTACAGTTCATACATTTGTGGCTTTCTTAAGTTAGAAGAAAATTTGACTGAAAAACATTCAGAAAACCACTAAGAAGGTAAAATATTTCTACTGAATCCAGGATACTGGGCTATACTAAAAGAGAGTTACCTTCTGAGCCACAATTCTGCTTCATGTTATGGCTTAGATCCATAGAAAATAGTTTATTTAAAAACAAATATCCGTCATGTGGTTAATAGATTTTCCTGATGAATCAGCTAGTTCTGGCTTTGTATGATGCTCTGATCTATAGAGTTGTTCATTTTTACAAGTATCAGAATATTTTCTTAGCAACATGGAAACTAGAGTAAAAGTAACTATCATATACTGTATCCTCTACACCTTTCATAAAAAGTATTATTACATAATTTGATCATTTGCTTTTTTTCAATGTTAAGTTTATAGAAATTGGATTCTTTATTCCAAAGTTTTTATGTCAAAACTTATATAATGGGGAAAGGAAGGTAAGATTCAGAAGTGTTAAATGGATGTTTACCAGTTTAAATATAATATAAAATCACTTTCTGAGTCTGAATTTTATTTTCTTTATGCAAGACCATTTTTCCATGCTACTAGTGTATTATAATCTGTAACTTAAATACAGCTAATTTTAGTTAAAAATTAAGTGTTTGCATATTATTATAGATATCTATTTAGCCATTGAAAACAGATAAATTATCAAGATTTGAGATTTGTCACCATTAGAGGCTTTCCTCATAGCACTTCTACACTTCTGAATTATTTTACAAAAGGAAGGTACTCTAAATCAAAGAATAATAATATTCATAATTACTTTGCTTCGCTCGGTTCATTTAATACTCATTTCTTCTCTGAACTTTTTTTTTCTCATTTGCTATTTGTAGTTTGTTTCATTCCAAGAAATAAATTGTTATTTATTCTCTTATTTTACAGATGTGCATATTTAAAATTAGTAAGCATAAATACATAACAGTGAAATGGGTATTTATTGTTGTGTTACCAAATTATTTTTATGTAAATTTGAACAATTTTGAGACTGGAAGTGACAGATAATAAATACTTCTGGACATCGAGAGTAAACTGAAAATGTTTTTTTGTAGGCAAACTGGGTTTTAAGACCACCTTAATAATGTGGGGTCCAAAATAGGGAGAAGAGGCTGGGCGCAGTGGCACATGCCTCTAATCCCAGCACTTCGGGAGCCTGAGGCAGATGGATCATTTGAGGTCAGGAGTTCGAGACCAACCTGCCAAAATGGTGAAACCCCACCCCTATTAAAAAATACCAAAAAACAAACAAAAAAAATTAGGTGGGCATGGTGGCACATGCTTGTATCCCAACTACTTGAGAGACTGAGGCAGGAGAATCTCTGGAACCCAGGAGATGACGGTTGCAGTGAGCTGAGATTGCACAACTGTACTCCAGCCTGGATAACGTGGTAAGACTCTGTCTCAAAAACAAAATAAATGAAATAAGGAAAAGACACAGAACCTATTATATGATAGACCTATCATATGGTCCATCTTCAAGAATGTTCCATGTGCTGATGAATAGTATGTATATTCTGCATTTGTTGGGGAGAATATTCTGTAAATATCTGTTAAGTCCATTTGTTCTAGGGTATAGTTTAAGTTCATTGTTTCTTTGTTGACTTTCTGTCTTGATGTCATGTCTAGTCTGTCAGTAGAGTATTGAAGTCCCCCACTATTATTGCACTGTCTTCTATTTCATTTCTTAGGTCTGGCAGTAATTGTTTTATAAATGTGGGAGCTCCAGTGTTAGGTGCATATATATTTAGGATTGTGCTATTTTCCTGTTGGACTGGTCCTTTTATCATTATATAATCTCTTTTTGTCTTTGTTAACTGCTTTTGCTTTAAAGTTTGTTTTGTCTGTTATAAGAATAGCTTACTTCTGCATGCTTTTGGTTGTTCATTTGCATGGATTATCTTTTTCTACTCCTTTACCTTAAATTTATTCAAGTCTTTATGTGTTACATGAGTCTCCTGAAGACAACAGAATCTTGTCTTGTGAATTTTTATCCATTCTGCCATTCTGTATATTTTAAGTGGAGCATTTAGGCCATATACATTCAATGTTAGTATTGAGATGTGAGGTACTATTCTATACACGGTGGTATTTGTTGCCTGACTACCTTGGTTTTTCTTTTTCTTCTTCTTCTTTTTTTTTCATCATGTTATTATTCTACAGGTCCTTTGATATCTATGCTTTAAGGAGGTTCTATTTTGGTATATTTTAAAAATTTGCTTCAAGATATAGAGCTTCTTTTAGCAGTACTTATAGTGCTGGCTTGGTAGTGACGAATTCTCTCAGCAATTGTTTGTCTGAAAAAGACTGTATCTTTCCTTCATTTATGAAGCTCAGTTTTGCTGGATAAAATATTTCTTGGCTGATAATTGTTTTGTTTAAAGAGGCTAAAGATAGGACTCCAATCCCTTCTAGCTTGCAGAGTCTGCTGAGAAATCTGTTGTTAATCTGATAGGTTTTTCTTTACAGGTTACCTAATGCATTTGTCTCACAGCTGTTAAGGTCCTTTCCTTTGTCTTGACTTTAGATAAGCTGATGACTATGTGGCTAGGCAATGGTCTTTTTGGGACTAATTTCGCAGATATTCTTTGTGTTTCTTGCATTTGGATGTCTAGATCGCTAGCAAGGTCAGGGAAGTTATCCTTGAGTATTCCCTCAAATATGATTTCCAAACTTTTGGATTTCTCTTCTTTTTGGGACACCAATTATTCTTAGATTTGAACGTTAAATGTAGTCCCAATTTCCTGGAGGTTTTTTTTCTTTTTTTTTTTTTAAATTATCTTTTCTTCATCTTTGATAGATTGAGTTAATTTGAAAGCCTTGTCTTTCAGTTCTGAGGTTCATTCTTCTGCTTGTTCAATTCTATCGCTGGGATTTTTCAGTGCATTTTGCACTGAAATCTAAGTGTGTCCTTGATTTCCAGAAATTGTGATTGTTTTTATTTATGCTATCTAGTTCACTGAAGAATTTTCCTTTCATATACTCTATCATGTTTTTGATTTATTTAAGTTGGACTTCACCCTTCTCTGGTGCCTCTTTGATTAGCTTAATAATCAACCTTCTAAATTCTTTTTCTGACTGTTCAGAGATTTGCCTTGGTTTGGATCCATTTCTGGTGAGCTGGTATGATCTTTTGGGGCCGCTAAAGAACCTTGTTTTGTCATATTACCAGAATTGTTTTCCTGGTTCCTTCTCGTTTGAGTAGACCATGTCAGAGAGAAGATCTGGGATACAAGGGCTGCTGTTCACATTATTTTGTCCCATGGGGTGCTCCCTTGATGTGGTGCTCTCCTCCTTCCCCTAGGAATGGGGCTTCCCGAGAGACAAACTGTAGTTACTGTTTTTGCTCTTCTGGGTCTAGCCACCCAGCCAAGTAGCGGACTCCAGGCTGATGCTGGGGAATGTCTGCAATGAGTCTTTTGTTACGATTCATCTTCAGATCTTGGCATCTGTGGATACCAGCACCTGCTCCAGTGGAGTCAGCAGGGGAGTGAAGTGGACTCTTTGAGAGTCCTTGGTTGTATTCTTGTTTAGTGCGCTGGGTTTGTGTTGGTTGGCCTCTAGCCAGGACAAGAACTCATCAGCTGTGGTCCTATATGGAGGATGCAAACTTGTCCTAGGGACACCTAGTTAAGTATTCAGGTTTGTCAAGTGATGGGCAGGGCCATAGGTCACCCAACAGATTATGACCTTTGTCTTCAGCTACCGGGGTAAATTGAGAAAGACCCCAGGTGAAGGCAGGGATAGGAGTATCTGAGCTCAGCCTCTTCTTGGGTGGGGCTTGCTGCTGCTGCCGTGGGGAATGGGATGTGGTTCTCAAATTCAATGGAGTTATATTCTCAGGAAGATTATGGCTGCCTCTGCTGAGTCATATGGGTCACCAGGGAAGTGGGGGAAAGCTAGCAGTCACAGATGTAACCCCACTCCCACACAATCCACAGTCCTACAGGCCGTTCCTACTCCCACCGTGTCCCAACAACAGCACCAAGTCATCCAGTGACCAGGGCTGAGAACTTGTCCCAGACCATGAGCCTCCCCATTGAGAAAGCAAGCAGACTTACACTTTTTCAGCATCTCAGGGAGCCTGCAATAGCAATCCAGCTCCTTCAAAACGTTGTGGAATCTCTCGGCTTTCCTGGTATGTTCCTGCGGTAGTTCTTGGAGAAAAAATTCACAATGTGAGTCTCCACATGCTGCTCTGTTCATTGGAGTGGAACTACAAGTTAGTCCTGCCTCGATTTTCCAGGATTTCTTATCTGTCTTCTGTTCTCACATACTCTGGACCATACATAGGTGACTGAATCTATTCTCAAGGCTCTAGGACTGCCATTGTTTTTCTGTTCCTCATCATTACACCCATTTCAGACCACACTATTTGCTTGGTTCTCCTCTGGATCTTTTTTTTTGGTCTTTTCAAGACTCCAATAAACCTGCCTAGAGACACTCAATCATTCTGGACTATAGATGTAAATCTCTGCATGGAAAAAGAACACAACTGCAAGAAATAAAAGGAAAATTTTATTTTGCTATCGTCACTACTGTTTATTATTAAACCAATATTTAAATTTAGGTCAACTCTACAAACGTTTTTTAAATATTTTCTTTATACTAGGTATAATGGTAGAAATAAAAATATATATTATCACTGCTCAAAGAGTATGCAGTTTAAAATGAAGATTTGAAAGTAGAATACTGAATTTCTAGTTAGCAATTTGAACTTATTCATGTGGAGAAAAAAAAGAAAAGGAAAGAAATATCTAAGGTATCCAGGTGTAGCACCAGAGAAGCACCAATCAACTCTATCTACAGATAGAATTCAGTTCAAAATGGAATTGACTCACTATGCCTCAATTTTTTTCATGCATTTCTAGTAATTTTACTTAAACATTAAAAAAATTAAAGTAGAGAAAAAGTACAATTCTTAGAAATGTCCTCTACATTTGTCTTAAATGTTGACAAACTGCTAGGAAAACTGAAGTTTAATTACTAACTTCATAGAATGTTCATCCTTGTAATTTTGCTCTAGATCATGAGAAATACACTTACAGAAACACATTTCTTATTCTTTTAAATGTCAGGTTAAATTTTGTCAGCATTCTAGATCATGAGAAATACATTTTCTGAAACACATTTCTTATTTTTTTTTATATGCCAGGTTAAATTTTGTCAGCATTCCCTTGCATCTCTAAAAGAATACTGACAACATACATTGTAACCATATGGCATTTCTCTCATCTCAAGGATAATGGTCCACTTGGGATATTATTGTAAAACTTTTAAAAAACTTGGCTAGAGTAAATGATTTCTCAGAACCACACCTAACTATGATATAATACAATGAGATTTAAGGAGAAAGCAGCCAAGGTTTTCATAATAAATACTTAAAAAGAAAAGCCTTTTATTCCAAACAAGGATTCTATTTCATTTTTCACATATAAACATTCTCTCCTATGGAAACCTAAAATAACTTTGAAAGTTGGTAGAATTGTTAGCAACTGAATAATTAATTACAAAAGAGTTTTCATGGAAGCACATGCAAATAACTTTTTAAAATACTTTTGTTTTGTGTTTCATTGAATCCAGTAAACTAATCTGTGTCTTAGGTCTATAATAGAACTATCAAATGCTGAGCTTGAATATACTGTGTATTTAATTTGATTCTCAGTACAGTCATCTATTATATATCATTCTTATGAGTTTTATATAGAATAAAACCAAAACACAACACTATTATGATACTCAAAAGACAACACTATTATGATACTCAGAGGTATTATATTTCAAATGTAAGTCTAAATGTACTCCCTTTAAAGGAAAGCAATTATAAATACTATTATCTATTTAAATGTTATTTGAACTACTTGATTTTAAATTTGTGCTTAGAATGTTTAACACAAATATTTGTTAATGTTTCTTACAAAGCCCTCTTATATTTTTCTAAAAATCCCAAAAGAATTTTAAGCACGTTTATTCTCTATAAAACTGGCATTTTAAATAAATAGCCTATAAAGAAAAAAGGAATTTCAAGTATTTATTCTACTTATATTGATCAAAAATTAAGAAGTAAATAAATGTATTGTTATGCACTCAAAATTAATTTCTAAGAAATATAATAAACGATGTGTTTCACTAATCACTGTACCTGGAAACAAGCAAATAATTTATTTTACTTTCACATTTGTGATAGACTTTCTATAACTTTCATATCATTAAATCAGCTTTAATCATTCTGTACAGGATTACAATTGAAGACAGATGGTTCTGGGTTGCTGGCAATTGATTATATGATTATGTAAACAGATAAGATAATATCAAATGAAATAAATCATGGTGACAATCTTTCTTTGGCATTTCAGACATTCAGCCTGTAATCCAGTTTAGTTGGATCAAATTTAATGTGGGAGAGAGCCCTTTTTATTTGCAAATAACACAGTATGAAAGAGCTATGCCAAGACAGATTTGCATGTGTACTACTATATGGATTCTATCTTGCTTATTTTTTATGCCATAAACTATCTATAAAATAGGGATATTAACAGCATTATCTCATAGGGTTTCTGTGAATAGTGCCTGCTTCCTAAGTAGGTGGTATCTACACACTAACTAGTGTTGTTATTGGCCCATTTCTCCTTTTCTTCCCTCTGATCATTCCTAGGAACTACAAATTTTACTCTATTATACAAAGCATTTGAACTCCCCAAACTCCCATGTATGTCTCATATTTATGCATCCTTATATCTCTCTTATATGTCCCCATAATATTCTGTGTATCTTCCAACATAATACTTACTCTCTGCTGAATTTGTCTTAGTAGTAGATTGGAAGACCCACTAAGATATAAAATATGACTATCTTGACTATAGTTGTAACTAGAGTAGCTAGCACTGATATATTACTAAATAAATATTTAGGTAGAAAAGAGAGAGAGGAAAGCAGGCAAGAGTATGCCAGTTATTAATTCACTTGTTAAGTACTACTACCCAGTTCCTTATTTACTTAATTCTGATTTTCTGTAATCTACTTCCACTACAGGTTTAAAGACACTTGCTCATCACCCTTGAGGCCAGATATGTTTCAAAATGCAATTTATTTATTTATTTAGATTTTGGAAATGTATGTCTGCTTTATGTTATATAACACTTCCATACAAGAGTGTAAGCATCACTTTTAGCCAAAACATTAAAATAGTGAAATAAATATCTACACTAAGCTACGCAAGTAAAAAATTGCAAATACCTTTGTGTCAGTCTAAACCAGATCCACTCTCCCTTCCTTGCTTCTTTCTGTCCTTTCTCTTTTTCACTTTTTCTCTTCCTTCCTTTCTTTTCTATTCCTTCTCCTCTTCTTCTCCTGCCTTCTCTCTCTCTCTCTTTCTTAATTTTCCTCTTTTATCCAACAAACAAGCTAGATCACTTCACTTTTTCCTACCAATATAATATTTTTAGAAATAGATCTTCAGAGCCTTTTGGATTTTGAAATTGTAATTGGAGAATGGTAACTTACCATGTTAGAGTAGTTAAGAAATAATGAGTTGAAAATTTCACTTGGATTGGAGACCAAATAATAAGGCAGGAATTTACCAAAGAAAGTTATAGATTAAAGATAAGATTTTCTAAAAGTTTTTTTTTTTTAAGTATAAGGCTCTTTATATTCTATTTCACAGATATAACTACTTAATCATGTGAACCCAATTTTCTCATCATCTAGAATAAACCACAGACTGAACACCTCATTCAGTATTATTCAGAAAGTCAAAGATGAACTGAACATTCCCCCATGAAGCCTCTGCTTGGGAATTAACATGATGTTACCTGATCAGGTAGACCCCAAATCCTCTAATTTAATATTCTGTGGCAGATCTCCTTATTTTCTTTCAGGATGCACTTTGTCATTAATTCATACATTCTTTTACATCAGTCTGGATGACTGTTGGACATTCCCTGTCACTTTTCTGCAGGCTTTTAACCTTATGTTGCCCTACAGTCCCCTGCAGCATGCCACCCTTTCAGGGCTCCACGGAAGCCAGTAGCCACCTTGTCCCTGCCAGTCCAATTCTTGGGGTCATGGTTCATGGCACTGTGATTTATTCCATTGTTCGAGGTTACCAGCATTGACTCACATCAATAGTATACCATGCTTTCACTTCATTTTTTTGTGAATATTCTACAAAAAAATTACTTGGGCCCATCATTTTTAAGAAATATACATTATTTTCGTATTTTAATATTTTATTTTTAACATAAATATTTTTTCTTTCAAAGAGTGACAACGTATGTATCCATACTGAAACTGAAAATATTTTCTATTTTGTATCTCAGACAGTTGCCATGTGCAGCAGCAAATCAGACAGGATTCCTTTTTTTTCCCATAGAGATTTTCCAAAGAGATTTTTATTGTTTTCCCATTTTCCTCACCCCACAATGGCCCTATCTTAAATTTTGCTTTTAATGCCTCCCATCCCTACATACACAGTAAGCATTTTTATACCTGCCTGAAACTTGAATTTACTTTCAGGAAGGTCCAATCATTTATATAAATTGTTATATTTGAATCCATTTCTCTGGCACATCATAGCCTCAATTTTGACGTAATAGTGACTTTCCCTATTTATGCAGTCATACCCAATAGAAGGAAGGAACTTGCGGGTTAATGGGTGGAGAGTTTAGAATTACTCGGTTAGATTTCTCATTTAACTCTTTGCCCTGGAGAACTGGCTACAATTCTAAGTAAGGCACCTTGTCTCTCTATTGCACCCCATGAAGAATTCGTCTCTTGATGAGTGACTGCTATCAATGCAGGTGTGTTCTGCTGAGGTTTTTAAAAGATTGAAAAGCAGTTAATTGACTGGTGAATGATGTCTATAAATTATTTTCTTTGTCCAAAATTATGAACTCTTAGCTTGTAACTTAAATAATACAGTTTTCACCAATAATATTATCTATACTATCCTAGCATTTGTAAGTCTCATTTTGAAATGCAAATGTGTTTTGCATTTATAAGTCTCATTTTGATGTTGAGTTAGTACCGGCAATTATAAAAATTATTTTGAGAGTTTGGGTAGGGTCAAATTTTATTTACAAGTGATTTATTTTTTCTTTCATTATCATAAATATGTTTATGATTTTGCCTACTATCAAAATGAAACAGATGTCAAAAATTCCTACTTCTCTTTTAAGCTAGTGGTATACCAAATATATGATGAAAAATATATTTATGTGTATTATGTCATCACATACACACTTGTTACTTCAGAAGTTTAATGTAAAAACCTTTAAAATTATCTAACTGGTGTAACTCATTCCATATAAATATTTTTTTGTGCAAAAATCAGATACTTATAGATGTTTAAATATAGCTAATACAACATAATTCTTCAGCGTGAATAGTTTAATAATAACTATCTTTACCTTCAGTTTACACAAAGAATACTATATTTTAAAGGATGTTAAGATTGTGGCTCTTTGGGGACACTTATTCCATATTTTGTTAAAATTATGAAATGAGTTTAAGATACTGAAAGATTTGTAAGATTAAAGATCAATTATTTTATTTTAAAACTGAAGAAAAAGTATTGGAAATAGTTTACATGACCGGGTGAGGTGGCTCACACCTGTAATCCCAACCCTTCGGGAGGCCGAGGCAGGTGAATCACCTGAGATCAGGAGTTCGACACCAGCCTGACCAATATGGTGAAACCCTGTCTCTACTAAAAATACAAAAATTAGCCAGGCATGGTGGTGTGTGCCTGTAGTCCCAGCTACTGGGGAGGCTGAGACAGGAGAATTGCTCGAACCTGGGGGGCAGAGGCTGCAGTGAGCTGAGATCACGCCACTGCAGTCCAGCCTGAGTGACAGAGCAAGACTCCATCTCAACAAAAAGGAAAAAGAAAATAGTTATACACGATACATTGAGCCTCACCAAAATGACATAGGAACATGTAAGACTAGACTCTGGTGTTTACAAAATTCCATAGGCAATAGCAGAGGAAAGTATACAAAATTTTAATTGACCTTGTCGAATATATTGTAGGTATTAGGTTATTTAAAATATTACTGCAAATTTAAATTGTTCCATTTCAAGAATGGAATAGACACATTACTTAGTGTTGCACTTTTAGAAAAGCATAACAAGCTTTAAAAGACACAATAGCAAATTTAATGTCTCAAATATCAAAATGAATTTATCTAGAATTATTTTGTATTTTAAACATATTTTTTCACAACAGTCACTGTAAAAAAACAGTTTTATGTAATATATTTTCAATTAAATGAAATATATTACTATTAATTAGTTAATCTATTGATTATGAATCTATTAATGTTACAATATTTTGTGTGACAGTGGGTATTTTCAAGAAAATGTATAAACAATTTGAAGGCTGAGCTCATTGGAGTAGTTTAATTTTTAGAAATGGATTGACTCATTTTCTAAATAAGTATTTTTTAATTTCTAATTTTGTTTCAGGCAGGATTCTACAGGCTGTGCACACTATGGTAAATGAAACAGATGTGAGTTCCTGTCCACGCAGAACATATGTTCTCTTTGGAAGTAGAGAAAATCACCAACCAAGTAGATAAATGATAATTACAAGGTGTAACATAGGCAATGAAGGAAATAAACAGGGCGATGAGATGTATTTTAACCAGAGGGTATATTTTAAAAAGGACATTTGTGTTACAATCTGAAAGGTAAAGAATCAGCACGTCATGCACAGATATAAGAGAAGAGCATCCTATGCTTAAGAGACAATAAGCTTGAAGACTGGAAAGTGGTAAAAGGATCCACATGTTTAAAGACCAGAAGGAGGTCAATGTGGCTGAAACAGTGTGTGCAAATAGAGGTGAAATGGAATGTGCTGACAATGCAGAGACCAGAGGCAGTTCATGTAGTTTTGGTAAGAAGTTCAAGTGCAATGGAAAGTCACTGAAGTCTGTGCGAAGTAGGGAGTGGGCTGTCATAAGCTTATTGAATTTTTTAAAAGATTCCTGTGGATGATGAATACAGAATGAACTGGGAGACCTGGGCGTGGAGTACAATCAAAGCTAGGGTCAGAGTAGAGACGGAGCAATGTAGGCAGTAATGATAAATTCTTTGGGAAAGGAACGAGTAAAAGGACTTGATTATAGATGAGATTTGGAGGAAAGGAAAATATGTTTCTTATGTTTTGGCCTTGAGCAACTGAAGAAGACAAAATGTGAAAGGAATACTAAGAACTCAGTATTAGACATATTGAATTTGCAATTTCTGTTATAATCCAAAAGAAGATGTCTGAATAATTTTATATAGAAATCTAGAAGTGACGTGAGAGGGGTAAGCTGAAGATACACAATTGAAAATATTTTGGAGATTAATTTAATAATCCAAAAACTACTTAGACTTTTTAATGCCACATTCATTTGCCACATATACTTATTCATTCAAAAGGCACATATTCTCAGCTTACCCTGACACAGGCAAAACATTCCTGCCTTCATGGATATTACATGGAAATCAATTTATCTTTTTTATTCAGATTAATTTAAATAACAGATTTTGTTTTTATTTAAAAAAGAAATAATTATGTGAAAAGAGAAAAACTTAGAGCTTCAAAGAATTTGACAAATTTCCATATTAAAACTATTTTAAACTGAATCAGAAAGGAATGGAGGGCAATGGCCAAAATGAAAGCAACAGTAGGCACAGAGCAGTGTTAAGGCAGAGAACACTCTGTGGTCTGCAGTTCATAATAGTACTATTTGTCGGAGTTTTATTTAAAAGTCTTATAAGTGATGCATAAGATAATGCGAAAAATGAAACCTCAATGCTGTTAAATGTTCTTAAACGTAGTTCAGAAAGATATATTATGCAGGATCTTTCAAAGCTCTTGTTTATGAGATGAAGGGAGACAGTAACGTGGTAAATGAGCTTTTGGGTAGATGACAACAGAAACAGTGCAATTAGGGGGGAAGTACAAATTCTATACTTATAAAAGAATGGCTTTGATTTCTTAGCTACATCCTCTATGTCACACCAGGTGGTTGATGCAAGTAGGAAAGGTTAAAATTCACGATGAGACTTAGCAAGTCAAAGTGTGACAATAACAAATAAGAAACATTCAAGGGAACAGTAGGTATCTAGGGTATACTGAGAAACCAGAGCCCAATAAGGGGCAACAGATAAAATCGAGGTAAATAGTTAAGATTTAGCCATGTTCAAATGCAATGAGCAGCCTGGTTCCCTGCTTTTACTAGTGTCTAAGCTTTGCCACTGAACACACTTTGATTCTCTTAAGTTTTATTTCAGGGCTAGACTTTAAAATCAATACTACTTATAGCCAAGGGTAATTAAGGAGTCAGAAGCTCAGTGGCGTAACATCGTGCTGAGGTCCGCTGTTCCTTCCATAATGCAAAGCCCAGTTTGAGTACTTAGGTTCTCGCTGTCTTGCATGAGAACACAAGATCATTTTGAGACTTGCTTCAATAAATTTAGCCTCAGTCTTGAAACGCTCGTGAGTATTTGAATTTTCTACAGAACCACAGCCTGCACTGTTTTCTTTAGAAGTGGGACGTTGCATTCAAACTGAATCTATGTGTGGCTTGTTTATGGTTGCTAACTATAAGTAGGATGGCCAGATAATACATACTATATACATCCAGTTAAACTTGAATCCAGACAATCGATTTTATTTTTGTAGTATATGTCCCAAATGTTGCAACCCAAATGTTTATACTAAAGATTATTTGTTCTTTATCAGAAAGGCAAGTTTAAGTGGGAATTCTGTATTTTTATTTGCTGCATCTAGCATCTCTATCATCAGGCCTTCCTGCCACCAACTGCCAGCTTAGTCCTCCCTTATTATCTAGGGCTCAATTACTGGGCCAATTAGTGTCAGCCAACTTCCCCTGAATGTTGTCATCAGCATAATTGTACCATATCTCTAGCCGCTTCTCCTGGGATCTTCTTTGTTCACCTATCTTGCCATATTCCTGGTCTAAAAATCTAGTTGAAAACCAAACATGACATCAAAAGCGCTTTGGATTGTAGTGGTAGGTGGCTATGACGGTCTTTCCAGCAGGGACAATCGGTGATAAACCTCCCAAATAAAAAATGAGGTTGTTTGGACAATTTATCATAAAGACAGATTATGATCAAGGCAAGGTCATTAGAATCACTGTAACTTATTATCTGAAGACATGAATTTGGTTTAATTCTGCCTTTATGCTTCACTTCTCCTGGCTCAGTGTCACTGGGGTGAGATGCATTGTATTATAATCTAATATTTCCATAACAAAAACAGGATTATTGCATTAATATTTGGTTACAGTACCTCAGTAAAAACATAATAGAACTAAAGGAAGTTTCAGATTAAAGAAACCAAAACAGTTTTTCCCTGAGTAAGACATCTGAGAACAGGTTTAAATATATCACATACCTTCCAGGAATGACTTCCAAAGACGTACAACTCCATCAGGCTCTACCAACAGAGCCAGTCCCACTGCTACTAGCAGAAAGCTACCACATCTGGAATCACAACTTCATTACCAGAATCAAGAACCCCCACACATTCAGGCATGTTTCATAATAGGGAAGCTGTAATTGCTACTGCTGCCACTGATATAACTGTATACCTCACTTACAAATTGCAGTGGCCAAATGGACGTCTCAGGCGCTGCCTCTTAACTACCCTGACACTTAAGACTGGATACTGAAGCCACTGCTCACTTACTTCAGAAAACTACTTATCTCCATATCTGTACTTACCCGTAGAAATGCAGTTGCATCAGAAGTTTAGTATCTGATCATACCTACCCTCCAAAATATCACGCAAAATCTATTTCCTGAACCTAAACACCTTTCAGAACCTCATTTCCAAAGTGGTCTCAGAAGTACAGCGTAAGCTTGCCAACACCTAAATGTAAGAGGTACTAGGTATACTTATTGGGTATATTTATTGGGTGCCAATATACCATATACATAGAGGACACCATAACATTTTATAAAAACCTAAAATCCTGTGTTTATATATAGGATTATATCAGCCACCTGATTGTAAAATGCTGACAGTAAATAAAGTGATCTTAAGTAATGTAAATTGTAAGAGTAATTTTGCTAATTTGATGTGACAAATGCCAAAAATAAATGCCTAATGGAAATCTGAGGCTGCAAGAACTGCGTAGACACAGTCACGGGTAAAAGACACAGTTTATTAACAGAAACAAGATGTTTTAGGTTTTGTGATCATAACCTTTTGAGATTAATGTCCAGCACAGCATATCTCTACTTTTGCTGCCCAGTATACTCACCTAAGGAACTCTGGAAACAATACTGATATCCAAACTACTTCCTAGACCAATCCAATCAGAATTTCTGGATGCCCAAAGATTCCAGGGTGAATCTAATCTGTATTCAGTTTGAGCATCATTAATTTGGCATGAAAATCAGTCCTTCTGAAACACAACTTTGTTCAATACAAATTTGAAAAATATTGAACCCATGGGTCTGACCTAGAATACCATTTATTATAATTATTAAAAATGGATTCTATATAGAATCTTTATGATAATTTTAGGCACATTTCACTAGGAAAGGTTTAACTGTGATTTATATCATACTGAAAAATTGACTTAGACATTTCCAAATTCATTTGAAGGAGAAAAATATCTTCTGATTATCTAATAGTAACAAATAATATTTTTTAAATGTAAGAAAAGGACAAATTACAAGTGGGAGGTTAAACAGTCTTTTATAATCACAGACTAGGTTTGGCTTGGAATTAATTTCAGAGATTAAAATTCTTATTTTTCACGGACTAATTTATACATTTTTTGACAAAAGGTATTGCACTTTGGGGGAAACTTTTCTTAAAATAATAACCTTGGAGGTTTAAGAAAAAGTATTTATATATCATTAATAGAATATAATCTGTTAAAAATGGAAGGGGGCAGGGGTTGAAAAACTACCTATTGAATTCTATGCAAACTATCAGGGTGATGGGTTCAATTGCACTCCAGACCTCAGCATCACACAATATACCCATGTAACAAACCTGCACACATATGTTCTGAATCTAAAATAAAAGTTTAAAAAGTCAAAAACTAAAAAGAAAAAAATAGGCTGTATCTAAATACTAAAGTTATATATTCCCTGTTATATTTTAGTTATTGTATATTAAATATAAATATATATTCCAGAATTCATTATGATCCAATACCTATGGAAATTATTAACATTTTATAAAAACTGTATATGAGTTCTTCTAAAATTCTTCTTAGGATGTAGCACAGTGTATTGCATACTATAAACACTTAAGAAATTATTTTTTTAGTAGAGTCATACTGGAATTATCCAGCAAGGGAAAAGATAATCACTACAATTATTCATCCTCATGAAATTCTCTTTACATAAACTAAAGGGTATTTCTGCAGAGTATTAAGTACTTTTCTAGGGTGGAGTTACATTCCTTGTATTTTTCAGCATTCCTTCATAGTTTATGAAATGTCCCACTTGGATTTTATAGATACTTATCTTTTAATTATTTTATTTAATAAAACTTTCAAACTTACAAGTAAAAAGGCAAAAAGAGGAAAGATTAAAATTGTAAAATTAAGAGAATGGTACACTGCCAATAGGCAAAAAGAAATATTAATGTAATGGATTTAAATAATCCCTTCTGTGATTTATAATTTTAAAGAAAGCAATTAAAAATAATTCCTACTTCTCATATTTTAAGATCTGGCTTATTAATGTTTTCAGCCATTTTTATATCTACTAGCCTGAAATTCTTAACAGCCTGATTTAAAAAGTACCTACATTGCAGCATAGTTTGACTATTCAACTGTATCTTGTAACTGAAAAAATAATTATTAAGTTTTCATATTCATAAATAAGTCTCTCTGGGATTTCATAATTTATCAGTTTATGTTGCTGTGCTCTAATACCCACTGGAAAATATTTATAATATTTAGATATTTGGACCATTCTGATGACATTTTTCCCTCCTTAGACTACTTTACATAAGCAGAAAAGCTGACATAGATTCAATTTCTCTGAAAGATACTATGGATTGAATTGCTCAATATTTATCCAACCGCCTTCCAGCATGCCTTTCAAAATGGCAATGTCTGAAAAACTAAAAAGTTTAGGAGACTCCTTTGCAGCCAGAGTGCTAGAGTCCTCCAGGCAGGAAAACCTCTGATAGAGAATTAGGAGAAAAGGAAAAAATTTGAGGCTGCAGGAGAGGCTAGGTACATTGCGTAAACACATAAGAGTAGGCATGTTCTTCTGAGACAGCCCTGGCAGGGATTCTAGCATCTGGTTCCTGTTGTCATGGGTGCCAAGTGGCATGAGCCAGATCCCACAGGGTTTCTACCAGAAGAATCTTGTGGATGAATGTTTCCTTTGGCTGCCTTCTGGGCAGTATCTAGTCACCCCACCCACCTCCAACTCCTCCAAGGATTCTATAAGCCACAAAATATCCTCTAGAAAATCTCTTTCTGCTTAAAATAGAATGAATTATGTTGAGTTAATCTCAAAACCCTAACCAAAGGTCCGCTAAAGATTGTTAGGCAACCAGTCCTACTTAAATACTTTAGGAACTTGGGAAGATGCTTCAGCAATACATGCCAGTAGGATTGCTCGGAAGTACGGTCTAGATTGAGTTACTTCATGACTAGCGCTGTTGCCAGCAGAAACCTTTCCTACCAAACCCAGTGTCTTATAGGAATATCCGTCTTGATGTGTCCTCACCCACTAAATGCTGCTTTAGCTGTAGATTCAGCCTTAGCTAAATATAGGCAGGTAATGCTTATCAAAAGCATTTTACCTGAAAAACCAGCAGGATTTGAAGTAGCTGCTTTCATATCTAGTCAGTCAAATGGTGGGATCACTCACAGAGTTATTCAATTATTAAATGTAGTGCCAGTCACAGACCAAACTCCTGATTCTAATTTGATTTAACTCAATAAACGGCATAGGTGCCTCAATGAAGAATCCCCTTCCTTTAAGAACTGGTTTCTCTAAGCTAGTGCCTACTTGCAGTGATTATTCTTTTCTCTCATTGGTCACCAAGTCACTTTTTCACAGAAGTTGAAATCTGTATATTTTATGTTATAAACTGGAGGGTACAACATTTTAAAACAACATTTACATAATGTTCTTTACATAAAGAACAGTATATATATATATATATATATATATATAACTGTTACTTCAGTTGAAAAGATGTGATTAGCCCTTATCTACAAATATGATCTAAAATGACTGGCAACCTTTTTTGCATATAAAATACAATCATGTTTTCCATGAATGTCCATCCACTCTTGATAAGAGGCATGATTATGCCAGGTTAGCTTTCTGTACTCGATGGTACTCTTTCTCTCCCTGGATCAGATTTCCATAAAGAGCAAAATTCCCATTTTCTTAGTGGACAAAGAATCTGCCAAGTCAACCTGATCCTATTAGAGCTATAACCAGGTTATTTTTGTGTGATGGGTAATATTAAGTGTCAACTTGATTGGATTGAAGGACGGATGAAAAGTATTGTTTCTGCGTATATCTGGGTGTTGCCAGAGGACATTAACATTTGTGTCAGTGGGCTTGGAGAGAAGACCCACCCTCAGGAAGACCCACCCACAACGTGGGTGGCTGCCATCCAATTGACTGCCATCATGGCTAGATAAAGCAGGCAGAAGAAGGTGGAAGAAGCTAACTTGCTGAGTCTTCTGGCCTTCATCTTTCTCTGGTGCTGGATAATTCCTGCCGTCAAATATCAGTCTCCGATTTGTTTAGCTTTTAGACTCTTGGACTTACACCAGTGGTTTGCCAGGAGATCTCAGGCCTTTGGCCACAGACTGAAGGCTGCACTGTTGGCTTCCCTACTTTTGAGGTTTTGGGATTCGGACTGAGCCACTACTAGCTTCCTTGCTCCTCAATTTGCAGATGGCCTATCATGCCACTTTATCTTGTGATCATGTGGGTCAATTCTCCTTAATAAACTCCCTTTCATATATACATCTATCATATTAGTTCTGTCCCTCTAGAGAATCCTAATAGAATTTGCCAGTAGCTGTAAAGAAGAAATAGAAGAGCTTGTCTTTGAACAAGATTTTTTTATCACTGCAAAGTTAGAGGGATGCTAAAAGTATCCTAAAATTACATCAGCATACATTTGCAGGGAGTCTAAAGGATATAGAGACTAGTGGGACACCACAGTTTCCTTCTCCCACCTTTGCGCTGGGCACCATCCCAATACATATAACCTTCCTCACATCTATAGCTAACATATAATAGTAAGGCAGCTCTTTTTTTCAAATTTTTATCTTGATTATTCTAGCTTTCTCAAAAAAATTGAAGAGAACCAAATATTTGAATGTTGCATGTTGATTCTGATGACTCCTTGGCACGTACTGTCCCAAATCTGATACCTTATGTGATGGTTAATAATAGCTGTCAACTTGATTGGATTGAAAGATACCTACATAGCTGGTAAAGTATTGTTTCTGGGTGTGTCTGTGAGGGTGTTGCCAAAGGAGATTGACATTTGAGTCAGTGAACTGGGATAGGAAGACCCACCCTCAATATGGGTGAGCACCATCCAATCGGCTGCCAGTGGCTAGAACAAACCAGGCAGAAGAAGGTAGGATAAGTTGGCTTGCTGAGTCTTCTGGTTTTCATCTTTCTCTGGTGTTAGATGCTTCCTTCCATTCTTCCTGACCCTGGACATCAGACTCCAGGTTCTTTGGTCTTTGGACTCTTGGACTTGCACCAGTGGTTTGCAGGGGGCTGTTGGGCCTTTGGCCACAGACTGAAGGCTGTACTGTTGGCTTCCCTGCTATTGAGACTTTTGGACTTGGACTGAGCCACTACTGGCTTCTTTCTTCCTCTGCTTGCAGACAGCCTGTCATGGGACTTCACTTTGTGATTGTGTGAGCCAATTATCCCTAATAATGCCTTTTCATATATACATATATCCTATTAGTTCTGTCCCTCTGGAGAACCTTGACTAATGCATCTTATAATCTTAAGGAGATACGTCTTCTAATGGCATTGGGGTTGGAAAATCATCACGGAGGAATAAGGCTAAATATGACTAGGATGATTATTGCATTCTGGCCCAGCTTCAGGCCTGGTCCTGTATGAAAATTTTAATTTTCAGTTAAAATTGAAAACCATGGCTTTGATGAATTGATATCTTGCTACTTGGAAAGAATATGATACACAGAATAGTATTACCTACACATTCATGGGGAAATCATTAACTTTATGAAGTTATGAATATTACAAATGTGATTACTTATGAAAAATGCACTTTTAATTTAATTGTAAGCCTGCGTTGCTGTAATCATGGCTGAGTACCACGCAATTTCCACATACCAGTATCTAATCAGGGAACTGCTGGAAAACAAGAGGCCAGCAGATACTTTTAACTTACTTCCAAATCTTGTAAAAAATACATCTAATTGGAGTAATCTATTTCTCCAGAATCCTAACTGTAAGAGATAATGGAAGATAATGTTTTCAGTTTCTTAGCATCTCTAGAACATGCAGGCATTCAAAAAGAGGGTACTACAGAGATTGAACAAATCAACGCACAGTTCTTACCAAAATAATATTTGACATCTGTTGGCAAGAGGACTAGCTCTCAAACTAACATGCATACTGTTAGTTAGACATAATGGACATGACAGTCATCAGGAAGACTCAGAAGTTGAAAACTAAACATTTTGAACTGCAAAAGTGCCCTTCTACTGCCAAGTCCACAAACAAAAGAACACTCAGTCACCCAAACAATAGTGATAGCTCAGAAATTCAGTACTTTTATTGTGAAAGAAAAATGTAGGAGTCCTGAAATATTGCATTAGAATTAAGTTTTACTTGTCAGACAAGGCAAATATCAATAGAATTAAGGTAGAGGTCTAAAATGTAATTTTTAATTTTCTGATGTCATATGTCACTTGTTTTTATACCAAAGGGGTATTTGATGTTAGAAGGGAGGAAAAACCTGAGAGTTTATACTTTGGTAAGCCTATATCAAGGCTCTCAATTTAGTTTTTTAAACAATAAGACAAAAGCCTCTTAGCATATGAATGTTAAAAAAATAATCAGACCTAAAACACTTCAATATGCTCCTAAGGATTTATATTAGGATCAAGGAGCTTGTTTATGCTTTGGGTAAAAAACATTTCAGTAGCTCTCCAGAAGTAATTTACAATGAGTTGTTATACAGAATTCTTTCAAATTCTTAAACAGAAACACACTCTCCATATGAAAGTACTTCTTATTGGCTAGCAGCAATAAGCTGGCAAGTCATAAGCCATCAATCGACCTTTTATTGCTGTAAATTCACTCAGGATATTCTCGTCATGAAAGAAGAAAGATCAGCAGAGTTCTACAGAAAGCCACGAGCAACTAAATTCTAACAAGCTATCAAAAGAACAGAAATGCTGACATTGAAACCCAGTGCCCTCTGGCATATAGAACAGACTGTAAACTGATTTTGAAAACAAAAATATAAAACATTATTTATTTAAAGAAAAGGCTTAATTCAGTGATTGTTGCACATACTGAAGGGAAGATTGGATAAAGGTAATTCTATCAGTTAATGGGACATTCAAATATCGTAAGAGTATGAACCTGCAGGCATATATATGCCTATTCTGAATATTTGGGTATGAAGGTAAAATATCGAGATAGTGTACAAAATGTTTATCATATAAAAAGTGCTCCGTTAAAATAACACGAATATTCTACTTTTATCATGCAGTGAGTCAAATAGGTTTTTACATTGTTAATATTTCATCAAATGCTTACATATTATTTCAAGATATTATTAAATCAAAGATTAATCCATGTCCCATTGATCTAGTGATATTTAATCTCCGTGTGTGTGTGTATATATATGTGTGTATATATATATTGAGATGCTTTCCATCTCAATATTGTGGCTTGATGGTGTTAAACAGAAAATGAAACCCACATGGTTTTCACTTCCAAGACACTATATGAGGTCATAGAAAACACATGAAATGATGAAGACTTGAGAGAACAGGTGTTAGAATGATAAGTCCAAGGATAAAATGACTTTGTGGAAGAATCAGGAGAGCCCTGGGATAAAAGAAACCTCGGTGAGCAGATTCTTTTGGAGGATACTTAAAGGAAACATAATTAATGGTGTGAAACACTAGGATACAATTTATCAAAGAACATGACTCTGAGAAAATAGGATATTTACAATTAAAAAGCTACTAATAGTTAGGGTGACCAACACTTATGACTTGAGTTATAAATACCTGACCCTGTTGAAATTTTATTATATTTGGGTCACATCAATCTTACCAACTCACAAAGGATCCTCTTCAACTAGAATAGAGAAAGGCATTGAGATCATATACCCTGGTCCTCAACTGTCTTAATTCACAATGCAATTCTTTTGACAGAGTATTGTCCTGAGTTTAAGTACATAAATATACTCAAAGATATATGAGCAAGAGGGTTGGTAATTGAAGGGATCTTTCAGATTGAATGTCAGGGCCCAGACGATTGCCTCTCCTTTGGATTAAACCACATTTCATGGTTGCCTGCTCAAATTTGTGGCGTCAACCTGGGAAGCAGGAGCTGCTTAAATGCTAAGGAATGTGGATTTCCCCCCAGCTGGTCATAAAGACCATAGTACTCTACTTCTGCAGATGACTCAAGTATTAATTCTTCCTGCACTGATACGCTACCATCTCTCAGGTCTCTCTGGGTAGACTTCACTCTTCTGCTTCAGGATTGCCACCAATTCCAGCTTCCTAATAGCCACAATAAATGGTAATGATAGAGAAAATAAATATTCTCTTTACATAGGTATTTTAAGAAGGCAATAAGGTAAGTGTATTTGGATACTTGGATGCACAGGTTTTTTTCCCCAGTCTTCTTCTTTTTTTATTCCAATAGGTTTTAGGAGAATAGGTGGTATTTGGTTACATGAATAAGTTTTTTAGTGGTGATTTCTGAGATTTTGGTGTACTTATCACCCAAGCAGTGTACACTGTACCCAATGTTAGTCTTTTATCCCTCACCCACCTCCCACCTTTTCCCTCGAGTCCCCAAAGTTGATTGTATTATTCTTATGCCTTTATGTCCTCAGAGCTTAGCTCCCACTTATGGGCAACAACATACAGTGTTTGGTTTTCCATTGCTGAGTTACTTCACTTAGAATAATGGGCTCCAATTCCATCTAGGTTGCTGTGAATGCCATTGTTTCATTCCTTTTTATAGCTGAGTAGTATTCTATATATATATGGAATATATATATATATATGTGGATATATATACACACACACATATACACCACATTTTCTTTATCCACTTGTTGGTTGATGGGCATTTGGGCTGGTTCTACATTTCGACAAATGCGAATTGTGCTGCTATAAACATGTATATGCAAGTATCTTTTATATATAATGCCTTTTTTTTCCCTCTGGGTAGACACCCAGGAGTGGGATTGCTGGATCCAATGGTAGATCTACTTTTAGTTCTTTAAGGAATCTCCAACCTGTTTTCCATAATGGTTGTGAAACAAACAACAGGTATAGAACTGTAAGCTGAACAATACCTAAGCTTGGAAAAGGCTGGTAATGTTGAATACTGACCTTCTAAAGTGGAGAGACCTCACTGGAAACCCAGATCATTAAGTTCTAGTCTCTGAAAGTCCATACCTTAAGAGTAGGGCTAATCCGTCCTAGATAAAAGCTACTACAACCCACCATAATCAAGCTTGAAAAGCAAGCTTCAAAGAGATTAAGCTGATTTACAAGTAAATTAACTGACTTCCAGAAAAAAACCCCAGTGTTCTATTAAGACAATAAAACTCAAATATTGAACAATGCATATATTTAACTATATTAACAATATATAACTATATTCAACCATACACAATAAAAAATAGGCATACATAAAAGTAGGAAAATGTAATACATAACAGGTGAAAAAATCAATCAATAAAAATAGAAGCAGATATAATAGATGATGGAATATTAAATAATAATTTTAAAGATATCAATATACTTAAGCATCTTAATGATTACATTGCATGTAAATTCATTAGAACCTTCAACTCTTAGACTGGATAATAAACAAACAGAACACAATTATGTGACGTTTTCAAGCAATCCATTTTAAAAATGAAAATGTGAAACAACAAATGTCATGCAAATGCTGACCACAAGAAAGCTGGAATAGCATAGTAATATCAAAGTAGACTCTATACAAGGAATACTTCTAGAAATAGACATTTTATACTGATAGGAGAGTAAATTTATCAATAATATCTAACACTGGTAAATATATATGTCATGTAATAAGAGTTTCAAAACATATAAAGAAAAAGCTGACAGAACTACAAAGGAAAATAGAGAAATCTACAACTGTCACTGGAGAGTGGAATACTATTTTCTTAGTAATGACTGGAGAAAATAAACACAAAATTAGTAAGGAAATGGAAGACTTATATAATATTGTAGGACTATTTGAACTTGTAGAAATCAACAGAACACTGCATCCCCAAACAGGAAAATACTCATTCTTTCATGTGTATACTGAAGATTCCCTAAGATAGACCGTGTGCTGGGCCATAGCAAAAATATCAAAACAAATTAAATATTTTGAGATCATCCAGATCATCATATCACATTTTGAGTATAGCCTCTGAACATAATGGGATTCATTTAGAAATCATTAAGAAAAAGGATGTTTGGAATATCTACAGATATTTGGAAATTAGGCAACAGAATTTCAAATAACGTAAGGGTCAAACAAAATTAGGCAGGAATTTTTTTTTTTTTTCTTTTTTTGAGACAGAGTCTTGCTGTGTCGCCCAGGCTGGAGTGCTGGACTGCAGTGGCTCACTGCAAGCTCCACCTCCCAGGTTCACACCATTCTCCTGCCTCAGCCTCCCGAGTAGCTGTGACTACAGGCGCCCGCCACTACGCCTGGATAATTTTTTGTATTTTTCAGTAGAGACGCGGTTTCACTGTGTTAGCCAGGATGGTCTTGATCTCCTGACCTCGTGATCCGCCCGTCTCGGCCTTCCTGAGTGCTAGGATTACAGGCATGAGCCACCGCTCCCGGCCAGGTAGGAAATATTTTTAAATATTTTAAATGTAAATGAGAATACTATATATCCAAATATATAGGCTGTATTTTAAGCTATACATAGTGAGTATAAATAGCACTAAATGGCAGAAAAAATAATTTCAAATTACATGAAAGGAAGGCAATAGTAAAGACATGAGCAAAAGTCAATAAATTAGAAAACAGAAAAATAATAGAGAAATACATCAAATATCAATTAATTGAAAATATTAATAAAATTGATAAACATTTAGCTCTTTTGGTAAAAAAGTGAAATTAAAAGTTATCAATATCAGTAAATAAAGAGAAGGATCACCATAGATAATATAGAGATTAAAATTATAAAAAAATTATTGAACAATTTTACGTCAGTATGTTTGAAAGCTAGTGGATGATTCCTTGAAAACACAATTTACTAAATTAACATAAGAATATATAGGCTTGGGAGGCCGAGACGTTACTAAGTCAACACATAATACTAGCCATCGCAAGGGTTTATACATTAAAACTATTAGGATACATAAAGACTGGACACTGAATTCTATAACCCTAGTAAATCCTGAAAAATACTGTATGTCCTTTATGAACATTTTCTAAAGCTGTAGTAATCTGCTGTTTGTATATTAATTTATTGTTTTAATGCTTTAGTGCTCAAACAATAGAAACAGGCCTTTGTGCCAATTTCAAATGCCTTCTACTAGTTTCTTACTATTACTGTAAAAATTACCACAAACTTGGTGGCTTAAAAGATTTATCACATCTTTGCAACATAAATGTATTTTCATATAATTCTAGAGGCCAGAATTCTGAAATTGCAGCTAAAATAAGGTTATTGGTAGAGTGGCATTCCTTCTGGATCCTCTAGGGGAGAATCTCTTCCTTGCCTTTTCTAGCTTCTAGAGTCCACCTACATTTCTTGGCTTGTGGCCCCTTCCTCCATTTTAAAAACCACAAGTGTAGCATCTTGAAAATTTTCTCTTCTCTGACCTCTGCTTCCATCACCACACCTCCTTCTCTGACTCTGACCTTGCTGCTTTCCTCTTATAAGGGTTACCTTTTTTATCGCATTGGGGACATAAGAATAATTGAAGATAATCATCCCATCTCAAAATTCTTAACCATAATCATATCTGCTAAGTACCTTTTGTCATTTGAGATAATATATTCACAGGTTCCAGAGATTAACACACAAATATTTTCGGGGTACCATATGCTCATATAATTTCTCTGTATTTATTGTCCTGAAAAAAATAGATAATTGTTTAAATAGCACATGAATATTTATGTTCATTCTATGTTTAGCCTCAATTTTAGCATATTAGTTTGATTAGCCTTCAAAGAGAGGTACTAACATTATTAGAAGATAGTTCTCAAAAGATAAAATAATGACTCTTATACAAATATAACATAAACACATATCAAAGATCTAATGTAACTGATTAGTTAATGAGAGAACCAGTAAAATAGTTATTTCAAAGGAGAATTCAAAATATCACATTTACATGAGTCAATCAAAAATGCTGAAATTAATTTACAAGAAGATGAAAAACTGGCTTTTTTCCCCCCATTGGATATGAAGCAAAATTAATTATTTTCATGTCTATAGACAAGAATGCTCTCCTTTCCTATCGGTCGTTCACAACTCAGTTATAAAATAGCTCAAAGAAAATAATGTTGCAAAAACTAGATAAACTGGGAAGGTATGCTGTTAAATCACTTTAACACTTCCATTAAAGTCATTCAATAATTTTTTAGTGAATTTCAAAGTCTTTCACAATGTTTTCTGACAACATTTTTACTAAATTTACATTTAGTAAATGTATCAAAATGGAAAAGAAAGGCATATCTTAAAGTTTATACTAAAAGTCAAAATTAAAAACAGAGATAACTATTTATTTAAACTTTATGTTTAAATACTACAATTCTAAGGGCAAAAGAATGTACTAATGGTTACAACAAATGAGTACAAAATTCTATGTTCTACTTGCAGCAATATATCCTCAATTTAGTGATTTTGAAAAAGTGATAAAATTAGATTGACTTTTGTTCTCTAAAGTTTACTTTAGATTTTATTTCAGATGTTTTATTTCAGAATTTTTTACACTTACAATGTTTTGACGTTCATTTTCAAAGCACATTAAAAGAAACAAAATGTGTACCTTCACAAGTACATTAATTCCTAAAATGAAAAATATTTAACATGACTGCTAAATTCTAAATTCTTATTGTCTAATAAAATAAATTGTAGAAGAGAAAATAAATTAGAAGAGAAGAACTTTTACTAATATGTTTTGTTTCACCAGGATTTTGAGATCTAGTGAGATTGCATTCAAGTGAAAATAGGAACATACATTTGTGCAATATTTGCACTTTACATTATTTTAAGAACCAATTAATACCTCAAAAATGCCAACCTTTCAAAAAAACTTCTATGATTAGCAATCACAAACTTACCTATTTACAAATATTCCAGAAGTATCTCTTGAACAAAGTTCTTTACTATTCCCCAGTTATCTCTTCTAAAGTTTTAAAATACCATTTTCTATTCACAGTCTGTTTCCTCACCATCCACTCAGGCCACAGCTTCAGAAGTTCTACAGAATATCAGCTTTGACATTCTAATTTAATAAATGAGTTGACTTTAACTTTCTTTCTCCTTTACTTCTTTGCAGCATTTTTACTCTATAATGTCTTTTCCCCTAGGATTGAGGACTTAATTAAGTTGTAGTTAGTATTAGTTTGCTAGGATTGCCACAACAAAATACTACACACTGGGAGACTTATTTATTTCTCACAATTCCAGAGTCTGGAAGCCCAAGACCAAGGTGTGAGCAGATTTGGTCTCTCTTGGGTTTTCTCCACTTACAGATGGCCGCCTTCTCACTGTATCCTCACAGGACCTTTTCTCCATGTGTGTGCACCCTTGGTATCTTTTTTTTTTTCCTTTTTTTCTACAGAGTTTCACTCTGTTGCCCAACCTGGAGTGCAGTGGTATAACCTTGGCTTACTGCAACCTCCATCTCCCACGTTTGAGCGATTCTCCTGCCTCAGCCTCCCGAGTAGCTGGGATTACAGGTGTCCATTACCACGCTGGCTAGTTTTTATATTTTTAGTGCAGATGCGGTTTCACCGTGTTAGCCAGGCTGGGCTCGAACTCCTAACCTCAAGTGATCTGCCTGCCTCAGCTTCCCAAAGTGCTGGGATTTCATGCATGAGCCACTGTGCCCAGCCCCTGGTATCTTTTCTTACAAGGATGTCAAACCTATTAGGTTAGGAACCCTGCTTTCTGACCTCACTTAACCTTGATTTCTTCTTTAAAGGGCCTATCTTCAAATACAGTCACATTGGAGGTTAGGGCTTGAACATAGAAATTTTGAGGAGACTTCATGCAGTCCATAGCACCCCGTAGCTTCGATGCTGAAGTGTTCTCTAGATTTGTCTATTACATCACTGACCCCTTTCCCCAACTCTTCATTTTCATTCCTATTCTCTAAAAGCAAATGATTTCCAGACCTTCTCTTTTCTTTTATTTTCTCCTCTGTAAAGTACTTTCTCTTTCTCTTCTTTTCTATCCGTTTTTCATTTTAGTCGGTATTATTACCTCTCACAGTTTCTAAAATAATCTCATTAATGTTGGCTCCATGATTTATTTTCCTGGTCCCAATCTCCCTCAAGGTTCAGATTCACAACTCTTGTTGTGGGAAATATTTATCTATGTATCCCCTTTACATGACAAACTCAAACTTTCCAGAGCCAAACTCATCATTTACATTCTGAACTTACTCCTCGTGAGTTCTATTTTTCTGAGCACAGTCATATTCTGCTACCCAGATCAATTCCTGAGTCACTATTGCCAATACATTATTTCTAATATATTTTTCACATCTAAGGCCTCCATTTTACTTCCTTTGTTATTTCCACATTTCAGGTGCTTATTATGAGATCGATTATTTCATTAGTCTCTTTAACTGTTCTCCCAACATCCAGTCTCATCCCTGAACAGCAACACTGGTTGATGTTTTCAAAACATAGTATTAATTTCATTGCTTCACTGCTTTTCAATATTCACTACCTTCCATAAGGTGCTACATAAAATTTAGGGAGCCAGATACTGTCTCTCCAGTATATGTCAGGATCCACCCACAAGTAACTATTCACTATTTTTTCGAGCATGATTTGCACTTTCCTGACTGTAGGTATTTGGCTTTTAGACTTTCAGAAATGGTTGAAATAAAAAGAATGGCAATTTTAAAGTCAATTATGTCTGAAAATGAATTCTATCTTTCCCATAATTTGTATCTCTTACTTTGGGCAGTACTTAATCACTTTAAGCAATTTCTTTCCTCCTTTCGTCTCAACTTAAAAAAACACAAAAATTAGCTGAGCATGGTGGCGGGCACCTGTAGTCCCAGCTACTTGGGAGGCTGAGGCAGGAGAATGGCATGAACCCAGGAGGCGGAGCTTGCAATGAGCTGAGATAGCACCACTGCACTCCAGCCTGGACGACAAAGCGAGACTCCGTCTCAATAAATAAATAAATAAAAATATAGTTTAAAAAAAATTTTTAAATGAGGGAAAAAGTATTTAAATTACATGTATACAAAATACTGTAAACTTTTAGGTCCTTTAATATACTTTTATCCTCTGCTTCTTACCTATGATAATAGGATTCTTTAAATTTTTACAACATAGTTCTTATTATTGCTTTGGTAAAACTTTCCCATACTAAATTCATTTTTAATTAATGTACTTTTAAATGGATTTTTAAAAAGATTTTCCTCCCCCAGGTTTTGCAAAGCTATTTGTGCTAGATATAAAAGATACTACAATTTATTTTGGTAAATCACTGGGCCACATTAATGATCCAGTGGATAGATTTGACAAAAGAACTTACATTATAAATGATAAAAGTTTAGGTATAAAAAATTGAGGAACATTTATACTATGGCCTATCCAATAGATTTTTAAAGCAGAAACACACAAATAATACAGTCATTGGCAAACTATCAAAGAGGTTTATTCAGGTTTCTGGTTAAATGCATCTAGATATGGCTTTGGATTCTAAAATCTATGCATGAGAAGAAACAATCTTGGTAAAATAAATGTTGCTGTTAGTGTATTCTCTCCTTCCAAAATGCTTTCTGTAATTTTAACTTTGGACTGAAAATACAATGATGTATTAATAGCTTAAATGGTCAAATATGGTTTTGTATATTTTAAATTTATAATAAAAAGCAAAAAGGATTTATACTAGTGACAACACATCTTTAGGGTAACAGAATGGAGAGAATTACATTTTAAAGAGGCTCCATAGAGAGCAATCAACACATGATTCTTATTCGGGTTAGCAATTTCTTTATGAAAAATGTATTAATCTGTTTTTTCATGTGAATACAGTAAAACTTGAAAAGAAACCATAAAGAACGCTTATGGATACATTATCTACATTTTTTTTTTTGGAAAAAGCCAATAGGACTTAAAAAGCTATTATTAAGAGTATTTATAGCTTGCTTTTACTCTTAGTTATCAGGTGTTTAAGAAAGTACTTGACATGGTACAATATATATTAAAGCATAATAAACTAATCATTTAAAGTTTGCAGATACTTTATATACACACGTCGTACAATTTGCAAACCAATAAAACAAAATTAAACAATAAAGCAATTCTGCATCTTGTTTTATCTGGAGAAAAATAATTTGGCTTGAATTGGAAATTATTGGATTTCCATTTTTCACTTTTCACTATTGTAGTAATTTTTGTCTATGACAGTTAAAAAGAAAACTTTTGAGGTGGGTTATGACTTCAAACATTTAATACCCTTTCATCTCCCTCCTCTCTTCTCTTTTTCAATTTTCCTTCTTCTTCTTTTCCTTTCTTTCTTCCTTCCACCCATCTTTTATATATTTGTATTTTGTATACTTACCCAAGTAAATCACTGTGCTTTGAGAGATGGAGGTGAAGAAATAAATACATCATCCCTGACTTCAATGTGCTTCATCTAATGAAAGAAATTACATACAAGCACAAGATAGCAGTACTTTGAATTAAGTACTGTGATCTGAATATATAGTTGTAGCACACTCTGGAAAAGAACTTTGAGGGATGATGGTCAGATAAAACTTCAAAGAGGAAATGCTGCTTGATATTGTTTAAAAGAAGGAATACCGATCCAGCATACAAAGAACAAGAGGCCATTTCCAGTAAATACCACATGTAGAATTTATTCATGTTTGCTAAAGCCACGTTTTATAAGAGGGATTTTCATGTCTACGTTTATGACTCAGAGTACTAGAATAACTAGTGGAACCACATCTGGAGCAGACAAGGAGTTAATTCTTTAGCTAAGAAATTTTGAAGACTAGCAGCAACAGCAACAATAAAACTAATGGAAAAAAAATCCCTATAATGAAGAATATGAATTGTATATGGTTATAAGACAGCTTACTAAAACAATTATATTCACCATCTAGAAATAGTACATAATGGCCTTCAATTTTTTTTCTCTACTAAAATTAATGAAAACCAATTGCCAAGTCCAACTATGAGATCTTCCATTTTATCTTCTACTACTAATTTCTCATCCTGCTTTCTTCCCATAATGCTATCCCATTTAATAGATTCTCATTCCTTTCTTGGTCTAGTCAGCTCTGTCCTGAAATGGTCCATTTGTCATATTAGAAGCTTTATCCCTAATTTCAGAAAACTCTTGTTCTTTTTGTGAAGTGCTAATAAATATATGGATTTTAGGTACAGAGACATTGTCCAATGCGTTTAAAACATGTTTTCCTCCAGTGCATTCTGTTAAATGCTACCACACGCTATTCATTTCCTGGAAATGGTTTCTGTCTTTTTATATGGAACTGTAGCTTTATGTCTCCTTTGAACATTGTCTGTTAGCTGACTCCCTTTTTCTGTCTGCTTTATACTTTGCTAGAGTTGGAAGAGAGCTGCTATTTCTGGCTTCTGAGATAAAAACATTAATTTCCAGGTACTGAGCTGAGAACAGATCCTCAAATACAAATAAATATGGATGCCATTGTATTGCCTATTAAACAGTCCCTCTTTCTGCAGGAGCTTGGATTTTTTTATTGTTCAACCTTCTACATCTACTAACAGTAAGCTGACTCAATCACAGGTTTAAAAGCATAAAACAGCATGGTCAATTCAGGAAACAGAGGGAACTTTTATTTATGGCTAGACTAACTGACTAGGGAAGCAGTAGGAGACAAAGCTAGAGGGTAAAATATAGGCTTGGTAATGGTAGACTCTGACATGTGCTAAATATTTCTGCTTTTTACAGTAGACTGTGCAGACCTACTAAAAGGTTTTCAACAGAAAGCAACATTTTCAGATTTTCATTTTAGCTATATCACTCTGGTCGGGAAGGGATTAATTTCTTAGAAGTGGTATTTACAAAGATACAGGTAAATTAGAAGTTACTCTAAGACTACCTGCTCAAGAAGAGGTTGTTAAGTGACATTTTGATAAGGGCATTCTTGACACGGTATATTTGATGCTAGGGGCATTTGTATTGTATTATATTATATTATATTATATATGTGTGTATGTGCGTGTATACATATGTGGATATGAGTTAGATTTTATATCAGTCTTTCTAGATGTAGACATATATATGCATATGCATGGATTAAAACCTTAACTCAAACCCCTTTCCTATCTGCTCATTCATTAGTAATGGTTTTTATGACCACAGTTTGTACACATCTGACAACCCTCAAACTCACCACATTTCTTTAATACCTCTGTTTCCATATCAAAATAAAACATACTAAAACCTGTTTTATGTGACCAAACCACTTGCATGTTTTAGGTCTTTAAAAATATAATTCTGAACATTTGAAACATATTAAAATATACCTGGCTCAAACAAATGATTGAGGTCACAAGATCATAGTCAAAGCCTTTTGTTTCCATCTTACACTTGTCGGGTTAGGAAAGAATAATGATTTACATTGACAAGAAAAAAGAAAAGAAAAGAAAAGAAAAGGAAAGAAAAGAAAAAAACACCAAAAGCAATGGCAACAAAAGCCAAAATTGACAAATGGGATCTAATTAAACTAAAGAGCTTCTGCACAGCAAAAGGAACTACCATCAGAGTAAACAGACAATCTACAGAATGGGAGAAAATTTTTGGAATCTACCCATCTGATAAATGGCTAATATCCAGAATCTACAAAGAACTTA